>NC_139033.1:63626400-64038752 GCF_964662115.1 Mustela nivalis
GAGAGATCACAAGTAGGCAGAGAGGCAGGCAGAGAGAGAGGCAGAATCAGGCTCCCTGCTGAGCGGAGAGCCCGATACGGGGCTCAATCCCAGGAATTTGAGATCATGACCTGGGCTGAAGGCAGAGGCTTAACCCACTGAGCCATCCAGGCGCCCCTTCCCCTTTCATCTTATGCTCATAGCTGACCTCTGCCTCAAAGACAATCATCCATAGATATTCCTCTTCTCCTGATCAGACAACAAGGTTGGGAAGTTTACTTAGATTTTATTATCCCCAGAAGCAGAATAAACTAAAACAAAGAGATTCAACACACAGTCTTTAACATAAAGATTTACAAAAGCAAACAAAGCAATTACCAAAAATTAAAAGAACAGCTAGCTATTATGGTATAAGGTAAGTGAGTTTATTAAGAAATGCAATTTTCAATTAATTCACTATGTACTCTCTCCCACAAGTTAACAATAATTTCACAGTCTGTCTTGAATAAACTAGAATGTTTTAAATACTATGAAAATAAACTCACTAAAATGAGTGAGGAGGCCAGAAGGGGAACCTCTCACACCCTATAACTAGTCACCAACTGCCGACCCCAACAGAAAGAGGGGTACCTTGTATTCCCAACAGGAAGAAGCCCATCCTTTATCTGCAGAAGGAAGAAAGATTTTCACCTTGCCCAGCAACAGCTTAGCCAATGAGAGACTGTCACAATCCAGCCAATGAAAAGCCACTGCACTTTTGTTTACTCCAGTGGACTTCTGTTTGTAACAGCCTTTTCCAACTTCTGCCTTACCTCTGTAGGAGGCCTTTTTTTTTTTTTAAAACAAGGCCTTTCTTTGTTCTCTAGATCTGCCTATGGTTTTACTGTATCTTGCTTGTCCTGAATTCTAATTCTTTGCTATTCCCAAATAAACCCATTTTTGTTGGTAAAATAACAGAAAGTTTTATTTCTAAGGTTAACAACACTAATTGATAAATAGTTAAGATTTCTTTCTTTCACCTAAGAACCTCTCAACCTACCAAGTTTAGGGAAAAAAACACAACTTCAACTCATCTACTCCCATTTCCCTCTCCCCTTAGCACATTTTTCTTGGGAAACGTTACCATAACATTACATCTGTAATAACCTTGCCCCAAAGATTTAGTCTGAACCTAATCTTGAGGAAACAATTAGACAAAACAAAGGACATTCTGCAAACTAGTGTAGGTACTTAAAACAGTTACAACAGAATGAGCAAATACAAAAGGGCTGGAGAGCATGTTTTAGATTAAAGGAGCCTAAAGAGAAATGACAGGTAAATACAATACGCAGGTCTCTATCACAAACAATATCAGAAAAAAGGACATTATTAGCTATCACTGACACTGTTGGGACAGCTGGGAAAAAAATTATACCAGTATTAAATATTCAAGTATAATAGTAAGTGCAAGGCCTTTATATTAAAAAAAAAAAATCATTTTCCTTAAGAGATACACAGTACTTAGAGGTACAATGTCATAACTTCTGCAATTAACTCTAAAATGTTTCAAGAAAAAGTTCTGTGTGTGTGCTTATGTGTGTGAATAGAGAGAGGGAGAGACTCAGCAAATGTGATAAAATGTTAACAACTATTCAAACTCCATTGAGGATACTCAGGGGCTCGTTTTACTAGTATTGCTAACTTTCTGAATGTTTGAAATTTTCAAAAGAAGAAACTGAAGAAGAAATGAAATGTTACTCACTAGTTGTTTGACTTTAACTGCCTGTGGAATCCCAGCTGGCTGTGAAAGGATGGGGCCTGGCTGCGCAAGTTTGATCTGTACAGGAGCAATGACGGCCTTGTCAGATGTGGTCCCAGCAGAAGTAACAACAGGTTTCACAGATGGAAGACAGATAGCTGCTGCTGAAGTTTCTCCGAAAGTTACTGATGGAAGGGCCAACGTGACTGCTGTCCCAGAGACAACTGGCTTCTCAGGCTGAAGCGAGACTGCTGTAACTGTGTTCTGAATAGATGTCACAAGCGGTTTTGGAGTCTGAAGCAAAACAGTTCCAGCTGTTGTTCCTCCTGGTACAGCAGCTGGACCCACAGAATGAAGTGTCACAACTCCAGTTTTTGTTCCCCCTGGACCAGCAAGTGGATTCAGAGTCGACACTGACACAGTACTGGGTGTTGTTGCTCCAGAAACAATGATGGGTTTTTCAGATTGGATTGAGCAAACTGTTGTTGTCACCACAGGAGAAGTTGTTGCTGTTGTGGTACAGGTAGCAATGACTACCTCATTAGAGGTCTGCTGAACACACTGCTGAATAAAGCTCTGGGAGTTGGGCATGAGTTGTCGTAAGGCAATCACACTTTTCTAGAAATAGGGGAGAAAAAAAGAACGGGATAACTAAACAAATTAGCTCCTAGTAAAATAGAATTACTTTGTATTTCAGAGCTTTACAACATAAGATAAATCAGAAGTATATCAGGTATTTCAGTTGAGGAAGCCTGATATCACTTGGCAGTCATATCCTAACAATATCCAGGATACACCCAATTTAAAGCCCACAAGTACTTTATTTTTCAATACAAAATTATTACCGCTCAGTATTAAATTTATTTTATATCCCTCAAGATCAATTTGGTAAAATAAAGCACTGTGTCATACTTGTTTGTATTTACTTATCCCCCATAATAGATCACTAATAATTTTTCTATCAGTAAGTTTCTATACATGACAATAGAATCTTAAAAAAAAAGTTTTTGTTAAATAACTTTCAAACTGTGGATAAAAACAGTCTCTAAATCAAAATAAAACTAATACATGGGACGCCTGGGTGGCTCAGTCAGTTAACTGTCTGCCTTCAGCTCAGGTTATAATCCCGGAGTCTTGGAACGGAGTCGTGCATAGGGTTCCTTCCTCAGTGAAGAGCCTGCTTCTCCCTCTGCCCAGCTGCTCCCCCTGCTTGTGCTCTCTCTGTGATAAATAAATAAAAGCTTAAAAAAAAAAAAAAAAAAAAAAAAAAAACACGGGCAATTTCCTTAATGGAGCTAGAATATTTTCTGACTAGATTTTAAGTTGGTGTCTCTCCTTGTATCTTTCTAAAAGAGTAAAGGCAATTTAAACTAAAAAGTAGAACACTGCCTTTTCATCCCTGAGCATTTTGTTTCTTTTGTTTTTGAGTAAGGGAAAAAAAATGGAAAAGGAGTTAGATAGTAGATTATCTTTTGGTGAATTCAAGGGCTATGTGGAAGTTTCCCTATTCTGATACTTAAACAAAAGCAGTCTGACTGAATTTTAGAAGCAAATGAGAACCACTGTTATTTTCTTCCTTTTAGTTACATCTTTTACTTTTTTATTAAAAAGGATTTAGAAGTTCTTCTCTGAAGGTTTTCAAATATGTATATAAATGGTAACAAAGGAAAGTAAGAAGCAGAGAGTCTCATAATCTTTTTCCAAACTTAAAAAATAGTGGAAAACAAGCTGCTTTGGAAATATATAAAAAAATGAAGTGATCTATTAAATTTAAACTAGAAATCTAATATGAAGGGGTCCTGAGAAAAATACAATTGGAACAAATGTTAAAATAATCAGACTCGGAGAAATTTTTACAAAAAATGTATATTAAATTATCTCTTGATCAGCTGGTCAGAGATTAAACGCTAAATCCCTCATCTCTATGCAACATTCAATGCCCCAAATGTGTGGGGGGGTGTCCTAAGGAAACAAATCACAAGGCTTAATAGGTCCTTAGAAAATACATACAAATCAAAAAAACTTCAGTTTTATTTGGTAACTTAAAAGTATTGTTACCTAGCAAGTAGAGTCAGATAGGATAAATTCTGGACCTCTAAGTTTGACAAAAAATTAGTCGATATAAACAGTGTTTGAATCTCTAAAATGAAAAATACTATAATATCTACTATGTAGTATTCTCAAAAGACAGATACGGAAAATAAGTGCAAACAATCCAAATTAAAAGTAAAGTATCTAGCATAGCAATGGATGAATAATAAGAACATACATGATCTCCTCCTTTCTCCTCCAGTATCTCCAATGAGTATGAAATACAGATAAATGTAAGAGTTGTCAGCATTAATGTAGACAACCTATTGCTCAAAGAACTTTTGTACTGAAAGGGACCCAAGGAAGAACTGCCTCTAATTTCTCAATCAAGAAGATCATCCAAAAACAGGGCACTAGTCATTTGATATTAAATATTATGCTGAACCTTCAACCTCCCTTTCCCTATCTCCTCTAGCTGAAACATTCTCAGTTTCTTTAGCCACATTTTATATCACATGATTGGCACCCTCCTAATCAATGTGCTCACTCTTCTATTGACATTTCCATTATCTTAAGATGCTTCTGGAAATGTGCTCCATTTCCCTTCCCACTCTTTTTTTTAATGAGGCAACCAAAAGGAGTCTTCCACTACAGCGCCTCTTTCATCTCCTCTAGACAATCAAACCAAATAGTCCTCTTTAATTTTTTTAAGAAATATTTATTTATTTGGGGGACAGAGAGAGACCGAGAGAGCAAGTATGAGCAGGAGCGGCAGAGGGAGAGGGAGAGAGAATCTTGAGTGCACTCCACACTGAGCCCGACCGAGGGCTCAATCTTACACCCTGAGATCACGACCAGAGCCAAAACCAAGAGTCTAAGCGCCCCTAAACCAAATATTTCTAATGGCCACTCCTCGTTCCATTATTTCAAAATTTATGGGATAATTCTGTGGTTCATTGTAATTCCAGTTCTTTAATGACTTTTAAAATTTCAACTTGATTCCTCTTCAGCTTCTGAGTATCCAAAAAAATCTATTTTTATAGTTTCTTGTTATCAAATTACTGTTTCACATCAAAATTCTATTTAATTCAACAAATCTTAGAAAAGAGTATGCTTACTAACAACATAAGTCAATTTTTTTAAAGATTTATTTATTTATTTGACAGAGATCACAAGTAGGCAGAGAGGCAGGCAGAGAGAGAGGGGAACCAGGCTCCCCACCAAGCAGAGAGCACGATGCAGGGCTCATCCCAGGACCCTGAGACCAGAACCCGAGCTAAAAGCAGAGGCCTAACCTCTGAGTCACCCAGGTGCCCCATAAGTCAATTTTTTAAGAATAACAGCTTTCCCACCAAATCTGGCACTATTTGATTTATTATTTCTAGGAGAAGATGAGTCATTAGCACAAAGGAGAAGGCCCTATTTTAAAGGAAAAGTCAAGCCTTTGAAGATGTAAGCTTTACCAATATAATCATTATGTTATGTTCATGAATGAGAAGCTGGTTTTGTTTTCCCAAAGTGTTCCAATCTAAAGAATATGAACTATGAACATTCTTAACAGATTGCAACATTTGAGAGCTTTCTCCTCCACGGTTAGTATCTTCACATAGCTATCATATTGAAATATTAAGGATTCCAATTATTTTTAAAATTTATTTTAAGGAAATCTAACTCAAATAATTTCTTCAAAGTAACACATAACTTTACCTTAAGAAAAGGAACTAGATGAGGCTGAGGTGAAGACTTGAGTTCAATATACAGTTGTCTAGTAAATTCTTCTGCTTCAATTTTTGCATCCTGAGGAACAGGAGAAAGAAAAATACTTTTAGGTTTTCAAATATTTTAACAGAGGAAAGGTATGTTTATTATCTCATGATTGATGTAAGCAGGTAAAAGACCTACCTGTACTGTGAAAACTGTAAGACACTAATGAAAGAAACTGAAAAGACCACAAATAAATGGAACCATACACTGTGTTCATGCACTGAAAGAATTAATACTATTAAGATGTCCATACTACCCAAAGAAATCTACAGTTTCAATGCAATCCCTATCAAAATACCAACAGCATTTTTCACAGAGCTAGAACAAATAATCCCAAAATTTGTGGGGAACCACAAAAGACTCTGAATAGCCAAAGCAATAACAAAGCTGGAGGTGTCACATTTCCAGAATTCAAATTCTATTACAAAGCTATAATAATCAAAACAGTATGGTACTGGGACGCCTGGGTGGCTCAGTTGGTTAAGCAGCTGCCTTCGGCTCAGGTCATGATCCCAGGGTCCTGGGATCGAGTCCCACAACGGGCTCCTTGCTTGGCAGGGAGCCTGCTTCTCCCTCTGCCTCTGCCTGCCTCTCTGCCTGTGCTCGCTCGCGCTCTCTCCCTTTGTCTCTGAAAAATAAATAAAATCTTAAAAAAAAAAACAAAACAGTATGGTACTGACACAAAACAGACACAGAGATCAATGGAACAGAATCGAGAGCTAAGAAATAAACCCACAACTTTATGGTCAATTAATCTACAATAAAGAAGGCGAGAACATACAATGGGGAAAAGATAGTCTCTTCAATAAAGGGTGTTGTGAAAATTGGACAGCTGTATGCATAAGAATGAAACTGGACAACTTCCTTAAACCATACCCCAAAATCAACTCAAAATGGATTAAGGGCCTAAATGTGAGGCCTGAAACTATAAACGTCCTAGAAGAAAACACAGGTAGTAACCCCTGGATATTAGCCTTAGCAGTATTTTTCTGGATATGCCTTCTTAGGCAAAGGAAATAAAAGCAAAAATAAACCATTGAGACTACATCAAACTGAAAAGCTTCTGCAGAATAAAGGAAACGATCAACAAAACAAAAAGGCAACTTACTGAATAGGGAGAAGAGTTCGCAAATGACATATCTGATAAAGGGTTAAGATCCAAAATAAATTCATAGAACTCAATTACCAAAAATAATCTGATTAACAGACTGAGGACCTGAACAGATGTATTTCTGAAGAAAACTTAGGATGGCCAAAAGACAAATGAAAAGATGCTCAACATTACTAATCATCAGGGAAATGAAAATAAAAACCACAATGATATATTACCTCACACCAGTCAAAATGGCTAATACCAAAAGGATAAGAAATAACCAGTGTTGGCAAGGATTGTAGAGAAAAGTAACTGTTGGTAGGAATATAAATTGGCGTAGTCACCGTGGAAAACAGTATGAAGGTTTCTCAAAATTTTTTAAATTGAAATAACACACGATCCAGTAATTCTACTTCTGGGTTATTTACCCAAAGAAAACAAAAACACTGATTTGTAAAGATATATGCATTCCTATGTTTACAGCAGCACTGTTTACAATAGCCAAGACATGAAAGCAACCTAAGTGTCCATTAATAGATGAGTAGATAAAGAAGATGTGGTATATGCATACAATGAAATATTACTCAGCCATAAAATAGAATGAGATCTTGCCATTCACAACATGGATGGACTTAGAGGGTATTAGGCTAAGTGAAATAAGTCAGACAGAGAAAGACAAATACTCTAAGATTTCAAATATATGTAGAACTTTAAAAAAAAATCATACAAACAAAAAGATACAACACAGAGCACAAACTGGGGAGTGGAGTAGGGAGATGAGCAAAATAGGTGAGTGGTTAAAGAAGGGCAAACTTCTAGTTATAAAATAAGAAAATCAGAGGGATAAAAAGTACAGCTTAGGAAATACAGCCAATAATATTGTAACGACTTTTTACAGTGACAGATGGTAACTATGCTTATGCCATATTTTATAATGTTAATAATTACTAAATCACCATATTCTACACCTGGCAGTAATATAATATTTATGTTAAATATACTTCAATCAAAAGTTAAAAATTTAAGTTAACCGAAATTTTATTTATTTTTTTTTTTAAGATTTTATTTATTTATTTGAGAGAGAGAACATGAGCGAGGAGGTCAGAGGGAGAAGCAGACTCCCCATGGAGCTGGGAGCCCGATGTGGGACTCGATCCCGGGACTCCAGGATCATGACCTGAGCCGAAGGCAGTCATCCAACCAACTGAGCCACCCAGGCACCCCGAGTTAACTGAAATTTTAAAAAATGCTTGGAAGTTAAGTTAAAAATTTACTTATAGGACTTATAATTTTAAATATCTAAAATAGTTATCCCAAGTGGAAAACTAATCATTTTAAATGTGCTCTATTTCTAACAAATTATAGGTAGCACAAAAAACAGTAGTAAAGATGTTTTTTGGTTTTTTTTATTTATCAGAGAGAGAGAGAGAGAGCGAGAGCAAGCACAGGCAGACAGAGTGGAAGGCAGAGTCAGAGGGAGAAGCAGGCTCCCTGCGGAGCAAGGAGCCTGATGTGGGACTCGATCCCAGGACGCTGGGATCATGACCTGAGCAGAAGGCAGCTGCTTAACCAACTGAGCCACCCAGGCGTCCCAGTAGTAAAGATGTTTTAATATTTATAAATTAAAGGTGCCTGGGTGGCTTGTGGTTTTAAAGCCTCTGCCTTCGGCTCAGGTCATGATCTCAGGGTCCTGGGATCGAGCCCTGCATCGGGCTCTCTGCTCATCGAGGAGCCTGCTTCCTCCTCTCTCTCCACCTGCCACTCTGCCTACTTGTGATCTCTCTCTGTCAAATAAATAAATAAAATCTTAAAAAATATATATTTATAAATTATATTTGTTTTCCAGTGCAGTATTTGAAATATACACATTTTCTGCTGGGAAAAAGTGATCATTTATATACAAAAAATACACAAAATTCTCATTGTACAGTCAGAGAAATGTGTAGATTTTAGTACTTAAAAAAACCCAAAACTGTGTTTGTCAATAACACCCTCAGCATATTTCTTAAGCATAGAATATGCAACATTTGCTAATTTCCACCTTCATCTGCTTTAATGTACCTAAGCAATTTACCTGAAAGAGGATATAAGAAGTGATTGATGTATAATTTAATAGCTAAAAAACACAGCATCTTGGAACTTGGGACACAAAGATCATTATATTTATTACTCCGCTCATCTTACAGAAAAGGAAACTAAAACTTAAGAAAGTTCACTTACTTCCACAGGTTACAAAGTATGTTGTTTGGACTTAGAGAACTGAATTTCATCATTTGTCCATAGCCTGGCTTTCTGGCATTCGCAATTCTATTAACAATATTTTATTTGACCAAAGAATCAACTTTCTACAAGGCTTTTTTTTTTTTTTTTTTTAAGATTTTTTAAATTTGTTTCAGAGAGAAAGAGTACATGTGGAGTGGCAGAGGGAGAGAGAGAATCCTCAAGCAGACTCCCTGCTGAGCATGAAGCCTGACATGGGGCTTGATACCAGGGCTCTGAGATCACGATCTGAGCCAAATTCAAGAGTCAGACACTCAACCAACTGAGCCATCCAGGCACCCTTCCCCAAGGCCCTTTTTAAGCTACGGCATATACAAGTAATGTAATAGATTTACTTGTTTCAGATTTATTATCATTACATATTAAAAAGCAAAAGCTTATCCCAAAAAATCCATCTATAATAAACCTCATTTAAAGATAAGTTCCATTTAAAACATGTTCTACAAATTCTTACAGAATTTAAGCTTTCATAATACTAACTTACCAAAAGTTGTTCCACCAGTTTCTTTACATTCTGCCCCATTTCTGGGGACTGTGATCCACTACATGCTAGTTTTATTAACATTGCAAGGAAGTTCTTACATTTCTTCACGTTTTCTAGCATCGCCTAAATAGAGAAATACAAACACAAATGTTAGCTGGAAAACAGAATTCAAGAAAATTCGTAAAGAGACATATTCATGGAAGATGGAGAGGAGAGCTTACCGGAGAAAGACTTGTCTGAGCTGCTGCTGAGTTCTCTGCTTTGAGACTGGGCTCATTTGAGGGGGCAGCTGATGCTCCCAAAGGTGAAGGCTTCAAGGTAGTTACAGAATTCAACGGCTTTACAGGAGTAACTGTGACAACATTTGTTGGCACAGCTACAGACTGAAATTAAAAGTAGTGCACATTTAGATATGTATTACTATGAACTGTACCACAGCGGGTGCCTCACTTCCCACTTACCAGGCTACAAATGGATCTTGATATCTTTGCTTTCATGTTATGCTCTGCTAGTCTAAGGCATTGGAACACTGTTGTAAGAGCTCTGGATTTCAGTAGATCTGGGTTTCATTCTCATCTACCCTACCTACTTTATCTTTTTCTTTTACGTTCAATTAGCCAACATATCTACCTACCTACTTTTCCCTGACACCTATTGAGTGTTGACCTCAAGCAAGTTACTTAATCTTGCTAATCCTCTGATTCTGTAAAAAAACAAGGATAGAAATGGTACCTCCCTATTCTCCTAGGGTTGTTTCTGAAAAACAGTACCAAGAGCATGGTTCTCAAAACACATTATTAATAATTCTCTAAAAAGAATTTGAAATAATAAGTCTTTATATGAAAATATAGAATATTCTATTCTACAATTTTATGTTTTTTCTTAAGTATAAAGCAGAGAGATCTACTGATCATCTTATATTCAGATAAGCTGCTTTTATGTAGACTATCAGAGTAAGCATAATGAATATTACAAACTTTGATATCTTATTTTCACACTGACAAGAATTTTGGTTAGGTCTTCCACCTTCTATTGAAATGAGGTGTGATTATAGCACCACCTGCAGGATAAAAAGTTTAATACATGAAATCACAAGTCAGGCAAAAATTTAGACAACCCTGAGGTTAAAGCAAAAATCTTATTTTAGAACAAACACTGAAAATTAAAGAACATGGGTAAAGTTTGAAGGTTATGGGGGAGACAACAGTATTTACAAATGACTCAGAAAACTGAAATTGCACCATGATTTTAAATATTTGTATACTAGAGGCCTACAACACAAAAATGTCAGGTTGCAATCACCTTTGAGAATATTTCCTTTGCTAACAGTCAAAGTAAGTGCAAATGTACACCAAAATTTCCCACTTTAGAAAGACTGGAGCCTATATTAGATGAAGCATGCTTTAAGGGTAAAAATGGGAGAAAGAAAAAACACGGATTAATGATGAAAACTAGAATGATGAAATGTTAAGCAAAAAAGGTAAAATTAAAAATTGTACCTAAGTCAGTAAACTATTATTAAAGTAGATCTCAAGGCAACAATGAAAATGAGTCACCTTCCTATTCCTAGCTTTAGTCTTGCTCTCCAAGTACAACTACTGTGCAGTTTCCCTGAATCCTTTTGGAGACTGTCAAATAAATTTTTTCAGGTTAATCTATAGTAATTAAATATTCTTTCTTCAGTGAGTCTATATTAACCTCTGCCATTAACCCCTTAAACTACTATTAAAGAAAGCATAATCTAAAACTTTAGCTAATGACTATGATTACCTTTCTGGACCAACGGGAAGCGTTCCTCAGGGAACCTCAAAGTTCCTCTCCCTTATGAAGCAAAATAAGGGTCAATGAAATGTGAGCTCAGAAAAAGCATTCTATTTTTTGTGAAGAGAGGAAGCATTTATGGCATTTCTACTTTCCTTGTTAATATTTTACTGTCTCTAGTACAAAATCTGTCCTTCATAACTTTTTTTTTTTTTTAAGATTTTCTTTATTTGACAGAGAGATCACAAGGAAGAAGAGAGGCAGGAAGAGACAGAGGGGGAAGCAGGCTCCCCACAAAGCAGAGAGCCTGATGTGAGGCTCGAACCCAGGACCCTGAGATCATGACCTGAGCTGAAGGCAGAGGCTTAACCCAGTGAGCCAACCAGGTGCCCCTTCATCACTCTTTCTAATACAGCTATTAGCTGTACCTTACCAGATACCTGCAGCTTCCATGCCAACTCTTCCTCTTAAGAGGCACAGGGAGGCACACAACCCCAGTCTACTCTACCTACATAATCCCACTGCAGTAACGAGTGGACCATCTTAAACTCAAACATAACTCCTGATATTATAGCCCAGCCCATTCTATTTCCATGCTTTGAAAGACCACACTGGCACTGATGATGAATGTCTGGGGGGTGTGACTTAGAAGCTGGCAGCCTACAAAGTATCAGAACAGCCTGTAGAGGGCACAGGTGAGGTGCAAACTCAGTATTAAAGGAAGATGGAATTCCATCCTCCAAGACTCAGTGTAAACTGTATCAAGAAATTCTTTATGGTACTGTTTCCAATAGGACAAATACACCAAGCAATAGAGGAGCAGAGGGATGAATGGAAATCATCCATGAATGGATGAATGCCTCCTGGGTACTTCAGGTTCCTAGCGTCCAGGGAACAACAGTAAGAATCATTATTGTGGCAGGGGTAAGTGACCTGACATCTAGAATAGGTAGGGTTGCTATTACACAATAAAGACTGAGAAGAGTATGTGTGGTGAATGAAACTAGGTGATCCAGTTAAGCACCTGCTGTCGTTTCCTTGCCCAATTGTATGACCAGTGGACAAGTCCAATAACTCTTGCTTCAAGAAAGCATGGGGGGGGCGCCTGGGTGGCTCAGTGGGTTAAGCCGCTGCCTTCGGCTCAGGTCATGATCTCGGGGTCCTGGGATCGAGTCCCACATCGGGCTCTCTCTGCTCAGCAGGGAGCCTGCTTCCTCCTCTCTCTCTCTCTGCCTCTCTGCCCACTTGTGATTTCTCTCTGTCAAATAAATAAATAAAATCTTTAAAAAAAAAAAAAAGAAAGAAAGCATGGGGATTAGGACCTCAGATCTCTCAGGGATGAAGGTCTGGTCACACTACCAGTTAAGTTACCAAGACCAGCAGAGTTATTGAGATTGGAGGGAATCTAGAATGAATAGAAGAGGGTAGTGAAGGAAGGACATGATGACTATCAGCCACAGTGGTGGGGACTGTAGTTTATCCTAGTACCTCCTCCTCTTTGTTTCCCCAAGGAAGAAACCCACTGGAATCCCAAAAGATCTGGTCTCTAACATGGTTCAGGAAGTAGATCCCAGGGACACAAGAATTAAACCATGATATGCCATTAAAAGGAAATCTGTGCTGTCTCAGCTGTTGGGAATGCTATTATGTCAGATCCAATTCTTTCAGAGTTTGTTTCACCTACAGAGAATTACCTTGCCCAACAGCACAACTCTCCCTGTGGAGTTGACAACCAGTGACTTATCACAGAGAGCGAATTAAGGCCCAGCTGACCAATGCTGGCACACGGTAGAACAACTCTGACAGGCCATATTTCCCCCACCTAGTTGGCAGCGGCTTACTGGGCCTGCATCTAATTCAAAGTCTTACTCTCCTTCCCTTCCACAGATATTAATAACTAATAAATACCTCCTATGCCAAAATTCTATCCCAGCAACTGCTTCTAGACACACTGACATATGGTTATTAGATGCATTTGTATTAATTTAGTACATTCAAATAAAACTGATATTTTAAGAATATACACCATCTTTATCTTGTAAACACCTTGCCACACCTATCTTGCCACACCTCCAATAGTTCCCACTTTGGTAAGTGTCACCAAGTATCACTAACTTGCTTTCTTCAAGATCACATGGTCATTGTGGCAACTCAGAGAAAGATGAGACAAAAAACCAGTGCATGCATGAACACAAGTCAGTCACAACTTACTTGTACTGAGGAAGGCTTTGGAACAGTGGTTACCACAGTAGTTCCTATTTGTGCCAATTTTTTAACAGGTGCCACTGCCACTTTCTTAATTAACTGTGAACTAGAATTCTGGAAGGGGGAGAGAGGAGAGAGAATAGTCATCAGCATTAATAATTTTAAATCAATCAGTGCTGCAGAAAAACATTAAACATTAAAACACTTCACCATAGCAAACTTCTTTGTTATAACTGGCTTTACAACCTTATAGATTTTAAGCACATTCACCACTATGAACCTAACTAACTGATCAACTGGCCAACTGACACCCATTTCGTACTCCTAAGGTGGCAAATGATTTAACAAATAAATATCACAGTATTTTAACATTAAAATCTTGAACTTTATTCTTTGGCTTCTAGACAAGATAAATGTATTCTTATTTATCATCTAATTATAAACAAAAATCTATATTCTCAACTCACAGCAGCTGATAAAGCAAAATAGAAAGGAAAGGAGCAGCTGTCACTGAACGATAACAGTAACAGAGAAAATAGTCAGGAACCTGGAACCAAATACTAGGAAAGCATAAAATGTGGGCTAGCAGGGGAAGTGGACAGAACTACCAAAGAATATTACCACAGGATACTATGCAATCCTTCCTTAGGATGAGCCTGACTCGTCAAGAAAATGTTATACTATAGTCAGCATTTATTTTACTGAGAAAGATACCATTAAAATTTTTTACTGAATTTTTTTGTTTATTGTAATTTTTCTTTTTCTTTCCTTTGTGTAAAAAAAAATTTTTTAACCTGACACACAAGATAAATTTTATCTGGAAAAATTATCATGTATGTACTAACACCACCAACTAATGAAATATTACAGATTTCTGAATTTCTTAAAAAATCAGTCCTGTATGGGGCACCTAGGTGGCTCAGTGGGTTGAGCCGCTGCCTTCGGCTCAGGTCATGATCTCAGGGTCCTGGGATCGAGTCCCGCATCGGGATCTCTGCTCAGCAGGGAGCCTGCTTCCCTCTCTCTCTCTCTCTGCCTGCCTCTCTGACTACTTGTGATTTCTGTCAAATAAATAAAATCTTAAAAAAAAAAAAATCAGGGACGCCTAGGTGGCTCAGTTGGTTAAGCAGCTGCCTTCGGCTCAGGTCATGATCCCAGCGTCCTGGGATCGAGTCCCATATCGGGCTCCTTGCTCCACAGGGTTCTGGGATCGAGTCCCGCATCGGGATCTCTGCTCAGCAGGGAGCCTGCCTCCACAGCACCCAACAACCCCCGCCTGCCTCTCTACCTATTTGTGATCTCTGTCAAATAAATAAATAAAATCTTAAAAAAAAAGCGGCTTAATTCAAAAAGTTGAGCAGAATCTATTATTTTTGACAAAGACATACACATTTATATGAAGAAAATAGCTGAAAAATTAAGGAGAATTTTTTAAAAACCTAAGAAATATTACCGGCATTGTACAGATTTTGACTGTATGAGTATTTGCTGGTACAGCTGGCCTTGAAGTCACGTTAGTAGTTGTCTCTGCTCTTGTCACAGCTTGCTGAGGAGATACCAACATCAACTGGCCACTGTTACTTTTGATCAAAACTGTTCCTAGAGTTAAAAGAAAACAAAACAGGACTTCTAAGCTAATAAATGAAACAATCATTATTTTGTGCTCTGATCATTTCTTTCAACGCTGTAAAATGCTCTGAAAAAGTGATTAATACATACTGAACTCCATGTATACTAATCATTACGTTTTCACTCAATATGGAAAAAATGTTTTCACTCAAAGCTACTTAAAAGAAGCCAAACGCTTTTCCTTCATGACATCAAACTATAAAACAGTAAGATGGTATGGTAATAGAACCAGACTACACAAAGTAACCAATGGAATAAACTGGAGAATTCCAAAACAGACTCTTTCAGATATGTCATATCAATTTCTCCTAGAAGGCACTGCAGATTAGTGAGAAAAAGAACAACTATTCAATAAATAACACTGTGTCAATAAGTTATCTATATGAAAAAGGTTAAAAGTTTCAAACCACACACAAAACCCCAAGGGCATTAAGAATACAAAGGTAGGGTGCCTGGGTGGCTCAGTGGGTTAAGCTGCTGCCTTCGACTCAGGTCATGATCTCAGGGTCCTGGGATCGAGTCCCGCATCGGGCTCTCTGCTCAGCAGGGAGCCTGCTTCCTCCTCTCTCTCTCTCTGCCTGCCTCTCTGCCTGCTTGTGATCTCTCTGGGTCAAATAAATTTTTTAAAAAAATTAAAAAAAATACAAAGGTAAAAAGTAAAACCTTTTAAACTCTTAGATAGTGTAGAAAATTATCTTTCTAAACTTGAGATAGGGAAGAATTTCTTAAATAAGTCTGTTGCTTTTGAATATATTAAAAAAAAAACTTGGGGGGCACCTGGGTAGCTCAGTGGGTTAAGCCGCTGCCTTCGGCTCAGGTCATGATCCCAGGGTCCTGGGATCGAGTCCCGCATCGGACTCTCTGCTCAGCAGGGAGCCTGCTTCTCTCTCTCTCTCTCTCTCTCTGCCTGCCTCTCTGCCTACTTGTGATCTCTGTCAAATAAATAAATAAAATTAAAAAAAAATTTTTGTTTAGCAGAAGACACTACCAGGTTAAAAAAAAAAAAAAACAGAAGACAAAATGGGAGAAAATTTTAGTTCACTTATGTTCAAAGGACAAATATCCAAAAGGCCAACAAAACACAGATGGCAATGACAAGGAAAAGTAAATTAAGACCACAGTGAGGTATCACTTTGTATCTACCTAGACAGACAAATTAATTAGTCCAATGACAATATGAAGTGTTAGATGTGCAGCAACAGGAACTCTACCATCTTGATGATGGTAATATAATTTGGTACAATTGCTTTGTTCAACTTTACAAGATTGTGCCAAATTGATTCCCATTTGCACGCTCTTTAACCCATTATTTCTAATCTAAAGAAATTCTTGTCCATGTCAGTAGGAGGTGCAAATAAGAATATCCATAGCTGAAGTTCCATTTCCAGAATGGAAGCACGAAGAGCTCAACAAACCTGCTCCCCAGCAAAGGAAACATAACTGGTGAAAATTATTTTTAAAAACAACCATTTAGTCTTTGGAAATTGCCTGAAGGCATATAGAAAATGACTACTGTTATTAAAGAGGATTTACTAAAACTAAGTAAGCACAGCCAGAGAGAGTGGCATCGGAACCATGACTTACTCCCTTTCCCTTCTCAGATCAGAGAGTGTGGCAAACAAAGAGCCTCTCCGCCAAGCTCCCAGTTGAGGGCTATGGTATCTCTCTAGGAGGAACAGGCCACCAGCATTTCTGATCTCCCCCACACTGAGATACATACAGCAGAGGACAAATTTGAGACAATTGCATCCAAAGATTTCTAGGCTTCTTTTACTCATCTCCACTCATAAAGGGAAGGCGCTACCTCACAGATGGCACACTAAAAGTTTCTGGACCCCACTCTCCCTCACCTCAGTTTTTTTGTAGGATGGAGGTTCCATGTTGGAAGAAGTAAGCAGATAAAGAAAGACAAGAAGGTGGTAGCCCAGTACCCCACTCTTAAAGCAGGGATACTGCCCATAAAGAAGCATTCCACAGTCCTGATGCCTGCTCCAAATATCTCTGTAAGGAAGCTGACTGTTTATTTCAACACAGTGGGGAAGCTCAAAGGTAAGAGAACTCTCAAATACAACAAAACAATTAAAATAAGGATGGTAGCTTCATGACAGATACAAGCTAAGCCATAGGCCCAATGCTAGTTTATCAGAGAAAACTAGAAAAACAAGTAGGAAGGGCCCTCTTGATGTCAGAGCAAACCTCAAACAATAACCTCAAAAATTATCCCTGTAAAGGAGCCTAAATTTAATTGGATCAGACTATGGAGCAAGTTGGGCCCTATGGCATTGCTGAAAACAATAGGGTAATTGGATTGCAAAAGTAGAGCCTAATACCTGGCTGTGATACCAAGAGAGACACACAACTTTGAACAGAGAAATCAGAGAAAGTCAAAAGAGAACCCTGTTATTCCAGGGTGGTTGAGTTTATGCCCAAGGTTGTGCCCTCTGAGGAGCAACATCAAAGGGTACCCACTGTGGGGAAAAAAATACTTCACCAGAATAAAGTAGTCAGATATTAAAAAAAAAAAAAAAAGCAAACAACAATAATACACTCATGGGAACATGGGGCAGTATCCAGAGTTGTTGCAATATATTAAAGTTTTTGAAGATTTTATCTATTCATTTTTGAAGGGGGACAGAAGGAGAAAGAGAAGCAGACTCCCCACTGAGCAGGGAGTCCAATGCCCCATCCCAGGACCCTGAGATCATGACCTGGGCCAAAGCAGACACTTAGCCAACTGAGCCACCCAGGTGCCCCAATATGTTAGTTTTGAATAACAAGTTACACAACATGCAAAGAGAAAGAAAAGTATGACACATAGGGAAAAGGGCAGTCCTGAGAAGGACTGGCTGTCTGATCTAACAACAAAACTTCAAAGTAAACATTATAAATATGTTCAAAAGATTAAAGGAGACTATGCTTAAACAAGTGAAGGTATGATATCATCAAACAGAGAGTATTGCTAGAAAGATAGATATTATTGGGTGCCTGGATGGCTCAGTGGGTTAAGCCTCTACCTTCGGCTCAGGTCGTGATCTCAGGGTCCTGTGATCGAGGCCTGCTGAGCAGGGAGCCTGCTTCCCCCCCCCCCCCCCGCCAGCTCTCTGCCTACTTGTGAACTCTCTCTCTGTGTCAAATAAATAAATATATATATTTTTAAAAAGACAGCTATTATTAAAACCAAATAACTTCTGCAGTTAAAAAATACAGTTAACAAAAAAATCCACTGGGGGATTCAACCATGAAATCGAACGAGAAGAATATCAGTGAGCGTGAAGATAAATCAACAGAGATTTTTAAATCCGAAGAATGGGGAGAAAAAAGAATGAAGAGGGTTACCCGGGTGGCTGAGTGGGTTAAGCCTCTGCCTTCAGCTCAGGTCAAGATCTCAGGGTGCTGGGATCAAGCCCCACATCAGGCTCTCTGCTCAACAGGGAGCCTGCTTCCCCACCCCGCTCTGCCTGCCTCTCTGCCTACTTGTGATCTCTATCAAATAAATAAATAAAATCTTTAAAAAAAAAAAAAGAAAAGAAAAGAAAAATGAACACAGCCTCAGAAAAATGTGTACCACTGAAATGCACAGCAACACAGGCATAATGTGAGTACCAAATAGGGAGGACAAGAGAAAGAGAAAGGGAAAGATAAAGAAACAAAAAAGTATTCAAAGAATTAATGGCTGACAACTCACCAAATTTGACAAAGAATAATCTAGATGTCCAAATAGCTCAACAAATTCTAACACATTTAAAGAGATCTACACCAAGACACTTCATAATAAAAATGTTTGACTAATAAAATAAAATCTTGAGAACAACAAGCCAAAAATGACTTGCTATTTACAAGAGAACCCCAATAGGATTAACAGCTGACCTCTCATCAGAAACAATGGAGGCCAGGAAGCAGTGAAATGACATATTCCACTTGCTGAAAAGCAAAAAAAAAAAAAAAAATCAACCAACAATCAGATACTCATTAAAAATATCTCTCAAAATTGAAGGCAAAGGAAGGACATTCCCAGATAAGGGCACCTGGGTGGCTCAGTCAGTTATGTGTCTGCCTTTGACCTGGTCATGATCCCAGGGTGCTGGGATCAAGCTCCACGTTGTTCTCTCTGCTCAGCGAGGAGACTGCTTCTCCTCCTCCCTCTCACTCCCCCCTTTTCTTTCTCTGTCAAATAAATAAGTAAAATCTTAACAAAACAAAATAAAACAAGACATTCCCAGATAAAAACTGAGTAGATTGGTTAGCCAGCAGACACATCATATAATAAATACTAAATAAAGTTGTCCAGCTCAAAAGAAGTGATCCTAGAAAGTAATTCAAATTCACATGAAAATGAGAAAGGGCACTGGTAAAGGTAATTATATAATTTGACAATATATATACCTATTCTGTTTTCTTCTCTTAATTTCTTTTAAAAAATTGTAGGGGCACCTGGGTGGCTCAGTCATTGGGCATCTGCCTTTGGCTAAGGTCATGATCCTGGGGTCCTGGGATCAAGCCCCACATGGGGCTCCCTGCTCAGTGGGAAGCCTGCTTCTCCCTTTCCCACTCCTCCTGCTCATTTTCCTTCTCTCACTGTCTCTCTCTCTCTGTCAGATGAATAAGTAAAATCTTTTAAAAAATTGTATAGAAAACCATGTATATAATTACAGATTTGGACCCATAACATCAAAATGTAATATATTTGTGAATAACAGCAGAAAGGGGGGCGCCTGGGTGGCTCAGTGGGTTAAGCCACTGCCTTTGGCTCAGGTCATGATCTCAAGGTCCTCGGATCGAGCCCCACATCGGGCTCTCTGCTCAGCAGGGAGCCTGCTTCCCTCTCTCTCTCTCTGCCTGCCTCTCCGTCTACTTGTGATTTCTCTCTGTCAAATAAATAAATAAAATCTTTAAAAAAAAATAAAATAACAGCAGAAAGGAAGTAGGTGGGACTAAAGTTGTATCACACTAAGGAAATGACTCTGGTTGAAAGCAAATTAAGAAAACCAGAAATGGTAACTAAGAAAGTAATAAGACAAATCCTACAAATATGTCTTTGTGCTCCTTTCTTCTGTCAGTTTCTTTAAAAAACATGAAGTTATATAAGGTAATAATTATAACAAGGTATTGGGTTTCTAACAACCTAGATGCGATATTTAGAGCAATAAAAGCACAAAAATTAAAAAGTGGGAAGGGGGCGCCTGGGTGGCTCAGTCCTTAGGCATCTGCCTTCAGCTCAGGTGATGATCTTAGGGTCCTGGGATCAAACCCAGCATCTAGGTCCCTGCTCAACGGGAAGCCAGCTTCTCTCTCTCTCTCTCCCATTTCCCCTGCTTGTATTCCCTCTCTCACAGTCTCTCTCTGTCAAATAATAAAACCTTAAAATAAATAAAAATAAATAAAAAGTGGGAGGAAAATAAGCTAAGTAGATATGTTTCTATATTTCACTCAAATAAGTTATTATAAATTTATTAGAGATATATACACTATATTAGATATATTTTGTAACCTCTAGAACCACAAAATATATATATCAAAAAATGATAAAGAAAACAAAGCATCACTCTAGAAAATATTCACTTATTTTTTTTTAAAGATTTTATTTATTTATTTGACAGAAATCACTAGTAGACGGAGAGGCAGGCAGAGAGAGAGAGAGGGAAGCAGGCTCCCTGCCGAGCAGAGAGCCTGATGCGGGATTCGATCCCAGGACCCTGAGATCATGACCTGAGCCAAAGGCAGCGGCTTAACCCACTGAGCCACCCAGGCGCCTGAAAATATTCACTTAATACAAAGGAAAGCAGGAAAAAAGGAATAGAGGAACAAAAAGGAGAGGATATGTAGAAACAAAAATAAATGGCGGACCTAGTCCTAACTATATTAAGTAACATTACATATTAATGGATTAAA
This sequence comes from Mustela nivalis, assembly GCF_964662115.1. Lineage (NCBI taxonomy): Eukaryota > Metazoa > Chordata > Mammalia > Carnivora > Mustelidae > Mustela > Mustela nivalis. Next base: position 63,647,254 of record NC_139033.1, read on the forward strand.
TAATCCAATAAAAGCAAAAGTGCCAAACCAGACCAAAAAAAGGTTAAGATCCAACTATATGCTACCTACAGAATACACACTTTAGACTCATATAAAACAAAGTTGAAAGAAAATGACATATCATTGAACAGCAACCATAAGAAAGCTAGCATGTCTATACTAATATCAAACGAAATAGTCAAAAGTGTTACTAGAGATAAATAGTTGGCATTTGAGGGGCGCCTGGGTGGCTCAGTGGGTTAAAGCCTCTGCCTTCCGCTCAGGTTATGATCCCAGGGTCCTGGGATCAAGCCCCGCATCAGGATCTCTGCTCAGCAGGGAGCCTGTTTCCTCCTCTCTCTCTGCCTGCCTCTCTGCCTACTTGTGATCTCTGTCAAATAAATAAATAAAATCTTTAAAAAAAAAAAGTTGGCATTTTATAATTGATAAAACATCCAATAGATCAGGAATATTAACAATTATAAACATATATGCAACAAAAAACAGCCCAAAATATACAAAGCAAAATCTGACATAAAGGAAGGGAAAAACAGAAATTTAACGATAATAATTGAGATACTTAAATATCCCATTTCAACAAAGCATAGATAACTACATAAAAGATTAACAAGGAAATCAAATACTTTAACAATACATAAACCAAACAAACCTAAAACACATCTATAGAACACTCCACCCAATAACAACATTCTCCTTAAGTGCACATGGAACATTCTCAGGATAGAGCACATGCTAGAACATAAAACAAGCCCCGGTAAATTTTAAAAGACTGAAATTATACAATGTATCGTCTCCAACTATACTGGAATGAAATTTGAAATCAACAACAAAAAGAAATTAGGGGAACTCACTAATACTTAGAAATTAGTTACTCCTAAGTAGTCATTTGTCAGTGAAGAAATCACAAGGGAAATTGGAAAATACCTTGAGATGAGTGAAAATGAAGACATAATAAACAAAAATTTAGGAAATGCAAATAAAGCAGAGCTTAGAGGGACATTTACAGTTACAAATGGCAGAATTTAAAAGGGGGGGGGGTGCCTGGATGGCTCTGTTAAGTTAAGCATCCCAACACTTGATTTGGCTTAGTCATAATCTCAGAGTCACAAGATCAATCAAGCCCTGCATTACTGGGCTCTGTGCTGGGCATGGATCCTGCTTAAGATTCTCTCTCTCTCCCACTTCCTATGCCCCTCCCCCAACACTGCTCCCTCCCTCTCTTAAAAAGGAACATTCAAGGGGCACCTAGGTAGCTCAGTCAGTTAAGCATCTTACTCTTGATCTTAGCTCAAGTCTTGATCTCAGCATCATGAGTTTAAGCTCCACTAGGTGTGGAGCCTACTGTTTTAAAAAAAAAAAAAAAGGAAGATTCAAATCAATAACTTAAACTTCCATCTTAAGATACTGGAGGAAAAGAGCAAAATAAAAACTAAAGGAAGCAGATGAAAAATTAATAAAGATTAGAGCAGAGGTAAATAGACAGTATAAAAAACAATTGAGAAAAATAAAAATAAAAACTGGTTCTGGGAAAAGACCCACAAAACTTAAAAACCTTTTCCAGACTGACTAAGAAAAAAGAATGCTCAATTTACTAAAACCAGGAATGAAAAAAGGGACATTACTAGAATAATAGGAGAATAATACTATGAATAATTATAAACCAATAAATTAAATGACTTACATGAAATGGACAAATTCCTAAAAACAAAAAACTACTATAACTGACTCAAGAAACTAGGCAGTCTCGGCATGCCTGTGTGGCTCAGTTGATTAAGCATCTGCCTCGGCTCAAGTCATGATCCCAGAGTTCTGGGATGGAGCCCCACATCAGGCTCCCTGCTAACCAGGGAGCCTGCTTCTCCTACTCCCTCTGTCCCTCCCCCACCACTTGTGCTCTCTTGTTCTCTAATAAATAAAATTAAAAAAAAAAAAAAAGGAAAAGAAAATGGGCAACCTGAAGAGGTCTCTAACAAATGATTTGAATTACTTATCAAAAAAGTATCTGCAAGGGCGCCTGGGTGGCTCAGTGGGGTAAGCCGCTGCCTTCGGCTCAGGTCATGATCTCAGAGTCCTGGGATCAAGTCCCGCATTGGGCTCTCTGCTCAGCGGAGAGCCTGCTTCCCTCTCTCTCTCTCTGCCTGCCTCTCCATCTACTTGTGATTTCTCTCTGTCAAATAAATAAATAAAATCTTAAAAAAATAAAAATAAAAATAAAAAGTATCTGCAAGATAAGCCCAGGTCCAGATGGCTTCACTGGTGAATTCTACCAAACATCCAAAGAAAAATTAATACTAATCATTCATAAACTCTTCCAAAATAGAAGAGAACATGTATCAACTCATTTTGTAAGATCAGTAGTAACCTGATACCAAAACCATGTAAGACATCACAAAAAAACTAGAGACCAATAGGCCTTATAATTATAGGTGCAGAAAGTCCCAACAAAGTACTAGCAAAGTGAATACAGCAGCACAAAAAAAGTGTTATACTTCATCAAGAAATATTTATCTCGGTGTGGAAGGCTGGTCTAACACACAAACATTACTGTAAAACAGCGTATCAATATAGGACAAAAGCTCTATATCATCTCAACAGATGCAGAAAAGGCATTTGACAAAATCTAACACCTCTTTTCTTCATGATGAAAACACTCAACAAAACAGGAATAAAACAAACTTCCTCAACCTGGTAAAAGAGATTTGAAAAAACCTCACACTTAACACTGCATGTAATGATGAAAGACTAAATGCTTTCCCCTTAAGATGAGAAGTAAGACAAGATACCTGTGATGAGAAATGAGACAAGAATGCTTGCAATCACTACTTCCATTCAACATTGTTCTGAGAGTTCTAACCAGGGCAATTCAGCAAGAAAATGAAATAAAAGCCATTCAAAGAGAGAAGCTAAACTACCTATTCACATATTATATGATCTTCTATGTTGAAATCCTAACCCATGAAAAAACTATTAAAACTAGTAAGTTCAGTTAGGTGGCAAGATACAGAATCAATGTAAAAAATCTGCTGTATTTTTATACATTTGCAATGAATGATTACACGAAACAAAGAAAACAATTTCATTTACAATAGCGCCAAAAAAATAATATACTGATAAATTTAACAAAATAAGTACAATACCAATACTCTGGAAACTACAAAATGCTGTTGAAAGAAATTAAAGATCTAAATAAATGTTAAGACACCCCATATTAGTGGATCAAGAGACTTCCTACCTTCCATGATCATTAACAGGATTAAATGATACAATACTTCCATGGGCACCTGGGTGGCTCAGTGGGTTAAGCCGCTGCCTTCGGCTGATAGTGATAAATGCTATAAAGAAAATTGGACATTGTGGGGGCGCCTGGGTGGCTCAGTGGGTTAAGCCACTGCCTTCGGCTCAGGTCATGATCTCAGGGTCCTGGGATGGAGTCCCACATCGGGCTCTCTGTTCGGCAGGGAGCCTGCTTCCCTCTCTCTCTCTCTCTCTGCCTGCCTCTCCATCTACTTCTGATCTCTCTCTATCAAATAAATAAATAAAATCTTAAAAAAAAAAATTATAAATGATACAATACTTCCAAGCAGGCTTTTGAATTTTAAAGTTATCAATAGTAGTAATAACTCTTATTAATACCAAAAGGTCCACAATCCAACCTTTTCTTCAACGAAATACTCAAAACTTCAGTAGGAAGTACTACTAGAATAATTGAAGACAATACTGAGAATAAAATAACAAAAGCTCATCTAGTCAATGCTCTTTTAACTGAAGTGTTTATCTATCCCCAAGGCCCAGCTCTAAAGAGCAACTTAGTGAAAAGCACTCATAAACATATAAAGGAAACTGAAACTGAAAACCAGCTACCACATCTCTCTAAATCAAATCCTGATAAACTGACTCATTTTCCAATCATAAAAGAATAATCAGTTTGCCTACTTATCCTACAGACATGTTGAAAGAAAATTAGGTTACAGAGCACGTTTCCTCTAAAAATATTAAGATGTTAAAGTGTAAAGTGGTCCAGTGCTCTCTCTCTACTTGGTACATAATTTAACATACTACTCTACTCATCTGCCCAGTGAACTGCTACGTCTTTCTTATTTTGTCTTGGCCACAAGTTGATCTGGATCGTGGTTCTGATTTGTCCAACTTCCTAGCATTGGTAAATACTGACCCTGAAAGGATCACACAAATCTAAGAGCCAAAAAATTTTCAGAATTCACCTATTATAATTTAATACCTACACGTAATTGCCTAAATGGTACCCTTCTAGTCTCTACTGAAGTCTAGGGTTAAGTCGGTGGAGATGTACAAATTTCACCCCCTCCCAAGTAGAGTAGAAATATAAAGTTATTACTTAATACAGAACCAAAAAATTATTCTTCCCATAATATTCACAGATAGGTCCCTTGTGCAAGCACACAAAATAAGCCTATTTTCATCTCCACAGGCAGTCCTTTAAACACTTAAAGGCAGACAAACATACTCAAAGTTGTTTTCTTGATCAGGCACCAAGGCCCCAATTCCTTTAATTTTTTATATCATAGTTGCCCTTACTGAGCTTAAAGTCACTTAAATTTCTTTTTCTCTCATTCTAATAATTCTTTGAGTGAATAAAAGAAAAACTTAAGGGGCGCCTGGGTGACTCAGTTGATTAAGTGTCTGCAGTCTGTACTTCGATCATGACCCCAGAATCCTGGGATGGAGCCCCAAGTTGGGCTCTCTGCTCAGCAAGGAGCCTGCTTCTTCCTCTCTGTCTGCCTGCTGCTCCCTCTGCTTTTGCTCTCTCTTGCTATCTCCCTTTCCCTGTCAAATAAATAAATAAAATCCTTGTTTTTTAAAAAAAGAAAAACTTAAAATCAATCAGAAAGTTTTTATCCCAGATTCTACTATCCCTTATGACACATCTTCTCTACTCCCCATTTACACAGTGGATTTGTCAAAACAGAACTTCCATTAACTTTATTAAATTTCATCTTTTAAAAGTAGGATCACGTGTTTTCAGGTGATTTTTACCTCCTTTTTAACTTGCCAAAATTGTTTTTACATATGTATGCCTCAGTTTACGAAAATAATGTTGTTGGAGAAAAATTAAGCCCAGAACAACCTAAGGAAATTCTCAAAATCTCTTTAATTTCCAGGAGAGGTACTGTGTCTACCTTATTTTCCACTGTATCCATGGAACTGAACATAGAACCTCGTATACAGTTAGCACTGAAATGTATGTGTAGTTTAAAAAATATATAACTTTAAAACACTCATATTTCCTTGATCCAGAAATTCCAAAATTCTTGGAATTTGTTATCTGTCCCAAGAAAATAATCAAGACACACTCCACAATCTAAATACAAAAACATCTGTTTACTTTTATTTACAAGTAATTTTTTAAACAAAAATGCATAAGCAATCTAAATGAACAAATAGAGAAAATATTATATAATGGATTATGCACCCCTTAAAATTAAGCTTTTGAGGTTAGAACACACAAAACTGTCACTGTATAATGGCAAGTGAAAAACAAGGATACAGAAATTAAATAATAGAATCTCAGTTATGTATAAATAAATAAATAAATAAATAAATAAATAAAGGAAGCATCCATACATTCCCCCCCCCCCCAAAGAAACTAAACTTTGGGGTAGTGAAATGTTCTCCTTATCTTGGAGTGGTGGCTATACCTTTGTCAGTTTTCAAAACTTACTGTAAATGTTTTTTTTTTTTTTTTAAATAAGCACACTAGAAAAAATTATAGCTCCATAAAGTTTATATACAAAAGGAAACTAAAAGATACACTCCAAATATTTGGGGCAATTTTTCTGTACTTTCCAAATTTTGTGTAACAGACATAAAAAAGTGGAGGCATATAGACATTGAGGTTATTTCAAAATCCATCCTTTTAAATTATAATAAAATCTTTTAAAAAATAAATTATAGTGTATTTGGTGGATGCCAATACACATTAGATAAATAGCAACCAGAGTACCTATAGCTAGCCAATGTTATACAGGTACCTTAAATATTCAGACATGCCTGCTACGCAACTCTGTATTCCACAAATGGTATTCTTTAGAGTTCTATGACATGCAGACTTATATTCTTAGTTAACCCATATGCTATTTCTATGAAGAAGGTGTGATCCCATTTTAGACATAATAAAACTGACATTGAGGATGAGTTTAATAAACTTGACCCAAATCACAAACTTATTAAGTGGTAGAGCTGGGATTCATAGCCAGGTCTGTTGGCCAATATTCTGCCCTTTATTGCTATACTTCACTGCTTTCCACAAAAGGCTAAACCACCAAGTCCCTTTGATTAGCACACCTAGTCCCAACTCTGAACTACACCTGTCCTGAACTAAACCTTCCCAGCTCCTGTATATTGCGTACTTACTTTACTTCACAAACTAACAAGAGCCCTCTCAGGCATAATTATTCAGTAAGTAACAAATCTGTATAACATTATCATCCACCCACATTTCTCTACATTTGAAGTCTATCTCTCTCCACTCATTATAGGACTCCTCTTCTCTTACTGTTAATGAATGTCAAGTCTGGAAAATTACACATTAGATTCTACAGATAGCTTTTTATCTTTTTAATCTTTTTTTAAAAGAGATTTCATTTATATATTTGACAGAGAGAAATAGCACAAGCAGGCAGAGGAAGAGGGAGAAGGAGGCTCCACACTAAGCAGAAAGGACCCTGGGATCATGACCCAACTGAGCCACCCACGCAACCCCACAGGTAGCTTATTAAAATCAAGTATGAACATCATTGATTATGCATTTAAATGATCATTTGGGGACAGAATTTGGAAATCCTCTGAAAAGATTATCTTTTGAAACAGTAATTCCACTTCCAGCAATTCATCCTATAGAAAATACATTTATAAAACTGCACAAAAATACACAAAGATGTTTATTATAGCATCATAACAGAAAGTAGTGCAAACAGTATCAATGCAAAGAACAGCAAGGTGGTCAAAACATGATGGTACAGTGACTTAAGCGACTTAAAAAATGAGGAAGGGGTGCCTCGGTGGCTCAGTGGGTTAAGCCTCTGCCTTCGGCTCAGGTCATGGTCTCAGGGTCCTGGGATGGAGCCCCACGTTGGGCTTTCTGCTCAGCGGGGAGCCTGCTTCCCCCTCTCTCACCGCCTGCCTCTCTGCCTACTTGTGCTCTCTCTCTGTGTCAAATAAATAAGTAAAATCTTTTTTAAAAAATGAGGAAGATTTATAGGTACTAACATGAAAAGGACAATATTGTTAATAGCAATAAATCTGGTGAAGGGGGTATATTATATTTCAGTAATGCTTTTTTTCTTTTACATGAACATATGCCACTTTTGTAAGCAGAATGAGCGAAGAAATTAAAAATAAAATGCACTGATATGTGTAAAGGCCCTTGGAATCCCTTGGGGGCTGCAGCCCTACTGTCCTCTTCTTTCTCCACATACACTAATGTGTGCATTCAATTACTCAGGTGCCCTCTCTGAGCAAGGAACTTAATAAACCCTGGGTAATAAAGTTAGCAACAGAGTCCCTATCTTCACACAATATCCTTTTGATAAAGCCAGGGTGAAAACAAGAACTGCTAACTTATCCAGGAACTGGTTCAGGAATTTGAGAAAGATCCAAAATCCTATGCCATGCCTCAGCATGAAAAGAGTTGACAAAAAAGACCTGAACCATTTTACAAGTAACTTTCACAGACTTCTGTACAGTACGACCATCAGAAGCTACCAGTTTATGATTTAGCAGAAGCAACCAAACCTTGATCATCTTTCTCAAACAAGTGATAGAAGAGACACAGAATACCACAAACAGAAAGAACCGCAGTCTTGCACCAAATCCCACATGTTCATAAAAGAGAAGACTGAGAAGATGAAAGAGATTACCGAAAACATTCGACAGAGTAATTTTCAGAGCTTTGCTATAGCTTCTTTCATTTCTTCACAATGACGCCCCCTTTTTATTTCCAGTCCCTGCTCCCTAGAAAAAACTTGTGCTGCGTATCTATATTTTTGAAAACCACTTTTTTTCATTGAGGAAATTCTGAAGTAAGAAGAAATCAAATACTTAAAGTATTCATTATCTTGAAAAAGCAAAGCTGACTTCTATGTGATTTAAGCATCCCTAAGTAATCAGTTACTAATCCTCAGGATATAAAATAAACAGTACAAGACTTATAATTTTTTTAAAGTTACTTTAATCAGTGTTTCCATTTTATTCTTCAACTACTCTTACCTTATTGTCCATCAATGAAAGCACAAAAGTTAGTATGGTCGTCTGCCATATGTCAATTGAGATATTCCCAAAAGCTGCTCTTCAAAGCACCTCCTCACCTCCTCTGTAACAATTCCTAAAGGCAATTTATCTCCTTGCTCCTGTAAATTTTTCCATGTTCAATTATCTAAAATGTTTTAGTGTAGTGCACACCTAGAATGTGGTCCTGGTTTGCAGCTGTATAGCTCTGGCAAGTTTCAGTTTTGGTTTCTTTGCATACAAAAGATTAGGTTCTAAAATTCTGTGTCACCATTTAGCCCTGGTACCACACGCACACCAAGTGGTAAGCACAGCATTGTATAAAGAATATACAAACCTGGATTCAAATTACCTCTGACACCTATGAGGTGTCTAGCATTGGGCAAGTTATTTACCCTTAGAGACCTTTCTCATTTTGTTACCTATTATGACCAACAAAATATATAAATAATATATAAAAAGTGTATACCACAGTATGCCTTCGATTAGTGATCAGTTCTCACTTACCAAGTTTTTACTCTTTTGTTTTTAAAGATTTTATTTAATTATTTGATACAGAGATCACAACGAGGCAGAGAGAGAGGAAGGGAAGCAGGCAGAGAGCCCGATGCGGGGATTGGTCCCAGGACCCTGAGCTGAAGGCAGAGGTTTTAACCCACTGAGCCACCCAGGTGCCCCCCTCAAGTTTTTACTCTTGATAATTTTTCTATTTTAATACTTTTTAAATTGTTTCTAAACAATCTTCAGTGACTAGACAGGAATTTAATTTTTACCAAATTAGGAGATGATTTCATTCAAACACATTCATAACTACTTTATAGTAGGTTGACAATTCAGAACTGTCAGAAAATGTATCCAGTGGCATATACATCACAGCCTCAAGTGTGTGTACGTCCTGTACCATAAAAAACTGAAAGAATTTCATCAAAAGTAAGAAACATAATCTCTCCACAATTTTCATGATCAATCAGAACATTAGCTACAAAAAAGCCCCTATCATTTTGCTGGGGGATACTAAAATCTTGAATCCAATGTTTCACTTCTTTACCATCTTTGCGGGTCTGAGTTCCAATTACTGCTAAGCAAAATAAATAGGAGACGATATAATCAGGAGTATAGAGTTCACTCCAAAGAATGTGATTTGTGCCTTTTTTCCCCACTGGAATTCCAAGACACTTTCAGCTGAGTTAAGAAAGGAGGTAGAACACTCAAATTTTACAAATTCTGAATAATCACAAAGCAAAATCTTTGCATAAACCATGAAAAACAGCCCAAACATGTAAACCCCCAGATAAAAAGTAGTCACAGACTCATTAACTGTAGCATCACACCCCCGCTTCCAATGTAACCCCATGTCTCTGATCTATCAACTTTGGCACCGCTCCCTTAAGACAGGTATTCTTCTAACTGAAAATTACAATCATCACACATCTAAAGACTGTGCAGAAAGCAGCATTATTCATTTCTGGTACTAGAAAAGCAGTGAAATTATTTTAGCTTGCTTAAATTAAAAATCTTCCTTCAGTCTTAACACACAAGAACTTCTTAAACTTTTTTGAAAAATATGGCTATCTAAGCGTGTGGTTATATAAATTGGTCTCTTCTCCACGTAAAAATAAAAACTTTAGCTATATTCTACCTTCTCGCACCTGCGAGCTAGTGCCTCAAAGGCCCTCCTGAATATACTGCTCCAGTGAAGAAATTCTTTCCTTAAATATGGAAAGAACTATGCAGTAATGATTCAAAGAGGCTATATGAATTGTAAAGCCAAACCACTGCCCTGCAAAGTCGATTATGAAAGGTTCTCTTAGCTGAGTTTTTTTTTTTTTTTTTCTTGTTGTTTTGTTTTGGAGCTACCAGCAAGAAAGCACAATCCAGAGCTGCGACGTTTCCCGTGTCGCCGCTGGCTGGACGGATAGGTAAGCTGGAAAAGGTGATCGACATACCTGGAGGAAGCTGCAAATTAGCAGGCAACTGGATTGTTGTGGTGTTGGGGGCTTTCACAGCGACTATCTGAGGAGCAGGCAGCGGGGGGCCGCTGCTGAGTTTAGGAAGAGCACTGACAGGAGCCACTTTGGTCACCAGGGTACCCACGGGGGACCGCAGGGGCTGGGACACCGTGGACTCAACGCAGACACTGGCAGGAGCCTTAGTCACGGCGCCCAAGGCCACTGGGGTGCTCTCCACCCGGACAGGCAGAGTCCCAGAAGGGGCCATCGTCACGGTCCCGGAGGCGCTCACACCGGCCGGGGGAGCGGCGCTGGCCGGTTCCGTGAGGCCCGCGGGCATCCCCAGGTGGATCAGCGGCAGCTGCGACGCTGCCGTTCCGAGAACAGAGGCTAGGGTAGGCTTGACAAGCGGCAGCCGACTCCAGCGCAGTTCCGGCTCCACAGCATCGCTAGGGAGAGGCGCAGGGGCCGCGACACAGAAGTCGGTGACGGGCGCCGGCTGGACACCGAGACCCGCGCGTCCCGCACCTCACTCTGGTCCGTGCGGCCCCGGCCGCAGCGACACCTGCTCGGCCGCTCGCCGCTTCCTCAGCAGCGCTCACACGTGCGCCGGCTCAGCCCGGCGCCTCAGCATCGGGTCCCGCAGCAGCAGAGCCCGGAGGGCGTCACTTCGGCTCCCACCATCCAGCAAAGCTCTGCGCCCCAGTTCCCCCGCCAGAAACTTCAAAACTACAAACCCGAGCGCCCCAAATCCCCCTACACACACTCGGCATGGCCCCACCGCGCGGCCACGCCAGCCATGTTTATATAGCCACGCGGAGACCTCGCGCACGCGCACAGGCCGCCGCCGCCACCCCGGGCTTCCCCCGGAATCCGGCCCTGTGATTGGTCACAGACTGGAATCGCGCTCGTGACGTCACTAGGGACGGCTCCAGAGGGCGTTAGACTCTTCCCCGGCATCAGGAGGAAGGAGGGTCAAGTTGCCAAAAACCTACCATGTGGGAGGGGCAGACTGCACTTGGAAAACTGCGACATTCGGGTTCCTCTCCTTGTGTCCCCAATGGTATGTTCCTTTAAAATCCAGGAGTGTGATTGCTACACGCTTTTACTTTGAGGAAAAAATGGGGACTGGCTTCAGAGAACGGTAACTCAGACAAAACCACGCTTCCTCTGTTTTTCTGCGAGCTTTGCCTTAAAGCGTCGCAAAGTGAGCGTTAAAATTGACACTGAAAAAAAATTGTCAGTTTTTCTTTTAAATGTTTAAGAATGGCGTATATTTTTATAGTCGGCAAAATATGTCTGTTTTCCTATGACTTTAGAGTAGAGCTGCCCCAAGGGAATATCGTTTTCTTCCTTTGGGCGGCTATAGGTATCTCTTACCACCTCCAATCGTAAATTGTTTACGTTCTGTCTCCTTGAAAACTGGGACAGTGTCTTTTGATTCCTGCCTCTTCAGGTTCTAGCAATTAGATTTCAACTGCAATCCTATTTGAAAAAGTGGAAAGTGTTTGTTAAGTGAATCAGTAATAAGCGGAAAAACTTGCTCCTTAGGGATCTAGTTAGAGAGGATGCCTTGATTTCAGGCTTTTGTCGGAAGATTATGTTTATAGGAACCGACACTATAACTTAAGGAGATTTTGCAAGTAGGCAGGCAAGGCGATCTTTACAGCTGCTGGTTTTCTCCCTTCCTGTAAAAGCCAGTGGAGAGAATCTTCACAGCCCTCACACTTCACTACATTTGCTGTCTTTCCCATCTCAACCAGTCCAAATCAGCCCATCTATGATTCCAGTCATTTACAACCTTCCCCATTCATGAAGGCTCACTGATCACGTGGCCTCTAGAAAATACCGTGGAGTTGGGGAAAGGATAAATTTACTAAGGGCCCCCTTGTGTGCTGGTCACTAAGAGGAACATTTTCTTGTTTTATTTTGTTTTTAACAGCAATTTCATTGTATTGACTTAAAAACTGCAGTTAAAAGAGTAATTTTCCAAGGAACTGGGATCCAAAACAGTCTGTATGAAACCAAAGTGCATCTCTTTCCATATCTCCACAAATGCCTAATTCATCATATATCCCATATGTCCCTGGCAAAATGCCGTGCACATAAAAGGTGTCTAATAAATATTTGCTAAATGAATTAAATAGATCCATGCAACATTTTCAGTGAAGCTATACGGTCTAGAGGCTTCGAATCTTAGATCTGCTTTTTAGTAGCTGGGCAAATTGTTTAGCCTTGTTTTTTTTTTTTTTTTCTCCACATTGTGTAATCCAATAAACCCTTGTAGAAGGAAGGCTCAGAGTTTGCTCTGGGGACTCTCCCTCTCTGAACTTTAATTAAACCCCACCCCCAACTCACATACTTTGTTTAGATATGCAAATAACCTCAATCAAATTACAAAGAGGCTTGGCTGAGGAAATACACTTTCTCTTTAAAATGACCTTGAACATTTTGTTATAATTTGCTCTATTATTTGTCTCATTGATGGAAACGTTAGTTTTCTAGTTACAAAGAATATACGTCTTACCTGGCACAAGTAACTACTCTCCTGAATTTGGAGTTTAGTAATAATCATGTTTGCTACATTTTCCTTCTACAGAAACTTGCGCTTAAACAGTAAACATAGGGAAGCAAAATGCATTTTATCTCCCCATGTGAGAAAAAAAAAATGCAGGGAGGATTATACCTTGATTTTTATTTTGTTTATCAGTTAAAATATTCATAAAATTAAAGATGTTGAGAAACACTTACTCATTTATCTTCTGTCTTAGTCTATCCAGGCAGCTGTAACAAAATGCCACAGACTGTTTGTTTGTTAATTGAATTATAATTGATATACAATACTAATCTCAGGTGTATGACAGCGATTCAGTATTTTTATACATTACGAAATGATCACCTTGATAGGACTAGCTATTGCCACTATAAAGTTATTATATTACTGACTATTCCCTATGCTGTATATTGCATCCTCATGACTTATGATTTATTTTGTAACTGGATGTTTATACCTCTGGGGATTAGGTGAGGGGTAGCTTATAAACAGCAGAAACTAACTGCTCACAGTTCTGGAAACTGGAAATCTGAGATTATGGTGCCGGGATGGTCAGATGAGGGCTCTCTTCTAGATCACAGGCTTCCCCTATCTTCAAACGGGCAGAAAGAATAAAGAACCTCTCTGGAGGTCTTTCAAAAGGTACAAATCCCATTCATGAGGGTCCCACCCTCATGATTTAACCACTTCCCAAAGGCACCACCTACTAATACCATCACATTTGGGAGTTGGGATTTCAACATAATGAATTTTGGGGAGACACAAATATTCAGACCAGATAGGACCTTCTAAATGAGGGACATTAATTCATTAAGTCATTAATTACCACAGTCTCTGCTCATCAACTCAGGTAGTGAAATAAAACTGTGAACAAACACAATTTATATTTCCAAATTTCGATACTTTATACACATACATGAAGGCACTTTAATTTAGGCAAAGCCAAAGGCTAAGGGTACAATTACTCGGTAGACAATGCAAATTACCCTTACTATCCTTTTGATTTTCCATAAGTCAGTCTATGGTCTCCTCAGAAAATGAATAAAAATTTACTACACTGTAGAATTTAAACAGGAAGCTTTCTTAATCCGGGAAATGAAATCAGCTGAAAAATCTGCCTGAGAAAACCTTACTATTTGGCTAAGATGGTTACGGCCTCAGCTTCAAATTGAGTCCGAAACAAATAGCCTCAAGCTTTATACCTCGAACCTTGGCCAGTATCTGGGGTTTTACCTCAAAACAGTTAAATACGTTTCTGCAGTACAACACATTCCTACAACACCAGTCTGTCAATTCTGTCCTCTTAAAGAAATGCAGCTTAAAGTCTTAAGAAGTTTGACTTCATTAATGACTTCCATTTTTTATGCTTTCACTAAAGGTTTAATGAAGTCTGAGACACTTTTCATGCTCCTACAAAAAGTGGATATGACAGAAAGATCCTATCATAAGGGATGCATCACACTATGGACTAGTAATCAGCCACTCAGATTTATACTTGTAGAGGTACATTATTGGAAAAATGATCATGGTATATTGTTAAATGTAAAAAGGAGACAATAGTATGAATAGTATAGTATAGAATAGAATAGTATAGAATAGACAATAGTATAGAAAGAATGATTCCATTTTTTTGTAAGCTAAAAAAATAAATAAATAAACCAAAAAGCAGTTGGATACATGCTCAGAAGAAAATCTGGATTACACACCAAACTCTTAACAGAGGACATCTGTTTGGAAACATTCTAAGTGATCATTTCCTGTTTATATTTGTGTATATTCTAATTTGCTTGCATAATCAAAAATTAATACAAGCTTTTTCTTAAAATATATAATCTTAGTGACAACTGTAATCTTGTAAGTACAGCTAAGTACTCCCTGGTCTCCTTCCTGTAGCATTCGGGAAACCACTGAACATCATGAGGCTGAGTAACTATGTTAACCTGCTTAAGTTAATTACAATCAGTGCCTTAACCTAGCAAGATGGGTGTTTTCTAAAAGTGGGAGTACTCCCTCTTTTTCATTCATAGTAAGTGTACAAAAAGCAATGCCTACTTAAGAAGCCATAATCTCAGAAATAATCTTATTTTTCTAGAAGATTCTGCACTCACAGAACTTTTTACTTGTATTGTCTGTTTTTGCTCTCATTTTCTGGAATTATGTCTTCTTAGAAGATCTTCCTCCCCAGTTCCTTCAGTCATTCTTTCATATAACCATATTCATATAATTCATATATAATGAATGTAGTCATTCATTCATATAACCAGTGTTCATTGTATGCTTACTGTGTGCTTGGCAGCAGAGAATATATCAGTAAAAAAAAGAAAAGACAGAAATCCCTGTCCCTGTGAACCATACATTCCAGTGGAAACAGACAAAATGTAAAAAAGTAAATTATAAAAATGTTAATAAAAAATGAAAAGGTAAATTATATGGTATCTTAGATGGTGATTCATGTCCTGCAAAAGGAAGTCAAACAAGTGGATGAGAAGTACTGTTGGTACATGGAAGAAGAAAGAAAGAGAAGGCAGCCAAATCACATCAGGCCTTGGGTAGGCCTGATAGGGTTTTGCTTTTTACCCTGAGAGATGGAAAAGCATGGGGAGATTTTGAGCAGCAAAGGAACATCATCTGACTTATATTTTTAAAACTTCACTCTGACTGCTGTATGAATAGTCCTAGAGGGCTAACTGGATAGGATAATAGTAGGATAATATACCAGGATAATAATATAGAGATAATTTTAGAGAGACTATTTAAGGAGGCTACTGGAAAACCCAAGTGAGAGATGATGATGGCTTAGACTAAGGTGATACTGGGGTAAGTGGTAAAAAGTGGTCAAATTCTGGAAATATCTTGATGTTAGGTCCAACAGGTTTTCCTGATGCATTGTTTGTGAAGTATGAGAAAGGAGTTAAGGATAGTTTAAAGGTTTCTGGTCAAGGCAAACAGGAAGCATGAGGGGCTATTGACTGGAATAGGGATGACTGCAATGGTAGTTGGGAAATTAGGTGCCCAACCAGGGATATTTTATTTTATTTTATTTTGAGAGGGGGGAAAAGAGGCCAGAGAGGGAATGAGGCAGAGGGAGAGAGAGAGTATTATGCAGGGTTCAGTCTTACTACTCTGAGATCATGACCCAAGCTAAAATCAAGACTTGGATGCTTAACAAAATGAGCCACCCAGGTACCCCTGGGATATTTTAATTCAAAATGCTTATTATATATCCAAAGAGGGTTTGGGGTAGGCAGCTGGTTTACAAACCTAGAGTTCAAGGAAGAGGTCCAAGTTGAATAAAAATATATTCACCAGCGTACAGATGGTATTTTTCACACGACTGGGCTCAGTATGACCAAGGAGGGAGAGAGTACAGAGAAGAAGAGAAGAGGCCAGAGTCCTGGGTACTCTAATGTTAAAGGTTGGGATGATGAAGAGGACCCAGCAACAGGTGGTGGAGAAGGACTCTCTACTGATAAGAGGAAGAGTAGTAGAGTAAGGAGTCCTGAAAGCCAAGAAATGGCCAAGTTTCAGATAAAGACAAGAATCAACTGTGTCAAATGCCACTGATAGGTTGAGTAAAATGAGGACTGATGAATGCCCAGTAGATACAACAACACAGTGCAGGGTCATTGGTAGCCTTGCTAAGAGACAAGTCTCTGTGGAAGGTAGAGGTAAAAGCCTGACTGGAGTATTTTCAAGAAAGAATGGAAAGGGTTTGAAGACTGTGAAGTTTTGATGCAGAGTGCACAGGAAAATGGGGCTGTAGATGGCGGGGATGAGGTAAAGAAAGGTTTTCTTTATGATAACATCATACTTACATGTTGATGGCCATGATCCAGTAGGGAGGGAAATTACTGATTAGCAGAGTAAAGAGGGGAGACTTGCTAGAGCCATGTCCTTGAAAGTCAAAAGAGATGGAATCTAGTGCACAAGTGGAGAGCTTTAGCTTTTATAAGCAGTGGACCATTCATCTGTAGCAACAGAAGCCAACGTTAGAGTTCTTGGCCACAGACACTGGTAGACAGATACTTGTGATGGTGGGAATTTGTGGAAATTCTCTTCTAATCTTTCTCCTTTCCTCCATCCCCATCCATGTCCCTTTATTGCTTCTAGAACAATCTTCCTAAAATGCAAATCTACTTACGTAGCTCCCACTTAACAACTTTTTCACATCCTCCCATTACAGGTTAAAATGTCAAATAGCTAGGATGGCATACAAAATTCATTACAACCTGGCACTTGCTGGACTGCCCAAGGGATCTCTGCTGTGTTCCCATGGGCACCTTCCAATGGCACCATAGATGACTACAGAAATACCCTAACTGTCCCAAGCTCTCTGTTAGTGTTGTGCCTTTTCATACATTGCTTTACCTCCCTTCAAAGACTTTACACATTTGAAACTCATGTTCTACCTTGCCAATTCTTATTTGGCTTTCCAAAGGCTATAACCCACACTGGATGAATTCATTGTCTCACCTTTCCCATGATATTTGTTATATTATGGTCATTTCAGTTGTTTTTCTTGCCTATCCTGTCTCACTAAATTGTGTATTTTCTTCATAGTTGAGGTCATGTTCATCTCAGAACCAGAAGAGAGAACCTAATACATAAGCATATACTTGACAAAGAGAGTACTTTTCTGACTTCTATCCCACTCTCAACCTCTAGACTGGCACGTAGGGACAGGATTTTGTCTCATTTGTACATCCCTGGTGCACATTGTATTGTATGTAATACAGTTACTCCATACAGTAATAGAAAGTTCATATTTCAGCTTTCTGTTTTCAGTCTGTATTTGCCTTGAGTGATAACTTCCATGGCTTAATTTCCATCTATATATTTATGACTTTTGGATTTATCTATCTTTGGCCCAGATTTCTCTTCTGTCCTCCAGTCTTATATAGACAGTCACCTACTATATCCACCTGGATGTCTCACAGGCTCAAACTAAACTACACACACACACACACACACACACACACACAAACAAAAACAAAAACAAAAAAAACCCAAAACTAAATTAAATTTACAATCTTACCTTCAAGCTTGCTTTTTCTCCTCTAATCCCTATCTCAGTGAGACAATCTCCTTCCAGTTGCCTAGGATGTAAAATTGGGAATTGACCTTGACTTTTCCCTTCCTTTCACCTGTTTCCCTCTATTTTCACCTGTTTTATTAGATCCTGGCAATCCTGACATCATATCTATAATAATATATCTCTGGAATCCATTGACTCCTCTTATTTCCACTGTCACTTTTAGTTCAAGCCCATGTATGCTCATTTAATTATGCTAACTGCACTCGCTGTATAACTCCAGACTTGCTCCTGCTTTGTGCTATTCTGTGGTCTGCAATCAGATTTTTATTAAAAATGTTTCTTTAGTCTGCACTGGTGGTATAGTGGTGAGCATAGCTGCCTTCCAAAATGTTCCTTTAAAAATTAACATTATAATTATTATCATCATTCATTGATTTAG
Source organism: Mustela nivalis (assembly GCF_964662115.1). Lineage (NCBI taxonomy): Eukaryota > Metazoa > Chordata > Mammalia > Carnivora > Mustelidae > Mustela > Mustela nivalis. Next base: position 63,665,493 of record NC_139033.1, read on the forward strand.
GACTATTTTTCTTTCTTACTGAAAGGAACCTAAAAAAAGAAAACAATTTCTATTTTTAACTATTTACAATTCTATCATTTCAGCTGAATTCTTATTTTTGTATATTACTTTCTATTCCTTGTCTATTATATGCTTGCTCTCACGTAAAGTATACATATGGTTTTCCCTATAATTTAGAGCCAAGTGTATCTAAATAATTTTCCAAGCCTAAACTAAACATTTAAATCAGGTCTTGTGCATAATTTCATGCTTCTAAAATGTCTTTATAATGATTATTTTATACATAATATTTATTAAACAAGAACACATAATTGTTTGCATGTATAATTATGAATTATGATAAATACTACAAAAGAAAAGAAGGTACTTTGAAAGAGGATAATGGACAGTGTCTAATTTAGCTAGGGAGTTAGGAAAGTGTTCCAGGAATTAAAAGAAGCCTATGAGACTGGCAGAGAGTGAACCCGAGGAGCAGTTGCCTGAATGAGGTTGGAGAGTCAGAGAGCGGTCATATGATGTGCCAATGAAAGAAACAAATATTTTAAGCAGAGGAGTAAAACAAATTTATTAACATTTTAAACTTTTCATTTGGAAATAATTTCAAACTTAGAGAAGAGTTGTAAGAAAGAGCATTTATAACTCCGATATCCTCTTCATCCAGATTTACCAATTTTAACATTTTGATTTCTTTTATCATTCCCTCTGTGTGTGTGTGTATGTATGCATATATAGATACACACACACACACACACACACACACACTCATCCTCATTACCCACAGATTCCATGTTTAATTCACCTACTTCATAAAACTTACATCAGTGGTGCTCTCTGAATCAATACTTACTAGGACTTTCGAAGCCTTTTACAGGCATGTGGAGAACAACCGAAAATTGGAGTTACCCAATGTGCATGTTCCCAGGTGAGGTCAAACAATGAGGTGCTCTGCTTTCTTGTTTCAGCTCCCCGGTTATCCATTTTGCTACCTACTTCACGCCATGTTTTTCTTATTTTTGTGTTTTCTGTTGGTGATGTCACTGCTAGTGACAGACATAGTGCTGGCATAGTGCTAAAGTGCTGCCTGGTTTTCCTAAGCACAGAAAGGCCGTGATCTGCTGTACAGAGGAAAATATATACGTTAGATAAGTGTAGTTCTGGTGTAAGTTATAGTGCTCGTGGTTGTGAGTTCAGTGTTACTGAATCAATAACATACTTTAAGTAAGGTGTCTTTAAACAAAAATACACATAAAACAAGGTTATGTATTGATGGATAGAGAAGAATAGTAAGAGCAAAGGCTTAAAGGAACCTAACCCTGTACTTCCCATAGGAGTCTTGGTTGACTATTAGCTAATTTTGTATTTTATAACTTTAATAGAACATAACTACCATAAATCATGAGAATTGACTCTACATATACTTTTTTCTCTGAACTACCTAAAAGTAATTAATTTGCAGACCTGCCCTCTTCTTTCAAATACTTCATTGTATATTTCCTAAAAACAAGGACATGCACTTCCATCACCAAAGTACAATGAACAACATTAGGACTTAACATTGATACAATTATTTAGTTAACAAATCTTTAATCAACAGGTCTTTTCACTTTTGGCAACTGTCTCAAAAATGTCCTTGATTTTTTTTTCCTAGTCCAGGATCCAATCCAAAATCATTCACTGCATATAGTTTTATCTCTTTAGTCTCCTTTAATCTAGAATAGTTCCTCTGCCTTTCTTTGTTTTTGATGATACTGCCAATTTTGAAAAGAATAGGCCATTTGTTTTGTAGAATGTCCTCAGCTTAGGCTTATCTCTTTCTTTTTTTCTCCTGATCATATTCAGTTTAACGTTTTGGCAGAGATAGTACATGAGTAAGACTATATTCTTTATATCACAGTAGGAGACACATGATACAAGTTTGTAAGTTTTATTATATGTCTTAAATTTGACCACTTGTTTATGTTGGTATGTTTGGGGTTTCTCATTGTAAAGTTACTGTTTTTCCTCTTTGTGATTAGTAAGTTTGTGGAACATACTTTGAGACTACATAAATATCTTGTTCTTCATCAAACTTTGATCTGTTTAGCATTCTTTACTGACTCTTGGCTGAGTCAGTTATTACTAGAATGGATGCACAGTGGTGATATTTTAAAACTCATTTTTATTTTTTATACATTGTCATTTGAGATTTTATTGGAAGAAGTAGTGTTTGCATTTCTCTTTTGTACATATCAGTATGGATTTATGTATTCTTTTTCTTTTTTAGCCAGTGTGTTATAACCGGTTATTACCATGATTATTTTGATTCTTAGATTATCCCAGATTTGGACAGTAGGATTTCCTCTTAAATTATCTCCTGTATCCTTTTCACGAATTCCCATCAATTTCTGAGTAACTTATATTCTTAAAAGATCATTCTAGTTATTATACAGAGAGTGGACTTGGGGAGGGTACAAGAAAAACAAGCTAGTGAGATAGCTTTTGCAGTAGACCACATGAGAGATGAGGGTGGCTTGAAATGGGGTGATGGTAGTGGATATAGAAATAGGGTGTTAGCAGTGGACGTACTTGAAGGTAAAAAATTATGGATTTTTGTGGTAAATTGAGCAAGGTAGCCTTCGGGCCGAGAAATGTCATGTTGCTTTTTTTTTTTTTTAAGTAGCCTCCATGTGGGGCTCCAACTCTTGACCCTGAGATTAAGACCCGAGCTGAGCTGAGATCAAAAAACAGATACTAACCAACTGAGCCACCCAGGCACCCCAAGACTGAGAAGTGTTAAGAAGCACTCTCACATTTCTAGCTTGAGAAACTGATTGGTTGATGATTTCATTCACAGTGATGGGGAAGATGGGAGATGGAGCAGCTCTGATGGAAAAAATTGAGAGTTCAAGTTCAAGAAAGATCCGATGGAATTTGAAAGGGACACACAAGGTAGGTGTTAAATTACCTACTACCTATTACTGTCTGCTTTGTACTTCCTGACACAGTATAGATTGTACGTGAAGTAATGGGACTGGATGTTATCACTGAGGGAGAGAAGGTACAGTAAAGAGAGAAGAACGTCCTTTAAACCTCAGCAGTCAGTGGAGCCAATAGAGGAAGAGGGAAGGAGGGAAGAAGAAGGACTGGAGAGTTAGGGAAGACAACCCAAAACAGTGAAGTCAAGAAGCCAAGATAAAGGTGTTTCACTAGATGAAATGGTAAGAGGTAGTGAGACTTCAGTCTGTCTCTTTTGGAGTGATGCTTTATGAAGGCAGGGATCTTTTACTGTTGTTCGCTGCTATGGCCTTGTAGACTAGAACAGTGGCTGGCCCATAATGGGTGTTTCATAAATATTTGTTGACTGACTGAATGAATTTGTAAGTCATGTATTTTCATAATAGTGTTGCATTGATTAGATACAATCTCCAGAAAAATACCAAATAATTACAATGATATGCTTCCTAGTCTTCTTCTTTTTTTTTTTTAAGACTTTATTTATTGATCTGACAGACAGAGATCACAAGTAGGCAGAGAGGCAGGCAGAGAGAGAGAGAGGAGGAAGCAGGCTCCCCGCTGAGCAGAGAACCCAATGCGGGACTCGATCCCAGGACCCCGAGATCATGACCTGAGCCGAAGGCAGCAGCTTAACCCACTGAGCCACCCAGGCGCCCCCTTAGTCTTCTTCTTTTTTTTTTTTTTTTTTTTTTTTAAAGATTTTATTTATTTATTTGACAGAGAGAAATCACAAGTAGATGGAGAGGCAGGCAGAGAGAGAGAGAGAGAGAGGGAAGCAGGCTCCCTGCCGAGCAGAGAGCCCGACGCGGGACTCGATCCCAGGACCCTCGGATCATGACTTGAGCCGAAGGCAGAGGCATCAACCTACTGAGCCACCCAGGCGTCCCTAGTCTTCTTCTTTTTTTTTTTTTTTTTTTAAAGATTTTATTTATTTATTTGTCAGAGAGAGAGCAAGAGCGAGCACAGGCAGACAGAGAGGCAGGCAGAGTCAGAGGGAGAAGCAGGCTCCCTGAAGAGCAAGGAGCCCGATGTGGGACTCGATCCCAGGACGCCGGGATCATGACCTGAGCCGAAGGCAGCTGTCCAACCAACTGAGCCACCCAGGCGTCCCCCTAGTCTTCTTCTTAATATAATATTTCCTCAGGTGGTTTAGTCATTTCGTGTTTGCCTCTCTAAGGTAAAAATTTGAGGTTTCTTCCATACTCAAAAACTTTGCATGGCCCCCCTCACTATCACTGCCCTTCCTTCCCGCAGCGCCTCCAGAATAATACCCAAATGCAGAATAGAAATCCTGTCATGTTTGATCCCTGGTTGACATCACTTCTGGCGATCTCCCTTTTCTCAAACTTGCCTTCTTATGATACTGTGCTCCTCTTGCCAGGCAAAGAGGTAGGAGAAGAGCTTTTCCCAAGGAAGTCATCTTCAACCCTCTCCCAAGCAAATACCCTCCGATGTGTTTCTCCTTTCCTCGTGGTAGATCCTCTTGGTATATTCCTTACTTTCCTAAGTCCCAGTAGAATCTGGGTTTCTTTCAGAAGGGCCTGTGGGGGTACCTGGCTGGCTCAGTGAGTGGAGCATGAGACTCTTGATCTTGGGGTTGTAGGTCTGAGCCCCACATTAGGTGAAGAGATTACTTAAAAATAAAGTCTTAAAAAAAAAAAAGGAGCCTGTGTTATTTTGCTGTTTAAGCTGCAGTGCGGGGGGAACAGTATCATGAGGTTTAATGGTAGGAAGGTAGAAGGTCAAGGTTCTAGGCAAAACTGAGCTGAAACCTCCCACCTACTATCACCTCTGTTTCCACATATTCCTTCCAGAGTCCCTTCTCTATCTTCTGTTTCACCAAGTTTTGCCATGTATCTTCACTGTACTGTCAAGAAATACCAGTTCATACATTTCATTTTATTATTTTTTTTAAGATTTATTTATTTTGAGAGAGAGAGAGTGAGTATATGAGTTAGGGGTAGGGGCAGAGGGAGAAGGGCACAATATCACTCAGACTTTTTGCTGAGCACAGAGCTGTACAGCATGGTGCCTAGTGCTGGGCTTGATCTCATGACCCTGAGATCATGACTTGAGCTGAAACCAAGAGTTGGACACTCAACTGAATGAACCATCCAGGAGCCTCTGTATTTCATTTCATTGTTAGCCAATAAGATGTGATCTCCTCTTCTTTTTATTTTTAAAGGAACTTCTATATGAGAAAAAAAGGATTTCCAGTTTTGTTTTGTTTATTTTTATTTAATGTCAATTAACATATAATGTATTTTTAGCTTCAGAGGTAGAAGCTAAAAATACATAACAGCAAATATTCATTACCTCATGTGCCCTTAATGCCGACCACCCGGTTCCCCCACTCTTCCCGCCCTCATCTCTCCAACAGCCCTCAGTTTGTTTCCTATGAGTAAGAGTCTCTTGGAGTGCCTAGATGGCATAGTCTGTTAAGTGTCTGACTTCAGCTCAGGTCATGATCTCAGGACTCTGGGATCCAGCTCTAGGTAAGGCTGCCATTGCTGATCTATGGCTCAGCAGTATCTTCTTCAGTGCCCACTATTGACGAAGTGTATCATATCACCAGCTGGCAAAGAAGAAATGTTTTCAGAATCCAATTCTGTTATCCCAAAAGAGGGCAAAGAAAGGTGGATCTGTGGCTGAAAGATAGAAGACTAACACATGTATTAGTATAAATACTTTAAATGAAAAAAAACTATTAAAAAATAGTGAATGTATAACATTCTTTTATATGTTTGCGAATATCTTTAATGTCTGGCTTAATAGAAAACAGCTGGATTTTACTTTGCATTTAGTTTGCAGCAATATATTATTTTGGTTCAAATCTAGAAGAAAATCTGGCCTCATACAGATAGGGAGTTGGAAAAGGGAAGAGTAATTTAATAGCCTTTTCAGATTGTTGGGGACATTCTTTTTTGATGCCGCACCAAACTTTACAAGTAGCAGTTTTTAAAGTTCAGTTGCAATGTGGAAATCAAAATCATATCAATTAACCTTTCATACTCTCTTACATTCAATTCCCTTGGTTGCATTGAATGATGGATCTTTTACCTGTGTACCATGTTGCTATATTGTGCATGTCTTTGGGGAATATTGGTTCATTGAGTTACTCAGATCTTCTGAATATTTACATATTTCATTATACAATATCAGAAAGTGTTTTATTTCTCGATAACACCACCAGTCTTATCAGCTTTATGTATCGGGAAGCTGTCAATCTCATAGTAGTGTATTCAGTTCTTTTTTTTTTTTTTTTTAAGATTTTATTTATTTATTTGACAGATAGAGACCACAAGCAGGCAGAGAGAGAGAGGAGGAGGAAGCAGGCTCCTGGCTGAGCAGAGCCCGATGTGGGGCTCGATCCCAGGACCCTAGGATCATGACCCAAGCCGAAGGCAGAGGTTTTAACCCCCTGAGCCACCCAGGCGCCCCTATACAGTTCTTTCAATTCTAATTTTTTCTTGAAAGTTGAATTTTGTCCTTGGCAATAAATGCTGTCAGTAGTTTGTCTTGAAGTGGCAGATTTACTATTTTCATTTTTGAGAAAATAGTTGCTAAATACCCAAGTCTGGAAACAAAATAGTTTGTCAGTATATTTCAGACAAAACACTGTTTGTTTGTAAAACATAGTTTCTTCCTCAGAAGAAATGACAGTCCATGAAAAAAAAAATGGTTAGTTCAGCTGACAATTCAAACAATTGCACAAGTGCTTTTTCTCCAATCAATCATTTTACTTTGGTAAATAGCAGAGGTACTTTTTGTGTAATTCTTACTTTATTACACAGAATATTTTAAAAACATGCACTTTTTACTGCTTCTTCAAGAACATATTATTATTTCAATAAAATATTTATTTATTTATTAGAGAGAGAGAGAGAGATAGCACACACACAAGCCAGCAGGAGAGAAGAGGGAGAAGCAGACTCCAGGCTGAGCACAGAGCCCCATGCGGGACTCTATCCCAGAACTGTGGGATCATGACCTGAGCCCAAGGCAGACGCTTAACTGACTGAGCCACCCGGCTATCCCTCATGGAGAACATTCTTAAGGGAAACTCCCTTGAAAAAAAAAAAAACAAAGTGTTAGTGTATAGCAGTAAAGAATACGATGACAAGGAGCAGTTTGGGTTCACTGCCCTGATTTATAAATGCTCTAGCAGGTTTACCCATCACTGCTTTTGCACCATCAGCAGAAATGCCCACACTGTGAAAAAAGCAATCATTTTAGTATTATATGGAAATAATTAAGACCCCCATGTACCTTCTGAAATGGTTTCAGATACCCAGAGGTAGACAGAACAAATTTTGATAATCACTACAGTAAAGAAGACTGCTTTATTCTGTTAAGCCAGCATTTCGTAAGTTTCCCCAACCAGGGACGCTTTGATCACCTGACACCCATTAACATGGCACAAAGAAAGCTTATGTGGAATAAGTTTGGGAAACTGTGCTGAGCCTCTCTGCCGAATACAGCATATGCTCCCACCAGAGCCAGTGTTTAAGGAGAGTAACTCCTCTAACCAATGATGGGCTTAACTTTTCCATCAAAAAGAATTCCTTCTACTCCCTCTTCTTTTTCGGGGATTGAATAATAGATTTTGCCTACTACTTCCATCAGGTTAAAATCTTTTTAGAGACTTGATTTAGTGATTATTAAATTGAGGCCCCAAACTGTAAAGTTTCAGTTCTTAAGCCAGAGATACTCACATTCTAGTAGGAGATACAAGTATGAAACAATTACTGGACATTATGAGACAGGTTGCAATAAAAAGCTATGGAAACACAGAGGTCAGGTCTCTGATCAAACCTTAGGAAAGGCTTCTTGGAGGACTACCTGTGTTGAGTCATAAGAAATTTCCAGTGTCAGCTCAATCATTGAAAAGGAGGAGGACAGAAGTCTTTTCAGTGAGCAAAGCATGTGTGTGCTACCCAAGCCAGTCTTGACCATTATGGTGGTCAGTGGTCTGAACACATTTACTCTTCGCAGAATTGAACTTGGGAACCTTGGAAAATGGTGGGAAATGAACTATGGAAGTTAAAGCTATAAGAGATCATAATTGAAGCAGATGCTAGAGAGGCCATAATGCACATGTATGAGCTAGAAGCTTATAAGGGAAAAGGAACCATGAGTGAACATAAGCAATGAGTTGAAGAAACGAAATGAGGCTGACAGTAGAGGGAGAAGAACAGAACAGTTGTGCAGAAGGGAACTGATCCACTTACTACTTCAACATTAGGGTTAAGACCCAAAAGTTCTTGATGTGGACAATTTTTAATGCTGCCATTCCTAGGAGGCAAAGTGATCTTCCCCCTGAAAGCCCTTATTTCCTTGTATCCTTTTGGAGTGAATCTTTGTTTCTTTTAACCAAAAGATCTCAGCTAAAATGGGGCATAGACAAATCATGGCACAACTGGCAAAATCCAAGTATCATGTTTGAATAAAGTGCCCTTGAATTGTCTCTGCATTTCAGTGCAGCCAGGCCAGGCTGAAATGAATGATATTGATGTGTTATATGCATTTCAAAGACAGAATTGTAATTTACAAACAAACATCATTTGGAGAACTTTTCCAAAATCTCATTCCTGTTGTTTTCTCCATTATCAATAAATATAACTTTATGCTAGAAGAAGATAATTTTTAAAATATACCATCTTAGCCAGTAGTTTCATATATACCTTTTAAGTCAGAAGCATGGAGACAACTAGTATTTGACTTGGGATTTTTTTTAAAGACTTTTAAATTTATTTTAGAGAGACAGTGTGCACATGTGTGTGCGTGTGGGAGATGGGAGGGGCAAAAGGAGAGGGAGTGAGAAACCCAAACAGACTCAGAGCCTGATGCAGGGCTTGATCCCACGACTCTGAGATCATGACCTGAGCCAAAACCAGGAGTTGGTTGCTCAATTCACTGTGCCATCCAGGCATCCCATTTGACTTGGGATTTTTAAGTTTTAATTTAAATAAATGGCTCTGGGCGCCTGGGTGGCTCAGTGGTTAAGCCGCTGCCTTCGGCTCAGGTCATGATCTCAGGGTCCTGGGATCGAGTCCCGCATTGGGCTCTCTGCTCAGCAGGGAGCCTGCTTCCTCCTCTCTCTCTCTCTGCCTGCCTCTCTGCCTACTTGTGATTTCTCTCTGTCAAATAAATAAATAAAATCTTAAAAAATAAATAAATAAATAAATAAATAAATAAATGGCTCTGTACTATTCACAAAGTATTTATTAAGTACCTACGATATGATTTGCCCCCTTGGTTAAATTTATTCCTAAGAATTTCATTCTTTTTGATGCTATTGTAAATGGAATTTCTTAATTTTCTTTCTGGATTATTTAGTTTTAGTATGTAAAGCTCAACTAAATTTGTGTGTTGATTTTTTTATCCTATGACTTTTATCCTATGACTTTTATACTATGGTACTCTAAAGATTCCATAAGAAAAGACCAAAACTGTTAGAAGAAAGAAGTATGTGCAAACAGAGATAATTTTACTTCTTGCTTTCCAATTTGGATGCCTTTTATATCTGTTTTTTCTCTTGCCTGATTGCTTTGGCTAAGACTCCAGTACTCAATACTATGTTAAATCCAAGCGGTAGAAGTGGCATCCTTGTCTTTTTCCTCATCTCAGGGGAAGGCTTCCAGGTTTTTGCCACTGACTATGAGCTATTCAAAAATGCCCTTCATTGGGCGCCTGGTTGGCTCAGTGGGTTAAAGCCTCTGCCTTTGGCTCTGGTCATGATCCCAGGGTCCTGGGATGAAGCCTCACACCGGGCTTTCTGCTCAGCAGGGCGCCCGCTTCCTCCTCTCTCTGCCTACTTGTGATCTGTGTCTGTCAAATAAATAAAGTCTTAAAAAAAAATGTCCTTCATCGTGTTGAGGAAGTTCCCCTCTAGTTCTAGTGTACTGTTGGAGGTTTTTAATTATTTTTTGCATGTTTTGTTTTTAATCACAGATGATTCCCCAAACTCTTTACCTATTTGGTAATTTAATGCAGATGGACACACAGAAATCTCGGGAATGTTTGAAAATGACATGTTGGGGCACTTGGCTAACTTAGTTGGAAGAATATATGACTCTTGATCTCAGGGTCATGAGTTCGAGGCCTGTGTTGGGTTTAAAGATTACATAAATGAATAAACAAAAAAAATCTTTTTTGGTTTTAAAGATTTTATTTATTTTTGAGAGAGAGAGGGAGAGGGAGAGAATGAACAGGGGAAGGGGCAGAGGGAGAAGCAGGCAGGCCACTTAACCAACTGAGCCCACCCAGGTGTCCCCAAACAAACAAATCTTAAAAAGAAAATGGTATGTTGAAGGTGGCAGAGCCAGAAAATGCGAGTATTAGTTCCTAGATACTTGCTTGAAGGATTGCTATCAGCAAATGGGATTTTTTTTTTTTAATTTGAGAGAGAGAGAGAATGAGAGATAGCATGAGAAGGGAGAGGGTCAGAGGGAGAAGCAGACTCCCAGCTGAGCAGGGAGCCTGATGCTGGACTCAATCCCAGGACTGCAGAGTCATGACCTGAGCCAAAGACAGTCACTTCACCAACTGAGCCACCCAGAAACCCAGGATTTTTTTTTTTTTTAAGATTTTATTTATTTATTTGACAGAGATCACAAGTAGGCAGAGAGGCAGGCAGAGAGAGAGAGAGAGGGAAGCAGGCTCCCTGCTGAGCAGAGAGCCCGATGCGGGACTCGATCCCATGACCCTGAGATCATGACCTGAGCCGAAGGCAGCGGCCTAACCCACTGAGCCACCCAGGCGCCCCAGGATTTTTTTTTTTTTAAGATTTTATTTATTTATTTGACAGACAGAGATCACAAGTAGGCAGAGAGGCAGGCAGAGAGAGAGGGGGGAAGCAGGCTTCCCACTGAGCAGAGAGCCTGATATGGGGCTTGATCCCAGGACCCTGGGATCATGACCTGAGCCGAAGGCTGAGGCTTTAACCCACTGAGCCACCCAGATGCCCCCCCCCCCCGCCCCGGGATTTTTTTTTTTTTAAGATTTTATTTTTGAATAATCTCTACCCCAAGCATGGGGCTCAGACTTAAAACCTTGAGGTCAAGAGTTGCATGTACTGCCGGCTGAGCCAGACAGGCGCCCAAGCAATGTGATTGATCTTCAAGGAATACACTTCTGTGTGGGTTCATCCATTATAGCAGCCAGCATTGCCCTAACACATGAGCAAATGGGTAATTTCCCAAATATATAGAAAGCTGGTAATAAAACAGTGAGGAAAAAAACCCCAAAATCCATGGGAAAAATTAGGCAACGGATATGAACAATCAGTGGAAGGAAAATTCGAAGGCCTTTAAATAAACATAAAGATGTTTGATGTCATAATAAGAAAAATACAAATAGAATATTGGGATTAAAAAAAATGAAAATGCAAGAAGTGTTACAGTTTCACCTATTTATTGGCAAAGAAAATGTTTGAAGCACTATTGTATCTGATGAGGTTCAGTTAAGGAAGCAAAACCACTATGAACAGAATTGGCAATTTTCTGTATAAATTAGATCCCATGCAATTGGCAGTTTTCTGTATAAATTAGATCCCATGCAATTGTGGGAGTTGATGGAGAAGTCTGTGCAAGGAAGGCTGTTGTTGTCTCTGGGGCTGAAGGCACTCTGATCTGCTCAGCCTGGTAGTCAGGAAGGAAAATTAGATGTGAAGAAGGGAGGGTGAGAATAAACGGTAACCCATGAAGACAAATAGTACTCACAGGTATCTTTCACTGCCTGCACCCTTGGGATGCTTGTGACCTGCAGGAAAAGCTGGTGACCTTTGCCATGAAGCTGCATGCCTTGCAGCTTGCCCAGTTCCCAAAAAGTTGGAAGGAAAAAAACCAGCAGGATTTGGAGGAACTTGAGTAGCTATGGTCCTGGATGCCTTCCCACACTAACAAAGTGAGCCAGTAAACCAGCATTCTTTGTGAGAGGCTGCAGTGCCTGGTGCCCTACACTGAGTTGCTTCCCTTCTGCCTTTCAAATCTTGTACAAATTTCTTTTGTGGCCAACTCAAGCTGGGAACCAGAAAGGAAAGAGAATTCTGGGAAACAGTTCCAGGTTAGCTGAGCTGATGCCATGCAAATCCAGCACAACTACAGTGGGAAGGTGTAGAAAAGGAGAGATTCTCCCTGTTAAGAAAGATAAAATTGTAAAATTGTGTAGCATATCTTTGACCCTGCAGTTCCAGTTCTAGTGATTTATCCTGTAAATACACCTCCACATATGGGAAATGACCAACAGAAGTATATTCATTGCAGCATCTGCAGTAGCAACACTATTGCTATGAACATCATGTTCATTGATGAACATGTTCATCGATGGAAGACTGGCTGGTTAATAATTTATTATGACATCTCTACGCTGAAAGAATATCCTCACTGGAGAAAATCCTCAAACATAAAGTGAAAAAAGCAAGATACTTAACAATATATAGTATGGTACCATTTGCATGAAAAGATATATTTTTTCTATGAGTATAATATATCCATCGGAGTATATTGAAAACCTTAGTGGAAATATACTGATAATATGGTTGCTTCCAAGAAGAACTTAGTCACTGGGGGACAAAAATGAGATGGAATATTTGATGATAACAATTAAAAAATTATGTACTATGTAAATGTATTAATATTCAAAATAATAATATTTTAAAAATCCCTTCAAGGAAATTATTATATGCATTTATTTCTTCATGCTGTTTTCAATATATGCCTTTTGAAATCAAGATCTTAAAAAAAATTCTACTCACCTGTTGTTTCTGTGATATGTAAAACATAATGCACCTTTATAACCCTCTATTAAAAACACAGTGAAAAACCCTGTAACTTTTAATCAGATAAGGCATTTTTTTTTAAAGATTTTATTTATTTGAGGGCGCCTGGGTGGCTCAGTTGGTTAAGCAACTGCCTTCGGCTCAGGTCACAGTCTGGGAGTCCTGGGATCGAGTCCCGCATCGGGCTCCCAGCTCCATGGGGAGTCTGCTTCTCCCTCTGACCTTCTCACCTCTCATGCTTTCTCTCACTGTCTTCTCTCAAATAAATAAATAAAACCTTAAAAAAAAAAAGATTTTATTTATTTGAGAGAGAGAATGTGAGAGGGGAGAGGGTCCAGAGGGAGAAGCTGACTCCCTGCTGAGCAGGGAGCCCGATGTGGGACTTGATCCTGGGACTCCAGGATCATGACCTGAGCCGAAGGCAGTTGCTCAACCAACTGAGCCACCCAGGTTGCCCCTCAGATGAGGCATTTTTATAACCCCTCAATAGCTACTAAAAATCTGTATGAAGTGATGATAGAGTCATTGCTGGCACCAGTCCTTGTGCCTTGCTATCCCAGCTCCCACCAGAGGTACCATACTCTTTCACTCTCCCGAATTTTGCAGTAGCCATTCCCTTGCTTTTCTTCAGTTTTACCTCAAACATTGTATCTTTCAAACACAATATCTCGCTTTGTAGGTCTTGAGGCTTTCTGCAACATTATGTTATGTATACTTTCTCACAATTGGCTTTCGTTTTTGCTCAGTGTGATGTTTCTGAGATGGGTCCATATTGATGCATGTAGCTCTGGTGACTTTCCCCTGCTATATGGTATGCTGCTGTGTGAATACATTGTCATTCATTCATTCATGAACATTTGATTACTTCACATATACATATGTATATATACAGGTTGTATTGTATTTTCATTCCTTTGAATCAATAGTTCTTTATAAATTCCAGACACATAGCTTTCATTGGTTGTAATATTACAAATATCTTCTCTCCTTTTTGGCCTGTCTTTTCACCTTCATCTTTTGGTGTAGAAGAGCCGGTATTTTCAGGTAGCTGAATTATCAATCTTTTCCTTACGTGTTAGCACTTTTTGTATTTTGTTTAGAAAATCTATCCTTACACCGCCGAGATCTTAAAGATATTTTACTGTATTGTCTTCTAAAAGTTTTATCTTTTATGTTTAGGTCTTTAATTAGTCTGGAATTGGTTTTAATAGAATGAAGTAGAGGTCCAGTTTTCTTTTCAAATGGATAACCAGTTGTCCTGTCACCATTTACTGAAGAGCTTATCCCTTACCCACTGATATGCAATACTGCCATAAACCAAGTACCCCACTAAGAGTGGTTGTGTTTCTAGACGCTCTGTTTCCTGATTCTTAGTTTGCTTTCATTCTTTATGCCAATACACATGGGGGCAACATCAGCATCTATCAAAATGCCTTCTCTGATTTTCAATCCCTTTCTCATTTTGGCCTCTAGGGATTTCCCTTGTGAGCTCAGTTATGCATTTAAAAGGATGTTTGTTAGATTTCATCCAGCCTTTCTATGCCTGTAATGGGAAATTTTTCAGACTGCCTACTTAACCATAACCCAGTGATACAAAGTGAAGTTGCTTAGCTGATTCCTAAAACCAAATGTTTGTGATTATCTCACCTTGAGGATCTGAGCCAGAAAAAACACAAAGTGCTTAAGTATGAGGGAACTTTCTCTCAGTAAAAGAAGTAAAAATGACATTTTATTTATTTATTTATTTATTTAACAGAGAGAGATCACAAGTAGGCAGAGAGGCAGAGAGAGGAGGAAGCAGGCTCCCTGCTGAGCAGAGAGCCCAATGCGGGACTCGATCCCAGGACCCTGAGATCATGACCTGAGCCGAAGGCAGCGGCTTAACCCACTGAGCCACCCAGGCGCCCCAAGAACTTCTAGTTTAGTAGGGAAAACAGACACGAAGCTTCACAACATTAATCCCAATTGTAATTATGATTATTTTGGTTTAAGGCCTGCCTTTTCACTACACGGTAATGAGGACAAATCAGAGTCTGCTCTTTACCACTATATCGCTAACATCTAACAGTGTCTGCCACTTAAAGCACTCAATATTTATTAAATATTTATTGTCAAATATTGTTTCAAAGGCATCAAGGATTCATAGTGTGCTCACTGCAGGACAGTAGGTTAACATGAACACCCTGCCCTTTATTTTGTATGTTGGGTATGCATGTGTTGAAAGCGATTCCTTCAGTGGGAGCTGATCGTTATAAAAATTGTGGGGTTCTTTTTCCAAAGTAATCAAAATTTTGTTTTTCAGCCCTTCTGCTTGGGAATCACCTTTGCTTCTGGAAAGGTGCCAAGAAGTGACAGGGAACAAGTATTTGTCTTTGATTCTAAGGTTTAAAGAGGAAGAGTATAGTATGACTCTAAGTCAAGGATGATAGTACACCAAAACAAAACAAGAAGAGTACAGGGAACCATAAGATTCCATGGTTCCAATGACACCAGAAAGGCAGTCAGGGTAAAGTTAGAGTGGAATATAGATTGTCCATCTGCCTAGAAAATGCCCTGCAGTCTTTTTGTCCGAGGAAGTGAAGTAAACCAGTAGCAGGCCACAGGAATTTTGTACAAGACAAGAGGAATACCAGCGTGGTGGCTTTGTTAAGGTCTTTGTATCTCTTAAAATTCTGACTCTGCTTTTTACTTTTCCCTTGCTCAGAACACCACAACCACCAATGGCTGAAATCTTCGTATGATAGCTGTTTATCCAAACTGATTCTTTTCTTTACTTTCTACCCTGAGCTTTTCATTCCTCTGCAAAAACTTAAACTCTCTCCTTCTTGTTTTCAAAAAGAACATCAAAAAAGAGAAAAAAGACAAAGCTCTAAAATAGTAATGTAAGTAAGATATGTAGGCTTTTGTTTTTATGCCTATTAGTATCCTATGTCTTCAAAAATATAACTTCATTAACAGGCATTAAGCACATTGTTTTTGTAGGCCCTCTCTGTGGACAGGGATCACTTTTTATATTTCTTTTGTTACTCCCAATAAGCCTGGTTCAATACCAACCACATAGTAAGCACTGGGACAGCCAAGGGAACATGTAACAAATCTAATACACTGGACACTCCTACGATAAATAAAAATTGAAACCAAGAACTTTATGTATTCATTTCTGTCCTTGTTTTCCTATATATAGTACCCTATTCAGATGTCCTTATAAGCCCTTACCAGACTTTATTTTAGCTGCCTATTTAGATTATGTTTTTAATATCTTCCATGAAAAAAAAACACACTGCAACTTTAAAAATT
This sequence comes from Mustela nivalis, assembly GCF_964662115.1. Taxonomy (NCBI): domain Eukaryota; kingdom Metazoa; phylum Chordata; class Mammalia; order Carnivora; family Mustelidae; genus Mustela; species Mustela nivalis. Next base: position 63,681,565 of record NC_139033.1, read on the forward strand.
ACAGAAGTAAAATAAATAATGATGAATGTTTAAAAATGAAGAAGGCTCTGATAAAATATTGGCAATTAATCAATATAAGGATGTTTTTATCATTCCTCTAGAAGTACAACTCAAAATTCAATTTATTTTGCAATAGCTATCTCTGTACCTGATAGTCAATACTCAAACATCAACAAATTATTAATTTTTTATTAATTTTTTTAATAAATTACTAATTTTTTTAAATTACAGTTTTTTTCTTAAATTTACATAGATGAAGAAAAGTAACACACTAGACAAGTTATTAAGTATAGTCTCAGGCTTATGTGGAATTACGACTGCTTTCAAAAATTACTGAAGTGTCTTTTCAAAGAAAATCTTCATACAAAGATATGTTTGTCCATATAGCGGACTGTAGACAGCCACAAATATGGCATCCTCAAAACAGCACATAACTAGTAAATGTCATGCCACAAACCAACTTATTCCTTTAAAACTTCACTAAGTAATTCCAAGGAGTACAAAGAATATTACAGACTTCTAATGTTCATCCTAAGAATTAGGTAGCCTTCTTGGATTTTTTCTTCTCTGCTTCTTCCTTTTCCTTTTCTATTTCAGTTACTTGTAATTCAATTTCTTTGGCACTAAACATCTGAAAATATTTTAAAAAGAAATTTCAATTATACCAGTAATTTCTAAATATTTCCAATATGAAGAAACCAATTATATTTTATACATTTCTATTTTCTATTTAAACTTTAATTTTATATCTTCAAATATATAATGAAGTACATATCAGCAAAATACTTGTAACAAATATGGACAAAATTTGAACTCTGATATTTTCACAATTGTGCTAAAAAAGCAGGGCAAAGTGTTATATTGTATTACATATCCCTTATATGCATATAATTCTGAAAACATTTTAATGCCAGCTTATTCTGTTCATGAGCAAGTAACTCATTATTGAAGTCCCTTCTCCACACCACTGTATGATTATCTGATTGGGTTTCAGCCATCGGAATAGCCAGAGAGTAGGGAAAAGATGACTTACACTGCTTTGTTTATAATTCCCTCACTAAGTGTAAAGCAAAAATAGATTTTATTTTATACAAATAAATTTTATTATATTTAAAATTAAAGATGGGGAGCAACTTGCTCAAGGTCATACATCAATTTGCTGGAACTTAAGTCTATCTAACTCTAAACTTAAACCCAGGTCTATCCAGTTAAAGGCCATGCCGTATCTGCCACACAGCATTTCCTGAAACAGCATGGGGGAGGGAGTCTAACTTTGCTGCCAATGCATCTATTATCCTACCACGCATCAGTAAGGAATATATGCATGACTGGGTGGGTTTGACCACTTGGGTATATATGTATGTGCTGGAGCTGGAGAGGTAACCCTGGCCTCATTGGTTTTATGTCCTTGTGCTGTGGCGTGTCTGTTCTGAGACCCTAAACAGCAGGGGTGACAGCATGGCCCAGTTCTCATCTCCATACATTGTGCTCAGCATCATGGTTATTTTTGTGGGGCTGTGCAGGGCAGAACCTACACCTCTCTCCCTGTTTCTCTCATTCCTCATATTCCCATCTACTGGCTGGCTAATAAACGGTGGGAATGTGGTATCCAACAAGGCAACTATGCAACTCAGAAAACAAAAACCCCACCGCTCCATCCAACACTGATTTTTTTTTTAAGATTTTATTTATTTATTTGACAGAGAGATTACAAGTAGGCAGAGAGGCAGGCAGAGAGAGAGAAAGAGAGAGAGAGAGAAGCAGGCTGCCTACTGAGCAGGAGCCCGATGCGGGACTCGATCCCAGGACCCTGAGATCATGACCTGAGCCGAAGGCAGCGGCTTAACCCACTGAGCCACCCAGGCGCCCTCCAACACTGATTTTAACACTATTTCCTTCAAAACAAACGTGATGTAAAATTATACTTTTTAGTACACTTTTCATATAGTTTCCCATGCTTTAACTGCTTTTTACACTCTCAGCTAGACAGCTGGCAGACTGCACTGTATATAGTCCTACCTGAGGAACAAGCATGAACCACATTTCAGATGTTCTTTACCAGTGAGTCCTCTGTCATAGTACTCTGGACCATTTATTTTGTGGTTCAGTGGTTTTAACCCATAATGGCTAACAAAGGGTACACAAGAATAATGGCAGTCTTGCCACAAAGAAATACAGAAAGGTTATCACAGTAGGTATTAAAATTTAAGACTTACAGGCACTTTTTTTTAAAAAAGGTTTTTATTTATTTGAGAGAGAGATATTGAGAGAGAGAGACCATAGAGAGCGAGTGAGAGGGAGAAGCAGACTCTCCGCTGAGCAGAGAGCCCAATGGGGGCTTGATCCCAGGACCCTGAGATCATGACCTGAGCTGAAGGCAGATGTTCATGTGCCCCTCAAGGCATTTTTAAGTGAAAAGTAGAGAAAATAGATTTTTTTAAAAACAGTATAAAATAGATTAAAAAAAAAAAAGTCAAGGGGTGGAGGTTTTTTGACATAATGAAAGCTAACACTACGTTAGAAGCCTGGAGGTCCGACAGTTAAACACACGATAGCTGAACGACACCGCCAGGAAGCATATCTTGATTTCAAAAGATCTAGAAAGATAGGGAGATGAACTGCTCTTTATAGGAATACCTTGTTCTGATTGTGCTTTGCAGATTCTACATTTTTTATAAATTGCTGGGCTTTTTTTCTTTTTTAAGTAAGCTCTCTGCCCAACATGGGGCTTGGGCTCAGGACCCCGAGATCAAGAGTTGCATGCTCTCCCGACTCAGCCAGCCAGGCGGCCCTGTGCTTATTACAAATTGAAGGTCTGTGGCAACCCTAGGTCGATCAAGTTTATTGGCACCATTTTTCCAACAGCATTTGCTTACTTTGTATCTGTTTCACATTTTGGTAATTCTTGCAATATTTCAAATTTTTTCATTACTATTATATTTGTTATGGTGATCTGTGATCAGTAATTATGATTCACTGATAGCTCAAATGCTGGTTAGCATTTTTTAGCACTGTATTTTTAAATTATGTACATTTTTTAGACATAATGCACACTTAAGAGACAATGATATAGTGTAAATATAACTTTTATATGTATTGGGAAACCAAAAAATTCATTTGACTTGCTTTATTGCAATATTGGTTTAATAGTGGTGGTTGGAACTGAATCCTCAGTATCTCCAAGGTATGCTGTATGTGGAGCTGGGAATAAATGTCCATAGACAATGTATATGCTAATCCCATATATGACTGACTCAGTGGAGGTTCCTACTTAGAAGAATATATAGTAAATGGGGTAAGCCAACATATAAATCTCAGCTCCTCTAAGTCTTCACAAAGGACCAGAGATCGGTAACTGCTTGCAATAAACACATACAAATTAGTGAACATTAGCCTGTAGAAACAAAACAGATTACATCATAATGTCAATTGTGGGATCCTAACGGGTTTTTCAGGCTTTTAATGAAGACTCACAGATGTCAACATTTTGACAAGATTCAACTGTTGTCAAATTATTTTATATTACAGATGTTTTTTCCCTCTTTGGTTAATGACTTACTTTCAAAGGCTGGTTTCTTCTTATTACAGCAAGCTCAATGTTTTTTCCACCAGACTGGACAACCTAATGTAGAATAAGCACAATATTAAAATTACTTCAGCAAATCTTATTTTTAGTAAGGAAGTAGATAAGAACAGATCTTCTCTCCCCATGTTCTTCTGACTATGCTTTATTAGATCACTTACTTCTAGCAAAGCTCTTATTGCTAATTTGATGGCCTCATTGTCGTTTGCTATAGCATCTTCTGTGTAATATTTTTCTAGAAATTCTCGGACAGTTTTAGCACTTCGGCCTATTGCATTTGCCTTGAAAAATAAAAGATAATTATTAATATCATTGCAATATGAAAGAATTTATGGTTACTCAGTGAAGTTTAAAGTTTATGGAGATATTTCTTAGTATAATTACCAAATGAAAATTGTAGTTTTGAAAACTTAGCAAACATTTCACAGCTCATTCTGTTACTATGTGAATGAACCATAATGGTGGCGTGACTTATCTTCAAACATCCCAGTGCCTCGTCCTGGTCAATGCCTTCTATTACTTTAATGGCTCCCAAGTCCTTGATAATCAGGGAAGACTGAAAGAGTTGAAATTCAAAAGATGTACAGAGGAAAGGAGGTAGGACTTTGCAATATAGTACCAAAGGAAGAAAGAAAAAGGATAAAAAGGACATCGACCTGAAGAAGAAAGCTGTTTGCATGAATAGGACTGTGTGCATCATTTTCTTAGAACTTAGAAGAAAGTGGTCACCTAATTATTGATTCATTATCTTTGATTCTATAAGGGAGAAAAGATTCTTCCATTCTATTCTGCATTTTTCTTTGTTCTTTAGAAATTTTCATCAGATGCCCTGGCTTCATAGACACAGGTAGGCATGTTCTTTTAATTCAGTCTAAATATCTAGGCAAGTATTAGTGATGATAATGAGGATGAGAATAGTAATTCTTATATAACAGAGCACTGAGGTGCCAGGCACTATGCTAAGTATTTTACATGGATTATTTTCTTTAGCCATCACAAAAATAACTGAATAGTTACTATTATAAACTCCAATTCATGAATGAAGAAATGGGGGCTTGGAAAGGTTAAAATAAGCTTTATCAACCTCAGCACTATTACCATTTTGAGCTGAATAATTTTTTTTTTTTTTGCTCTGGGGGTCTGTCCTGTGCACTGTAGGATGTTTAGCAGCCTCTATCCACTAGATGTTAGTAGCACTCCCCACCCCAGTTGTGACAACCAAATGTGTCTCTAAGGGGGTACAAAATCACCCCTATTTTTGAACCAGTGTTTTAAATAATCTTGCCTAAGATCACAGAGGGGATAGATAGAAGAGCTGAGCTTTGAAACCAAGTAGTCGGAATTGACACTCCAAGCTCTGACCTCTAGATGCTATGCTGCCACATACCCCTTTGCTATGATGACTTTAGAGAGAGAAAAGAACCAGCAGAAAGGCCCATCCTTGTGCTCAAGGATCCTGGCATTGAATAAGGGAATGTCTCAGTTCTAACTGGTTATGGTTAGTATTATGATTATAGGAAAGAGATCGCAAAAGAGATGTTAGGAAGTGAGCATGAAAGCATACCTTTTGTACTACATGACAGTGTATTGTTCTGGTGAGGAGAATATTATTTTTACTTCACAGAACTTTTTCTATTCCTTTATATTTCAGAGGGTTAAAAAAACAGCTGTGAAGTTTTAAATTAAATTTTGTAGCTTTGAAATTTCACTAAGATCAAAGGTAAAGACTTCAGACTGGTATGACTTTGAAGTATTATTTGCTACTAACTTTTCGGGGGTAACTAGTTGTTGCCCAGAGAGGAAGGATATAAGGTAGAGGTTTAACCAGAAATCTCAGTGAACCCTTAGAAGGTTACCTTATAAATTTCTGGTGACTTTCCTGTCCAATTCTTCTAATTGGCAATGTAAAATTCTTTAATTCTTACCTACTTGACTGGTTTCCTAAAATCTTCTTACCTCCAAATCCATCACAACAGACTCTTAGTTTTGCAATGTTTTTTTCCTGCATGCCTATAATTAATGATAATTTTCTATGGCAAAGATTATTTGCAGCCATCCCCAATATCCATTCTTCTTTTGTGACAGAACAAATATGCCTGCTGAAAAGCAGCATTTCCTAGTCTTGGTTACCAACAGGAATATACAAGTGGAAAAAAATGGGTAGAACTTGTGAAACCTTTATTGCCTGGAATGAAGACAGGTTGGCTGGAGATTTAGCAGCCACTCTGAGCACATGGGCAAAGACTAAGATAATAAGAGAGAAATAACCGCAACTGTCTACCTTTAAACTTCTCGTTAAATGAGAAAAGTCAATTGTTATGTGTTAAGAATCATCTCATCTCTGTTGTTTGGAGCCAGAATACCTCACAGATAAGTCTTTGTATATCTTAAAGATATACAGAACAAAATCTGATGGGGCACCTGGGTGGCTCAGTTGGCTAAGTGTCTGCCTTTGGCTCAGGTCATGAATGATCTCAGGGTTCTGGGATGGCACAGCGCTAGACTCACTGCTTAGTGGGGAGTTTGCTACTTCGTCTACCTCTGCCCCTCCCCCAGGGTTGTACACATTCTCTCTCTCTCTCAAGTAAAATAAATAAGATCTTAAAAAAAAAAAAAAGATTAAAAATTGATGGGGCACCTGGGTGGCTTAGTGGGTTAAGCCTCTGCCTTTGGCTCAAGTCATGATCCCAGAGTCCTGGGATGAAGCCCCGCATCAGGCTCTCTGCTCAATGGGGAGCCTGCTTCCCGCCCCCTCCTCCCTGCCTGCTGCTCGGCCTACTTGTGATCTCTCTCTGTCAAATTAATAAATAAAATCTTAAAAAAAAAAAGATTTAAAATTAATAAAGAAGATGATTTTGGCAGGAATACTTTATTTACTATTAGAATTTCTTAGCTGATGAGTAATACAATGGTTACATTTTGTGTGGTCTTCTACACAAAGTATGAAAGCCTGATGATTCTTGATCTTTCCTAGCTGTTTTAAATCCTCTCCAATCAAGCTTTATCACTATGAGATATCTTGTCAAGGTCAGCCATGACCTGCCCATCACCCTATCCAATCATTTTATTTTTTACTTGACCCATCAGTGGCTGTAGCTCAGCTGATCAACTCTTCTTGGAATACCGTTTTTACTTTTGACCCAGGACATCCCACCTCTGGGTTCTCCTTCTTCATAGACTATGCTGGATCCTTCCCCACCTTCCATTGGTCCAATACTGATCTGTATCAGGTCTTTCCTGGATTATTATTTGACACAGCCTCCTAACTTGTTTGCCTGCTTCTACCCTACTGTACAGTCTATTCTCAATACAGCAGCCACACAGATCCTTTAAAAATAGTTAAGTCAGATCATGTTACTTTAATATGCCAAAACATCAAATGGCTTTCTATATCATTCTTCTTATTTTTAAAATTATTTTAAAATATTTTATTTATTTATTTGAAAGAAAGCAAGCCCAAGCAGGGGTGGGTATGTGAAGGGGGAGGCAGAGGGAGAGGCATACTCCCCACTGAGCAGGGAGCCTGATGCAGGGCTCAATCCCAGGACCCTGGGATCATAACCTGAGCCAAAGGCTGAGCCACCCAGCCGCCACTACATCACTCTCTTTAATATCCAAGTGCTATCCATGGCCTTCAGATCCTACAAGATCTAGCCCCTCCTACCTCTGTTACTCATCCTTCATGACTATCTTTCTGAATTCACCAAAGCACAGTCATATGCTCCACACTGAGCTTGATATCTTATAGATATGGAACATACTGCCATGTTGGAATTTACCCTGATTGGTTCCTCTGTTTGGAATACCACAGAAATAAGTACCTGGCCTGCTTCTTCCCTTGCTCCAGGACTCTTTAAATACCACCTTTTCAAAGGTGCTTTCCCTGACTACTTTACCTACCAATCACACTCTATCCTCCTAACCTCAATATCTTTTTTCCCCCATAGGACTTATATTACATAAATATCATCTGTACCTATTTTTGTCACCTCTGTATCACCAAACCTAGAACAATATTTGATAGATAATTCAAATATGTATAAACTGAATATTTGTTAAATTATAGACTATTAATATATTTTACTTTGTAACTTTTGATGGTAATTATCTTTGGGAATCCTACACTATGATATCCTTAAGTACAGAGATATCAACTCACATGCTTACTGCTCTGGTACTCAATTCCTTCTTCATTTCTGGCCCCTTAGGGTTTTCTGTCTTTTTCATGAGTTCAGCTATGCATTAAAAACATGTTAATGATCATTCTGGCTTTTTACATGGTTATAGCTGGAGAATTTTTGATTAATTCAATTTAATGTAATGTGCCAAACCCCAGAACCTCTTACTCCACATTAAAAAAACAAACAAACAAAAAACTTTCTGCAATATGAAAACATACAAAGAAGAAAAAATACTTCAAATAGAGTGTCCCCTCACTACTGGTCTGGATACTACCAGAACTACTAGGCTAATTGATTTTTTTTTAATTTTTTAATTTTTTATAAACATATATATATATATATATATATATATATATTTTTTTTTTTTTTTAAAGATCTATCCATTTGACAGAGAGAAATCACAAGTAGACAGAGAGGCAGCCAGAGAGAGAGAGAGAGAGGGAAGCAAGCTCCCTGCTGAGCAGAGAGCCCGATGTGGGACCCGATCCCAGGACCCTGAGATCATGACCCGAGCCGAAGGCAGCGGCTTAATCCACTGAGCCACCCAGGCGCCCCATATAAACATATATTTTTATCCCCAGGGGGAATTGATTTTTTTTTTAAAGATTTTATTTATTTATTTGAGATAGAGAGCAAGAGTGAGAGAGAGAGAGAGAGAATGAGTTGGGGGTGGGGGGAGGTAGGGCTGGAGGGAGAGGAAGAAGCAGGCTCTCCACCGAGCAGGGCAACTGGCTTGGGCTTGATCCCAGGATCCTGGGATCATGACCTGAGTCGAAGTTCAACTGCCTGAGCCACCCAGGAATCCATGAGCTACTAACTGATTTCTTGATACTCTTCTGTTATGGAAGGCAGCTGTATGCCCTCAGTAGAAGAGAAACTAACTCTGGATATGAGTTTCCCTTCCCTGTACCAAATGGCCCACCTCTGTGAACTTGCTGAGTGCTTTCTTCACCATCAGGATATCCTACAAAACACTGCTGGTGACCAAGGAGGAAGTGAGAGAATACACTTATGGCCATGGGATTCACTAGTTTATGTTTCATATTCTCTGATTCTAAAGAAGCCAACCTGGTAAAAACGGGGAATGGCCAACTGAAGACTCAGTTATAGCAGTAGAATCTTATGGAGCTAAAATCCTGTATGTGCCCTGACATGGGAACCAGTAACTTCCTTCTTTTATAGCCACAGATCTAGGAATCAAGGAATACCTGTCTCATTAAACCCCTAATGGGGCACCAGTAAAATTTTTGCCTCTTGGGTTGTATTAAAGGTCCTAGTTCCCAAGTTGGTGGGATGGTGGGGAAGGGAGAAGAGGCAGTGTTCCGTTAGGGGATATAACAATGTCACTGGACTAGAAGCTGAGACTGCCTGTTGGCAGTTTTGGACACCTCCTGCCTTTGAACCAGAAGGTAAATAATGGGTTACTCTGAGGATGGTATGATTTATTCTGATTATTAAGGGAAATAAAGTAACTACTATACAATGGGACTGGCGAGGAGATGTCTGGAACTCTCTTCATATTCTCATGTGAAGTGAAAAAAAGCTAATGGAAGGCTCTATAATCTATTAAGGCAGAATATGTAATGGACCATAATCTTAAAAAAAAAGTTTGTGTTAAATGCCAGATAAAGAACCCCAACAAACCAAAGAGCTAGTATCAGTGATTTCTGTTCTCATTTCTGCTACAAGTCATGTGGCCAGTTTATATTTTGATTTTCTATTTCTACTACCCATTTCACATGTCCTCTATCTGTACACTGTAAAACTACACCCTAGCACTACAAAGTATTGTCACTATACCATAACTGTGTCCTCAATAGCCCATTGTATCACTTTATCAGGCTACTGGTATACTAGTAGGTCAGAGTAAAAAACAAAACATAGAAAAAAAACAAAAAAACACCTGATCTCATGGCTAAAGTGCTATTTAGTCTCCCCCAAACAGAAATTAAGCCAGAAGATTTTTTCTATTTTTCAAGACTAGATATCAGAATAAGCTTGATGTAATAGAAGGAACACTGTACTAATAAAGCAGAAGACCCTGAGTTCTTTTTTTTACTTCTTTTTTTAAAATTAAATTTAATTTTTTTATATTTTTATAAACATATAATATATTTTTATCCCCAGGGGTACAGGTCTGTGAATTGCCAGGTTTACAGACTTCACAGCACTCACCATAGCACATACCCTCCCCAATGTCCATAACCCCACCACCCTTTCCCGACCCCCCTCCCCGCAGCAACCCTCAGTTTATTTTGTGAGATTAAGAGTCACTTATGGTGGGCGCCTGGGTGGCTCAGTGGGTTAAGCCGCTGCCTTCGGCTCAGGTCATGATCTCAGGGTCCTGGGATCGAGGCCCGCATCAGGCTCTCTGCTCAGCAGGGAGCGTGCTTCCCTCCCTCTCTCTCTGCCTGCCTCTCTGTCTACTTGTGATCTCTGTCAAATCAATAAATAAAATCTTAAAAAAAAAAAAAAGAGTCACTTATGGTTTATCTCCCTCTAGATCCCATCTTGTTTCATTTATAAAAGACCCTGAGTTCTAATGACAGCTTTGTTATTAACTAGTGGTGTGAACTTAAAAAAAAAAAAAATCACTTAACTCCTGAGTCTCGTGTACCAAATATGTAAAATAAAAAAGTTTTCAGATGTCTTTTGTTATAGATTTTTTTAAAGCTTCATTTGACTTCAACCAAAATCTTACAGTAAAGTACAATATGTGAAATCAGTTAAATGATGATACATGGCCTTCACATACCACAGCAATGCATAGTTTCAGACCTAGATGATCAATACCCAACAATTTAAAAATTCCATAATTTGGGGGAGCCTGGGTGGCCGAGTTGGTTAGGTGTCTGCCTTCAGCTCATGTCATGATCTCAGGACTGTGGGATCAAGCCCCATGTTGGGCTCCCTGTTCAGCGGGGAGTCTGCTTGTTCCTCTCTCTGTAAGGCTCCCCCTGCTTGTACTCTCTCTCTATTAAATAAAAATAAAAATAAAAATAATTGAAAAATAAAAATTCCATAATTTTCCTAACTAGTTGATTTTAAAATAAAATAAAGTGGTTCTCAGTATGACCCTAGGGAACAATCAAATTAAAATGGAAAATTATGTAAACTTGGAAATTGTTGTTATGATATTGAAATGAAATATAATGCTATAATGATTAATACAAACAGGAGATGGCACACTTTAAAATATTTAGAGAAAGACTGAGGGTAGTAACTTATTTTGTTCAAGGTATAGATTTAGGAGGCATAAGAAATCTAGTACATGTAAAAGATTTCTTAAATTGGTACAAAAAGTCTGGTATCTGCAGTAGGTAAATTCATAGTTTCTGATTACCAATTAGTTTGTCTAGTTAGCTTAAAAGAAAATGTGTGGCTACCAGTATCCAGATCTTTGTGGCAAGAATATAATCCACTGTTTTACTGGCCTGGTTAATTGGTTAATAAAACAGCATGAGTGTGGTCAGCTCAGATCAATTCCTTTAGTTAATACAGGCATAAAGACCCATTAATTTATATGGCTTTTAATAACAGTAAAATAAACACTTCATGAAAATATTCAAAGCCTGGGTATATAAACTTTTTAAAAAAACATTTTATTTATAAATTTGAGAGAGAGCAAGAGAGAGTGAGAATGAGTGGGGGGAGGGGCAGAGGGAGAAGCAGAGGCAGGCTCCCTGTTGAGCAGGGAATCAACCAAGGCTCAATCCCAAGACTCTGGGATCATGACCTAAGCCAAAGGCAGACATTTAACTGACTGAGCTACCCAGGCATCCCTTTAAACTTCTAATAATCTAAAAATTATTCAGATTCTATAATGTGTTTCTATTTTTATATATGAGAATATACAAAAATTTGTTTCTGGAAATTGCTACTAGTTTCCCTAGACCCTAGACTTTTGTATTAGATTTGAGTGTACCATTAAACAGATTATTGGGGTACTGAAAGAAGAATAATAACTTATGCAGAAAAGAAGCTATATTCTAGGAATGATGTGGGAACAATTGTAATGTACTGCCATATTAATAGAGATTCATAGTTTGGGGTACTCTAACTCTCCTAGAATAGAGAATGCATTAAATATTTCACTATGGCTGGGTAGGAGAAGAATCAGTGAAACAAATGGGATTGGGAGGGAGACAAACCATAAGTGACTCTTTTTTTTTTTTTTTAAAGATTTTATTTATTTATTTGACAGAGAGAAATCACAAGTAGGTAGAGAGGCAGGCAGAGAGAGAGAGAGAGGAGGAAGCAGGCTCCCTGCCGAGCAGAGAGCCCGATGCGGGACTCGATCCCAGGACTCTGAGATCATGACCTGAGCCGAAGGCAGCGGCTTAACCACTGAGCCACCCAGGCGCCCCATAAGTGACTCTTAATCTCACAAAACAAACTGAGGGTTGCTGGAGAGAGGGAGGTTGGGAGAAGGGGGTGGGGTTATGGACACTGGGGAGGGTATGTGCTATGGTGAGTGCTGTGAAGTGTGTAAACCTGGCGATTCACAGACCTGTACCCCTGGGGATAAAAATATATGTTTATAAAAAATAAAAATTAAAAAAAAATAAAAACTAATCATAAAATAAAATAATTATAAAAACATAAAAAAAATTTCACTATGGGGTTAAATGCTCATTCAATTAAAAGCAGAAAGACTATTTCTACTCAAACCAAGTATCTGTATGAGGCAGTACTTATTTAGAAGAATGAATGATGCTAGGAATCAGATATATCTCTTACTTGGCCATTTATAGATACTTAGGTTTGTCACATCTTTTCAAAAGAAGACCCTGTGATTATTAAACCAAAGTGTTGGGGCACCTGGGTGGCTCAGTCAGTTAAATGTCCACCTTTGGCTCAGGTCATGATCCCAGCATCATGGGATTGAGTCCTGCATCGGGCTCTCTGCTCCTCGGGGAGCCTGCCTCTCCCTCTGCCTATTCCCCCTTCTTGTGTTCTCTTTCTTTCTCTCTCTCTGTCAGTTAAATAAAATATATAAAAACAAAACACCAAAGTCTTTTTCTATCCATCAAAACATCATAGTTGCTGACTAGCTAAGTAGTTATGTAAAGTTTGTACCGTCATCAATACTTTAATGCAACGTACTTTTTTGTCCTGTCCCTGAAAGTGACATTCACTGTGAATACATGTATTCAACTTCTAAAATGCATTAACAAATTCATGACTTACCTTCCAAGCATGGTAAGTACCAGAGGGATCAGTCTGATATAATCTTGGGATACCATCATCATCAAAACCTACAATTAAGGCAGAAATGCCAAAAGGTCTTCGTCCATTGCTTTGTGTGTATTTCTGAAAAATATTAATGTTTTTATAATTACTTTCTGTATGAGGCCATACAAAGAAGGACACTATTATCAACTAAGAAATTTTGATAGCAGGGGTGCCTGGGTGGCTCAGTTAATGGAGTGTCTGCCTTCAGCTCAGGTCATGAACTCAGGGTCCTGAGATCAAGCCCCATGTAGGGGTCCTTGCCGAGTGGGGAGCCTGCTTCTCCATCTCCCTCTGCCCCCTGCCTGCTTCTGCTCTCTTTCCCCCAAATAAATAAGTAATCTTAAAAAAAATTTTTAATAGTAAAGTATTCCTGCTAAAATAATTTTTTCGATTCTTATTATGTATTTAAGATCCTCTTCCTGACTTTTTCTGGACTAACTTCAATCCATGATGAAATTTTAATGAAATTAATGTATACAGTGGATAAAACAAAATAGTAACTTTGAATGTATATGGTCGATAAAACAAAATAGTAACTTTGCTTATATATGGTCTTAAAACCATTGTCTTGTTTCTTTATATAATTTTTGGTAACATAACTGGATTATAATCTTGTTAATATAGCAGAGAACTACCTAGTAAAGCTGATTTTAGTGAGCTGTACTTTGGAAGTGAGTTCTTGGGGCTGACTTTGAGAGACACAATAATTGTTACCATTATAATCAATATTCTTACTTGATACTATTATTATCAAATATATTTTGTTCCCTATATACTAAGTTATCTCTACAGAAAACTCAACTAAGACATTTCTCAAACAAGGAAACCTTTTGTCTCTTTAGAAGAAAACACATTTTTTTCTTCCCAGACAGCAGGGCACTGGAAACCAATTGTATTTCTTTTTACTTTAGTGCCAAGAACTTCCTGGATTGTGCTCCAAAGAATGGAATTCACACTAATTCTAAGACTGGTGCTCCTAGAAGTTGAACATAGGGCAGCCCTGACAGAAAGCTCAAACTTACACCTCTTTTTCCATTTTTATATTTTATTATTATGTATTTTTATTAGGACCTCAAATTTTGAATGCAAACAGTTGGGCTACAAATGTAAATAATTCTTAAAGAACAGGGTTTATTTGTCTTCATTCTTCTGTATTTCCTAATATTCCTAGTTCACACAGAGGTATGAAGTAGATGCTTTGTAAATATACCTCAGAGGAGAGACCCCTTTATTTGTTTAATCAACCATGTTTCTTTTTCTTTAATGAAAAAGTACTTGCCCAGGCTTAAAATAATTTAAAAGTACAAAAGGTGTACATAAAGGATCTCTTTTGTTGCAGAGCCCCAGATCCCTTCCCAGTAGCAATCACACTGTTACAGGTTTACAATATTAAAAGTTCTATGTGGGAGCCTTTATTCTTCTAGAAGAAAAACTAAAAACCACCACTGGGAACCTCATATACACAATGTTCTACACCTTGCTTTTTTGGTGAATATAGTGTGGAGCTCAGCAGGAAGCTTGAACTCAGGACCCTGAGATCAAGCCCTGAGCTGAGATCAAGAGGTGGATGCTTAGCCTACTAAGCCATGCAGGCGCCCCAGTGGATAACTTTTTAACTGCTGAGAAAATCAAAGCAAATAAAAAAGTAAAGTAGAATAATATAAAAATGTTGGACTTCCTTGCAACATAAATTAAAAAAAAAACAAGGTACCTTTTTATAAGTATATAATTTAAAACTTTAGTATCTAGAATATATATAGTTTATTTAAAAAATCTCTACATGGACAAATGGCAAAATCCATGCCAGAAAGTGTTCTAAATGCTTTAAATGTATTAAATCATTTAATCCGTAATACAACTCAACAAAGTAGGTATTATTTTAATGTTTATTCTATAAATAAGAAAATTAAGAGAAAACAGGCTAAATAGTATGCTCACAACACTAACTAGGAAGTAACAAACCCAGGATTCAAAACACCCAAATTCTGGCTCTTGGAGGCACATTTTTAACCACCAGAGTGCCTGTCAAAAGGACAGATAGTTTACACTAGAAGAAATGAAAATAGCAAACCAACATGTGGGGGGAAAAAAAATCAACCTCACTACTAATTATAAAATACAAATTAAAACAACTATTACAGTACTATGTTATACTTATTTGCTAAATAAAAAAAAAATGAAAACCCTAGGCTGATGATCCTTCAGGGATACATTTATGCCTTGCTGGTTGCACAATAAAAATTGGTTCAATCTTTTTAGCAAGCAATTTAGCTACATATAACAAGAGTCTTAAAACCAATTACAATCTCTAATCTAGTAATTTCTTACTGAAAATTAATTTAACAATATAATTCAAAAAAGAAAAATAAAGGCTGTGACAAAGATAGAGTAATGTTATTAAAGTACTAAATTGAGAAAGAGAATGAGAAATGGAAAGAAACTGGAAACAATATAAATAATTACCAGTGAACAACTGGAAACAGTTTTATATAGTTAGTAAGAATGAGAAGCATGCATAAGGATTATGCTGACAAATGTAAAGTACACATAAAAGAGAACAAATACTTATATACATTGTGATTATACTTAATGTCAAACCATGTACCTGTGTATGAATTCAGAAATTCTATCCAGAGGTGCCTGGGTGGCTCAGTAGGTTGAGCATCTGACTCTTGATTTCCCCTCATGTTGTGATCTCAGTGTTGTGGACTGAGCCCTGCATTGGGCTGTGCTGAGTGTGGAGCCTGTTTAAGATTCTTTCTCTCCCTCTCCTCTGTCCCCCTCCCATTGCACTCTTTCTCTCTCTCTAAAATAATAATAAATACAAAAAACATGGGTTTTAAAAAATAATAGTAACAAATAAATCTTAAAACAAAAAAAAACAGGTCATATCCAAACCTGCTCAGTTGTGGTTAGGTTTGTAGATAAAAGAACCATGCTTCTTTAGTAAACATATTAAGAAAAAAAAAAAGTTTTCATTACTGTATCACTAGAGGTATAGAAATCCCCTTAAAATATGAGATTTATTGCTCTTTGAAATTTTAATATAATTCTTAGAATTGATAGTAATTGAGATTTCTAATGCTCAAATCAATGCAGTCCACTGGAATAAGAGTATGAATATGAAGTAAGTGTGAGAAAGAATAAGGGTTTTAGTAGATTTAATAGATTAAATGACTGGAGGGACACCTGGGTGGCTCAGTTGGTTAAGCAGCTGCCTTCGGCTCAGGTCATGATCCCAGAGTCCTGGGATCGAGTCCCACATCGGGCTCCTTGCTTGGCAGGGAGCCTGCTTCTCCCTCTGTCTCTGCCTGCCATTCTGTCTGCCTGTGCTCGCTCTCTCTCTCTCTCTGACAAATAAATAAAATCTTTAAAAAAAATAGATTAAATGACTGGAAATATTGTAGTATTCTCATAACAGGAACCGTAATGATGTAAAAGAAGAAAACCTTTAGAAATCTGTTGGAATAGTGGCTTACCTGCTTTAAGGTTGCTATGAAGCGAGTTATATATTCTACGGTGACTGGGTCCTCGACTGTGAGCTTATGACTCTGGCACTCCACACGGGCTCTGTTTATTACTACTCTAGCATCAGCAGTCAGTCCTATAAAAGTAGGTAATACATTTTCAAAAAAGAATGACTTTTGTCAAAAGGGTTTTTTTCTTTTTAGCTACCATGAAATCTTTCTTATAATGTCCATTGTTTTTTCAATATACGTCCATTATAAATAATAAATAATCTACAAAACAGAATATCACTCGTCCAACATTTAATACTTAATCTAATACATTCTTATTTACTTTTAAAAGAAATAGTTTTAGGGGTACCTGGGTGGCTCAGCCAGTTAAGCAACTGCTTTCAGCTCAGGTCATGATCCTGAACTCCCAGGATCAAGTTCCTTGGCTTGATCAAGTTCCAGGCTCCCTGCTCAGTGGGAAGTCTGCTTCTCCCTCTGACCCTCCCCCCTCTCATGCTCTCTCTCTCTCAAATAAATGAAATCTTTAAAAAAATGGTTTTAAAGAAAAATAAACACTGACGCTAAGTAAACTATTTTCGAAAGATCAAAATGGTTTAACTCACAGTGGTTGGTCTGTTTATTAGATTTTATTGAACATTTTCTAAAAATCTCTATAGTAATGTTTTTAAAAACTATTTTTGGGGAAGATATCAAAGGCAGACTGATCAAAGGCTGATGGTTTATTCTGGTTCCAAAATCAATATACTCATTATCAAACACATACCCATTGAATTCAAACTGCATTCAATATAACTGTGACATGTGATTTCTATTAGCTTTTTGTCTAAGATTATTAAGGGTTTGAAAATCAAGAATATTAAAACAGAAAAAGAAAATAGTCTTCCTTTTGCCATACCAAAACCTCATGTAATTAATTTTCCACATTTCCATAAGGAATAGAATATGATTCTATAAAAACAACAACTGGCCCAAAACTTAAATGCAACAGTTGCAAAAATTTCTATTAAAGACTTCTCTGGCATTTGTCCTTTACATGGCCATTTTGTTTCTTTCCCCATTCTCTTAATAGCACACTGCCAGGAAAATGCATTCACAAAATCTCTGTAAGTCATTTCTCAAATAATCATCAGTCTTTTGCATTCACAAACTCATTTTCCACTTCTACACCATTTCAAATTGTGTTTCTACAAATGGAAGAATGGTCAATAATGGTCAATCCCTGAAGATAATAAAGAACCTGTCACAATATGCCACTAAGAATCACCCCAATAGTCATGGGTATTGAGGTGCAAATTTTAATTGGGTAGCTGAAGAGGGAGAAACGGATTCTATTCTCTTCTCTCTGCAAAATATGAGAAGCATCTGGCTGGCTCAGTTTGTAGAGCATGTGACTCTTGATCTTGGGGTTGTGAGTCTGAGCCCCATGTTGGGGGGACTCTACTTTTTAAAAACAGTTTTTAAAAGTTATTTTAAAAATGTTATACAAGAGAAAGAAATGAGAAGAGATTCACTTTACCTATCCTATGGATTAAAAGCTACACTCAATTAGAAAATGTGACCCGAAAGGAGCTCCTTTACAATGTAAATATGATCCCAAACTACAGAAACATAGAAGTATATTTAAAAAGTAGTGATATAACTGATTCAAGAAAAAAAAATTAGTGATAAATTTGCCAAACCGTATAAGTAATACATTTATGTGATTGTGTTTGTTTTTAACATAAGAAATAACAATTACACTAATCAATACCAAATGTCTAGGAAAAAGAGAACAACTTCAATTTAAAGATAGCATTGAAAACTGCATTTTCACATTCTGTAGGTTATGTTTTAGTTTTCTTGTTTCCTTTGCTGTGTAGAAGATTTTTATTTTTGTTTTGTTTTTTTAAAAGATTTATTTATTTATTTCTCAGAGTGGGAGAGAGAGAACAGACAAGCAGGGGGAGTTGCATATAGAGGGAGAAGCAGGCTCCCTGGTGAGCAAGGAGCCTGATGCAGGACTTAACCCTAGGACTCTGGGATCAGTGACCTGAGCTGAAGGCAGATGCTTAACCAACTGAACCATCCAGGTGTCCCTAGAAACTTTTTATTTTGATGAAAGTCCCAATAGTTTATGTTTGCTTTTGTTTCCCTTGGCTAAGGAGACATATCTAGAAAGAAGTTGCTATGGGCAATGTAAAAGAAGTTAATGCCTATGTTATCCTCTAGGATTTTTATGGTTTCAGGTCTCACATTTAGGTCTTTAATCCATTTTGAATTTGTTTTTGTGTATGGTGTAAGAAGGTGGTCCAGTTTCATTTTTATGCATGTTGTTTTGCAGTTTTCTCAACACCATTTGTTGAATTTTTTTTTTTTTTTTGGAGGCGGTCTTTTTCCCATTGGCTATTCTTTCCTATTCTCCCTAAGATCAATTGACCAACAGTTCATTTCTGGGTTTTCTATTTTGTTCGACGGATCTATATGTCTGTTTTTGTGCCGGTACCATACCGCTTTGAGCACTCAGCCTTGTAATATAACTTGAAGTCTGGAATTGTGATCCCTGCTTTTCTTTATCAAGGTTTCTTTGACTATATACAGGGTGTTTTGTGGTTCCAGACAAATTTTAGGACTCTTTGTTCTAGCTCTGTGAAAAATGCTGTTGGTATTTAGATAGGGCTTGCATTAAATATGTAGATTGCTTTGGATACTATAGACATTTAAAAAATATTTGTTCTTCCTACAAAATGGAAGATACTTGCAAATGACCTGAGAAAGGTTAGTATCCAAAATATTTGAAGAACTTATAAAAGTCAACACCCCCAAAATGAATAATGCAACTAAAAAATGGACAGAGACATGAATAGACATTTTTCCAAAGAAGACATACAGATGGCCAACAGACACATGAAAAGATGCTCAGCATCACTCATCATCAAGGAAATACAAATCAAAACTACAATGAGATAACACCTCACACCTGTCAGGATGGCTAAAATCAACAACACAAGAAAGAGTATGTGTTGGCAAGGATGTGGAGAAAGGGGAACACTTGCACTGTTGGTGGGAATGCAAACTGGTGCAGCCACTCTGGTAAACAGTATGGAGAGTCCTCAGAAAGTTAAAAATACAACTACTCTATAATCCAGTAATCACACTATTAGATATTTACCCAAAGAATATAAAAATACTAATTCAAAAGGATACATGCTCCCTGATGTTTACAGCATCATTATTTATAATAGCCAAATTATAGAAATACCCCAAGTTCCATCGACTGATGAATGAATAAAAAAGATGTGGTATATACATATATATACACAATAGAATATTACTCTGCCATAAAAAGAATGAGATCTTGCCATTTGTAATGACATGGCTAGAGATAGGGAATATCATGCTAAGCAAAATAAGTCAGAGAAGGTAAGTATTATATGATTTCAATCATATGTGGAACTTAAGAAACAAAACAAATGAGCAAAGGGGAAAAAAAGAGACAAACCAAGAAACAGAAATAGACTCTTAACTATGGGGAATAAAGTGAGGGCTATCAGAGGGGTTGAGGGATGGGTGAAATAGAAATGGGGATTAAGAAGTACACTTGTGATTAGCAATGGGTGTTGTTAAGAAGTGTTGAATCAAGGAAGCCTGGGTGGTTCAGTCTGTTAAGCATCTGCCTTCAGTTCAGGTCATGTTCCCAGGGTTCTGGGATTGAGTCCCACAACCGGCTCCTTGCTCAGCGGGAAGCTTGCTTCTCCCTGTTGTCTGCCTGCTGCTCCCCCTGCTTTATGCTCTCTCTTTCTCTCTCTGACAAATAAATAAAATTAAAAAAAAAAAGTGTTGAATCACTATATTGTATACTTGAGACCAATAATACACTATATGTTAACTAATTGGAAATTATTTTAAAGATTTTTAAAAAATTTATTTATCTGACAGAGATCACAAGTAGGCAGAAAGGCAGGCAGGGTTGGGGGGAAGCAGGCTCCCTGCTGAGCAGAGAACCTGATGAGGGGCTCAACCCTAGGACCCTGAGATCATGACCTGAGCTGAAGGCAGAGGCTTTAACCCACTGAGCCACCCAGGTGCCCCAACTAACTGGAATTTAAATAAAAACTTAAAAAACAACTGCAATTTCACTGTGTTTATATATAAGCAATCTATAAAAGAAACAGGTCTTCCATCTAGTGCTTTCATTTGTTTTTTTAAAGATTTTATTTATTTGAGAAAGAGAGCAAGCAAGAGAGAGCTAGAGGAAGAAAAGGACTCCCTGCTGAGCAGGGAGCCTGCTGAGGGGTTTAATCTCAGGACCCTGGATCCCCAGACCCTGGGATCATGACCTGAGCCAAAGGGAGGCGCGGGTCTGACTGAGCCACCCAGGTGCCCCTCTAGTGCTTTTGAATTCATACCAAAACTGTATCTTGAAATTACTTTCACAGTGTAAAATTTCTACTTTTAAATGGAATGCTACATGGCACATGAAAGAATTATTTTTTTCAAATTCTTTGATTTTTTCCCCCTAAGGGCTGTTTTCTAAAAATTAAAAGTGCAATATAACAACATTGACAAAAGAATGTGATTTTTTCAAGATGATATATTTTTTCTGATATGTACTCATTGTAAAATATTCCAACAGAGGGAATAAAAGCTACCATATAATTCCACAAGTTATAAACAAAACAATATTATACATATTATTCAATAATCCACTATTTTTAATATATATTGTAAATACTTTTCATGTCAATACATATAGATCCTATGACCTCTTTTGTTTAAATTTAAATTCAATTTAGTTAGTATATAGAGTGTTACTGGTTTCAGGAGTAGAATTTAGTGATTCATCACTTACATACAACACCCAGTGCTCATCCCAACAAGTGCCTTCACCTATTTAATAAATCCTCCCACCCTCTTCCCCTCCAGCAACCCTGTTTGCTCTCTTAACTGTAGAGTCTCTTATGGTTTGCCTCCCTCTAGGTTTTTATCTTTATTTTTCTTCTTCCTGTGCTCATCTGTTTTGTTTCTTAAATTCCACATGAATGAAATCATATATTCATCTTTCTCTGACTGACTTATTTTGCTTAGTATAATACACTCTAGTTCCATCCACATCATTGCAAATGACAAGACTTCACTGTTTTTGATGGCTGAGTAAATTTCCTATACACACACACACACACACACACACACACACACACCTCTTCTTTATCCATTCATCAGTCAGTGGACAATTTGGGCTCTTTCTGTAAGGCGGCTATTGTTGATAGTTGCCGTTATAAACACTGGGGTGTGTTTGCTCCTTGGAATCAGCATTTTTGTATCCTTTGGATAAATTCCTAGTAGTGCAGTTGCTGGGTTGTAGGGTAGTTGTATTTTTAACTTTTTGAGAAACCTCTATGCTGTTTTCCAGAGTAGCTGCACCAGTTTGCATTCCAACCAACAGCACAAAAGGGTTCCTCTTTCTCTGCATCCTTACCAACATCTGTTGTTTTCTGAGTTGCTAATTTTAACCATTCTGACAGGTGTGAGGTGGATCTCATTGTGGTTTTGATGTGTATTTCTATGATGATTAGTGATGTTGAGCATCTTTTCCTGTATCTGTTAGCCATCTGTATGTCTTCTTTGGAGAAATGTCTGTTTATGTTCTCTGCCCATTTCTTAACTGGATTATTTTTTGAGTGTTGTTTTGGTGAGTTTTTTTTAATAGATTCTGGATACTAGGCCTTTACCACTGATACGGCATTTGCAATATCTTCTCTCATTCCGTCAGTTGTCTTTTAGTTTTGTTAACTGTTTCCTTCACTGTGCAGAAGCTTTTTATCCTGATAATGTCCCAATAGTTCATTTTTGCTTTTGTTTCCCTTGCCCCCAGTGACATATCTAGTAAGAAGTTGATGTGGCTGAGGTCAGAGGTTGCTACCTGTTTTCTCCTCTAGGATTTTGATGGTTTCCTATCTTACATTTAGGTCTTTCATCCACTTTGAATTTATTTTTGTGTATGGTGTAAGAAGGTGGTCCCATTCTTATTCTTCTGCATGACCCTGTCCAGTTTTCCCAATACCATTTGTTGAAGAGACTTTCAACAAAGTCTCTTTCAAAGAAAGAGGATATTCTTTCCTGCTTTGCTGGAGATTAGTTGACCATTTAGTTGTGGACTATGATCTCCTTTTTAAACTGCTCCTAAATAGTAAGAATGATAACATGGTAGTAGTAGTAATTGTAGTGGTAATATTAATAATACATGCCAGACATTGTTAAAAATGCTTCGTATGTATTAACTCATTTAATTATTGTAATAAATCAATAATGATAACACTATCATTAGCTTCATGTTAAGATTAAAGTGAGGGCAAGGAACAGTTAAGTACCTTGCCCACAGTCACAGGTGTAGTGGGCAAGGAAGTCTGGCTTAGAACCGGGTTGGTATGGTTCTAGAGCCTATACCATGTTTGATTATGCTAGTTCACCAGTATTAGACATTTAGGCATTTTCCAATTACAAAAACCAATTAACATATGGGGAAGAATATTAGTAAATGCTTATTTTCTCTGTTAAAAAGTCATACTCATATTAAAATTTTATATTAAGTCAAAAAAGTAGGTATACCAGAAGTTAAAGCATTCACATCATTTATACTAAGATGATTTCTTTAAAAATTTTTTTCTTGGGGAGCCTGGGTGGCTCCGTGGGTTAAGCCTCTGCCTTTGGCTCAGGTCTTGATCCCAGGGTTCTGGGATCGAGCCCCGCATAGGGCTCTCTGCTTAGCAGGGAGCCTGTTTCCTCCTCTCTCTCTCTGCCTGCGTGTGATCTCTGTCTGTCAAATAAATAAAATCTTAAAAAAAATTTTTTTTCTTTTATTGTAGTAAAGTGTACATAACATAAAATTTATCATTTTAACCATTTCTAAGTTTAAAAAGAGTACAGTGGAACTAAGAATACTGTTGGAAAATCATCACCATCCATCTCTGGGACTTTATTTTCCTAAACTGAAACTATGAGCTCATGAAATAACTTTCCATTCTCCCTCTCCCTCTGGCAACCACCATTCTACTTCCTGTGTCTATGAGTTTGACTAGTCTAGGTATTCTCATATAAATGGAACCATAAAGTAATTATCCCATTATGACTGCTTATTTCACTTACCATAATGTCTTCAAGGTTCATCCATATCATAGCATGTGTCAGAATTTCCTTCTTTAGGGCTTAACTGTATTCCATTGTACGTATATAGCATATTATGTTTACCCATTCATCCACTGATGGATACATGTGTTGTTTCCATCTTTTACCTATTGTGGTTCCATCTTTACCTATAAGCTACAATTATGGGTATACAAATACCTTTTGGAGTCCCTGCTTTCAGGTCTTTCAGATATATATGCAGAAGTGGAATGGTTGGATCACATGGTAATTCTATATCTAATTTTTTAAGAAACCACCATATTGTTTTCAATAGTGACTATACTATTTTACATTCTCACCCACAGTCCACAAAATTTGGAATTCTCCACAGTCTTGTTAATCCTTATTTTGTTTTCTTGGTAATAGCCATCCTAATGGATGTGAAGTAGTAATTCATTGGGGTTTTGATTGCATTTCTTTAATGATTAGTGACATCGAGTATTTTTTCATGGATTTATTGGCCATTTGTATCTATCTCTGGAGAAATATCTATTTAAATTCTTTGCTCATTTTCGAATTCAGGTGTCTGCTTCTTTGCTGTTGTGTTCCACACATTCTTTATATATTCTGGTTATTAATCCCTTATCAGATACAGTTTTGCAAATATTTTTCTACCACTCTACAGACCCAGCTGAAACCAAGAGTTGGATGCTTAACTGACTGAGCTGCATAAGGAACTAAATAGGAAGTGTTGGGCACATGATGTGACTAAAATTCTTATGCGTGGAACTTAACCTAAAACATATTTTGAGGGGCGCCTGGGTGGCTCAGTGGGTTAAAGCCTCTGCCTTCGGCTCAGGTCATGGTCCCGGGGTCCTGGGATCGAGCCCCACATTGGGCTCTCTGCTCGGTAGGGAGCCTGCTTTCCCCCTCTCTCTCTGTCTGCCTCTCTGCCTACTTGTGATCTCTGTCTGTCAAATAAATAAATAAAATCTTTAAAAAAAAAAACGTATTTTGAGATTTTAAATAAATGGGCATTTACATTTATTTGTGTCTTCTTCGATTTCTTTCAGGAACGTTTTATAGTTTTCAGTGTACAAGTCTTTTGTCTCCTTGGTTACATTTATTCCTAAGTATTTTATTCTTTTTGATGCTACTTTAAGTAGAATTATTTCTCTTAATTTCCTTTTTATTTTTTTTAAAGATTTTATTCATTTAATTGACAGAGAGAAAGATTACAAGTAGGCAGAGAGGTAGGCAGAGAGAGATGGGGAAGCAGGCTCCCCGCCAAGCAGAGAGTCTGATGTGGGGCTCGATCCCAGGACCCTGAGCTCGTGACCTGAGCTGAGGGCAGCGGCTCAACCCACTGAGCCACCCAGGTGCCCCTCTCAATTTCCTTTTTAGATAGTTCACCATCAGTGTACAGAAACACAACTGAATTTTTTGTGTTGATACTATTTGCTCCAACTTTGTTCAATTTAATTATTACCTCTAACAGGTTTTTTTTGTATGGAACCTTTTTTTTTTTAAAAAATATGATTTTATTTATTTATTTGACAGAGAAAGACACAGTGAGAGAGGGAACACAATCGGGGGAGTGAGAGAGGGAGCTCAATGTGGGGCTTGATCCCAGGACTCTGGGATCATGATCTGAGCTGAACCCAAACACCTAATGATTGAGCCACCCAGTTGCCCCTTTATTGTGGACTCTTTATAGAGTTCTCTATATGCAAGATCATGTCATCTGTAAACAGAGCTGGTTTTATTTCTTCCCTTCCAATTTGGATGCCTTTTTTTTTCCTGCCTAATTGCTCAGGGTAGGACTTTCACTATTAAGTTAAATAGAAATGGCAAAAGTAGGCATCCTTGGCTAAATCCTGATCTTAGATGAAAAGCTTTGAGTCTTTTGTAACTACGATGTTCTTTTTGAGTTTTTCATAAATGATTTTTATTATATGGAGATCTTTTCCTTCTATTCCTAGTTTATTGAGTGTTTTCATCATGAAAGGATATTGAATGTTGTTAAATTCTTTTTCTGAATCAATTGAGATGATCATGTACTTTTGTCCTTCATTTTGTTAATGTGGTATAGTTATATTGATTTTCATGTGTTGAATTATCTTTGTACTCCAGAAATAAACCCACTTGGTCATGGTATATAACTCCTTTAATATGCTGTATTTGGTTTGCTAGTATTTTTGTGAGGATTTTTACATCAATATTTATAAGGAATATTGGTCTGTAGTTTTCTTTTCTTGTAGTGTCTTTGGTTTTGGTATCATGGTAATGCTGGCCTCATAGAATGAGTTTGGAAGCATTCCTTCTTCAATTTACTGAAGACTTTGAGAGTTGGTATTAATTCTTCTTTCAGTGTTTGGTAGAATTCACCAGAGAGTCATGGAGTTTTTTTTTTTTTTTTTTTTCCAGTCATGGGAGTTTTTTTATTGGGAGGTTTTTGATTACTGATTCACTCTTTACTTATTATATTATACATCTGTTGAGATACACACACACACACACACACACACACACACACACTTCTTCTTGAGTAACCAGGTAATTTGTATGTTCCAAGAAATGTGTCAATTTCTTCTCATTTGTTGGTTTATGACTGTTCATAGTACCCTCTGATGATCCTTTTTATTTCTGTAAAATCATTAGTATAATGTCTCCTTTTTCATTTCTGCTTTTAGTTGAGTCTTCTTTTGTTCATAGGCAACAACTGGTTTGCCAATACTGTTGATCTTTTCAAAGAACAAAACTATTGGTCTTACTGATTTATGTTTTTTGTTCTCCTGTTTTCTGTATCTCTAATCTTTATTATTTCCTTCCTTGTGCTAGCCTTAGGTTTAGTTTGGTCTTCTTTTTTTAGTTCTTAGGGTATGTTAGGCTAGTTAATTGAAAATTTTCTTCTTTTTAAAAAATTAAGCAGCTATGGCTTCAAATTTTCCTCTTAGCACTGCTTTTGCATTCCATAAGTCTGATATGTTTTCATTTTCATGGCTCAAGATATTTTCTAATTTATCTCCTGTCTTTGTTTTTAGGTTTTATTTATTTATTTGACAGAGGAAGAGAGAGCACAAGAAGTGGGAGCAGCAGAGGGAGAAGGAGAAGCAGGCTTTTTTTTTTGAGCAGGGAACCCCAGGATTCTGGGATCATGACCTGAACCAAAGGCAGATGCTTAATCAACTGAGCCATCCAGGTGCCTCTCTTTTGATGTCTTCTTTGACACATGGGTTTTTTAGGAGAATATTGATCCTTAAACAACACAAGGGTTGGGATGCCAATCCTTTCCCCCAACTGAAGTCTGCATATAACTTTTGACTCCTCAAAAACTTAACTACTGATAGCCTACTGTTACCTGAAAGCCTTATCCTATCAGTACATCCCAGTGAGACAGTGCTTTTACCCAGGTGTCACCTCCTGCATTGTATCCTGGATTGTTCACACCTGAAGCCACATAGCTCCTTGAAGGGGCTGTTCTTCAGATGCCCTGTGGCCCAGCAGCTGTCCTTCCCGCACAGTGGCCTCATGACCAACCTCTACCTGTGCACCCTTGACTGCCTGATGCCTCTGCTCCAGTGGCTCTTCCAGCGGCTGATCTGGCCTCCAGAAACTTGTTCAGGAGCCTTTGGCTTCCTATGGGATCTTAGTATGGATAGGTTCTTCCATCAGTTTGATGGAGATAAGCACTGGTTGTGGCCCTCACTGCAAGAGGTCATGGAGGGATTTCACAGACTGGGAGGCCACAATCCTGCTCTGGGACTGCAGGGGCCCTGTCAGCATGGTGGAAGAGTGTTTAAAAATGACACTAGCCTGAGCTGGAGTGAGCAGCAGAACAGCCCCCTGGAGACTGGCTGAGACATTAGCCTGAGCTATCTCTATTAAGTTCCTGACACTGAGTACTCTTGCATAGACAGGGGCCTCCCCTGATGGGGACCTTTTGGGCCAAACTGAGCTTCTGTCCTGAGCTGGTGTGGGAGACAGGGGGCGGCGGCTCTGCCTGCCACACAAGACCAATCTCCAGCAGTTTCTGCTCCTGCTCTTCAAGAACATCCTGGAGTGGCCAGGGAAGCTCCAGCAGCTATGCTGTACCCTGGGCAAGGTGTCAGATCACCATTACAACTGCTGGCACTCATGAAGTTCTTCCTGGATGTAACCTTCTGGAGCAGACAGCTTTGAAGCCAGCTTAGCTTTGTGGTCTTTGCCCAGATCCTGGACTAGCAAGAGACATTCCCTGTCTGGCAAGAGAAGGCCCAGCTGTCTTTGCTCAGCCAGATCCTAAGCCTCATGAGGCCATAATCCCTCTGGTAGTACCTGGGCTCTGAGACCTTGCCACCTTACCAGAAGCAAGAGCCAAAGGCCAGTGCTGAGCTAGATCACCTGTGCCACAGCTTCTGATACTGCCTAGGGTGGTGGTCAGCTGCCAAGACTCCCCATCCCAGACCAGTGGGGAGAACTGCAGCTTGCTATGCATGCAATTGGGCCTCCATATTAGCACCCATATCCAGGAGAGCCCCCAGGCCATGTTGCCCACACCTATATCTGCTGGCAGGAGCTGCTGGCCCAGTGCCAGCCCCAAGCCCTGTGAAAGAGTAGAAAGACTAAAGGAGGCCCTGGAAAGACTAAAGTTGCAAGGTGGGGCTCGCCTCAGGCTCTTGGCTCTGGTGGGAAGCGAAAAGGGCTCAGGGAACAGAAGGGAGCATAGAACAGAGGCCAGATGAGGACCAGTGTGATGAAGCAAGAGCCTGCCTTGACATTGCCCTGGACCCACACCAGGCAAGAATGGGGCCTCTCCCTGCCTGGCCCACCCTCAGCTCTCCTTCTCTCCCAGGTGTCTCCTTTACCATAAGGGCTTTGTCTCCATACTCCCTTGTTTCCCTGGGCTGCCTGGGCTCCCCACCCTTCTTCCTTTCTCTGTTGCTAATGTTAGCTTTCTTTATGTACAGTGAAGTCTTTTTTCAGGGGGAAAAAAAGGAATGAATGCATGTGCACGCACACACAAGAAACATGCCTTGTTTGCTAAAATACAAAAGCAAATAAGCACATGAAAATCTATTCCACATCATTACCCATGAGTCAAATGCAAATTAAACCCACAATGAGATTGCACTATACACTTACAAGAATGTCTAAAATTAAAAACAGTAACACCACCAAAGGTTGTTGAGGAGTAGAGAAAATGAATCATTTATACATTGCTAGTAGGAATGCAAATACTTCAGGCACTCTGGAAAACAATTTGCCAGCTTTTTATAAAACTAAGCATGCATTATCATATGATCATATGACCCAGCAACTGTACTCTTCAGCATTTATTGCAAAAAAGGGAAAACCTATGTTCACACAAAAACCTGCACACAAATGTTCACACCAACTCTATTTTTAATGGGCAAAAACTAGAAATAATCCATGTCCTTCAACCAGTGAGTTGTTAACAAAAGTGTGGTACATCCATATCATGGAACACTACTCAGCAATAAAAAGCAAGTGATTATTAATATATGCAACAACTTGGATGAATGGCAAGGGAATTATGTTGAACAAGAAAAGCTAAGATGAAAAGGTTATATATGTATCACAGGATTCTATTCACTAAACATTCTCAAAATGACAAAATTATAGAGATGGAGAAGAGAATGGATTAGTGGCTACCAGAGGTTAGAGACGAGGAGGAATAGCATGAGGTAGTCTTGGGTTAATGCAAGAGTTGTGTATCTTGATTGTGGTGATGGTTAAATGAACTTACACATGTGATAAGTCTAATAAAACTACACACACATGTACACATGCAAATAAGTGCATATAAAACTGTTTAAATCTGAATAAACTCTGTGGCTTGTAACAATGTCATTTTACTGGTTTTTGAAGATGTTACCATTGGGGGAAACGCAGTATAAAGGGGCTCGATCCCAGGACCCTGAGATCATGACTTGAGCCGAAGGCAGAGGCCCAACCCACTAACCCACCCAGGTGCCCCCATTTCTTAACACAAACAGTATATCATATCTTTTCTGGAAGATCACATCTATATAAACATGGATTTTGATAATTAGTTTTGATAAAGCAGTAATGTTAAAAGATATATACAGTACCTTAATTATAACTTCAGGTAGCTGTGTTTTCTTTTTAAACTCTTTATTTTGAAACAATTACAGGTACTCAGAAAGTCATTTTAAAAAAGGGGGTGGGGGGCGCCTGGGTGGCACATTGTTTTGTTCTGTGTTTTGTTCTGTTTTGAAAGATTATTTCAGAAAGAGAGAGCTAGTGAGAGAGAGCGAGTGCACAAGCAGGAGGGGTAGGTAGAGGGAGACAGAATCTTAAGCAGGCTCCGCACTGCTTGATCCCACGATCAAGGGCTTGATCCCACGATCCAGAGACCATGACCCGAGCTGAAACCAAGAGTCGGATGCTTAACCCAATGTGCCACCCAGGCGCCCCCCACCCCCTTTTTTAAAATGACTTTCTGAGTACCTGTAATTGTTTCAAAATAAAGAGTTTAAAAAGAAAACACAGCTACCTGAAGTTATAATTAAGGTACTGTATATATCTTTTAACATTACTGCTTTATCAAAACTAATTATCAAAATCCATGTTTATATAGATGTGATCTTCCAGAAAAGATATGATATACTGTTTGTGTTAAGAAATGGGGGCACCTGGGTGGGTTAGTGGGTTGGGCCTCTGCCTTCGGCTCAAGTCATGATCTCAGGGTCCTGGGATCGAGCCCCACATTGGGCTCTCTACTCAGTGGGGAGACTGCTTCCCCCGCTCTCTCTCTGCCTGCCTCTCTGCCTACTTGTGATCTCTCTCTGTCAAATAAATAGATTCTTAAAATAAATAAATAAATAAATAAATAAATGGAGCATATCTCCATGTGTTGCATAAGTGTAGCAGGATGACTGAAGGAGGGGCCAACTGTGTTACCCTACTACACTATGATACTCTGTATTATTACTATAGTTCTATAATTACCTGCAAAGGCCATGCAAACATGGTCATCAAGGGCACAAATTTTCCTTACAGTTCTTTCATCTTGAAGCTTGGCAACAGATTTTTTTTCTACTCCAAGCACAACTATATCAGTACCTCGGATTCCAACCTGTCAAACAATTAAAAAAAACATAATTAATTGTCAGTTTTAACATTAAAATGAAGTTATCCCAACACATGACTTAGAGGAAAAGACTTTTCCTTAACCATTCAGTAAAACTGAGAAAAGTAGACTTCTAAGAAAACCGCTGCATAGGTGCAGGATTACTAGAAGTCCATTCTCCAAACACAAACCAAAGAGGAAAAATAGGTGGAAATTGGAAGAATATACCACCAATGCTGAAACCACACGAATGTCCTAAACTCAAGCAATACACCTGAAGATAGATACAGAACAATTTTAACCAAAATGAAAGAAAATGCTGGTAATCCATATGGATTGCTTAGAGAATGGGCAATATGAGTACTGATAGCATAAATAGTATGGAAAATTAAGTAGATAAATTTCTGAAAGCTCTCCCATGTATCTCACAATCTGGAGGGACAATGCTCGGGGGCTATACGCAGCCAAGGGAAAGACCAAATGCCTTCACTACAGTTACCGATCAACAAAAACTCTAATCAAACATGAATACAACAAGACGAATAACTATTGTTCCTCCCCCTATCCCTTCCCTTGGGAATGAAGTAGGAAAATGTCTAAAGAATAATGTATAAGGATACTAGTTCTCAAACTGGGACTTCTGTGGAAACATGCCCATATTCTCAGGGGTTCAAGAGTAATAGACGAGAAGTTAAATTCCGTATTACACTGGTAATCTAAATATTCTGATACAGGTATTTGTGTTTATGATTGCCTTGTAGCCAAGTGTGATATTAGTACTAATTATGCAAACAGGTGGGCTCTGAATTAGTATCATTGAAGTGGAAATACAGAATAGGTTAAATACAGAACTAGACCTGAGATTACATCTTCCAATTAAATAAAATTTAAGACAACTTATCAAGGCTTTTGCTCTTACTGTTCCCTCACTTCACTGCAGTCTGTCAATTAACCTGATAGGCCTTTCCCTAATCATCCTCTCTAAAATCAACAACTCTCCCTCAACATTCCCACTTTCATCTAAGAGACTCATGTTGAACTTTATAACCTACAGGGATTATGAATTAAAACTTCCAACACAGAGTATCTAGAAAATGTTTGTTTGTTTATTAAAGTTTATTAAATTTTTCCTGATCTTCTGTTATGGGTAACTCCTATGTTATTTACATTATTCCATGCATGGGATGCCTAGGTGGCTCAGTCAGTTCAACTTGGGATTGAGTCCCTCTAAGGGCTCTTGTCTCAGTGGGGAGCCTGTTTTTCCCTCGGCCTGCTTCCCACCCCCTGCTTGTGTGCTCCCTCTCTTACTCTCTGACAAATAAATAAATATATCTTTAAAAAATCTTGAAAAAAAAAATATTCCATGGTACAGATGAAAATGGAAATGTTCCTAACTGTTTTGGAAAGTTATATAACAATTTTAAAATCTGGCAAATAAAACATTTTCTAAAT
Source organism: Mustela nivalis (assembly GCF_964662115.1). Lineage (NCBI taxonomy): Eukaryota > Metazoa > Chordata > Mammalia > Carnivora > Mustelidae > Mustela > Mustela nivalis. The sequence continues at coordinate 63,713,692 of NC_139033.1, forward strand.
AAAGAAAAGTATTAATGATTTTTCACTTAGGAAATCTCATGTCAAAAAACAAAACAAAACAAAAAAAGGAAAGCTGATACCAAAATTCTAAACAAGATGATTACAAATACAATTTATAATACAGAAAAACATGCCTGGGTGGCTCAGTCGGTTAAGCATCTAATTCTTTTTTTTTTTTTTTTTTAAAGATTTTATTTATTTATTTGACAGAGAGAGATCACAAGTAGGCAGAGAAGCAGGCAGAGAGTGAAAGGAGGAGGAAGCAGGCTCCCTGCCAATCAGAGAGCCTGATCCCAGGACACTGAGATCATGACCTGAGCTGAAGGCAGAGGCTTAACCCACTGAGCCACTCAGGTGCCCTTAAGCATCTAATTCTTGATTTCAGCTCAGGCCATGATCTCAGGGAGGTGGGTCTGAGCCCTGTGTCAGTCTCCATGGTCAGCACAGAGTCTACTGGAGATTCTCTCCCTCTGGCCCTCCCCCCTGCTCAAGATTTCTTTCTCTCTCTCTCTCAAATATAAGAACAAAAAATAAATAAAGAAAGAAGGAACGTGAGGAGATATGGGGATGTATGGGATTTTCCCTTTTTTGGTAACTGTGCCTGGTTGTAAGTAGCCCATAGATTAGGTATGGCCTATGGATATTTTGAGATGGGTTGCTTGATGGGCCTGCCTGGTTTCAGCCAGGGGGTTGGGAGTCACTGTGAGTCCTTTTGTATTGATTACATTTCCACTGCTCAGGCCTACTGATGATCTCTATAAAACTGGCAGGAAGAAATCATCTGAGAAAATGAGTCACCATCCATTCCACTGTTCAAGCCAAAAACTGAGTTATCCTTTATAGCCCCTCCTCTCATACCATCCATTTCCAATCAATTACCTTGTTTTTGTCCATTTTACCTACAAAAGTTATCCAGCTCCCCATCAACACTCTAATACAAGGAACCATCATTTCTTGCCTGGACTATACATGACTGCATAGCCTAATAGGTTTCCCACTTTCTACCTTTGTTCCCCCCTTTCCATTCTCCCATCCCCATCCTGTATTGCTAATCAGTCTTTACAAGGCTGCCAGGGTGAGGATTTAAAAACATCAGTAGGGCCAGATTACTCTACATTAAATATTCTCCCACAGCGCTCCTCTGCAATTAGAAAATCTTTTTAAACTCTTTAGTTGTGGCTATAAAGTTGGGCATGATCTAGCTCCTGCCTACTTCTCCAATGGTATGTCCTTGTTATTCACTAAACTCCAGCCACATTACCTTCTTTGAAGACTTTTTCCAAGCACAATTCTGTTTCCCTCTTCTGAACTTTCGCATGTAATATTCCCTCTGCCTGGAATGCTTCTCTTCCTATTTCAAGTCTCAATTCCAATTTCACCTCAAGGAGTCCTTCTATGTTATTCTTTAAATAACAACCAATTCTGTTCTTTCAGTCAGCACATTTACAATTGTTTATTTATTTTATTAAAAAATTTGTTTTAAATTTTAAAAAAATATTATTATTATACTTGTCTCTCCAAATAGTAGTATCTCTGAGGGCAAGGAAACAATCAGAGGAATCTAGAAAGTGGCACGTTCCACTGAACAATTAACATAGTCTCTTCGGGACACCTGGGTGGCTCAGTTGGTTAAGCAGCTGCCTTCGGCTCAGGTCCTGGGATCGAGTCCCACATCGGGCTCCTTGCTCCGCAGGGAGCCTGCTTCTCCCTCTGACTCTGCCTTCCACTGTGTCTGCCTGTGCTCGCTCTTGCTCGCTCGCTCTCTGACAAATAAATAAACCTTAAAAAACAAAAAAAAACCAAAAAAAAACCATAGTCTCTTCAAGAAGTCAAAGCCATGAAAAAAGAGATGCTGTTCAAGAATGAAACAGATACCTAAGGGTTAAGCACAGTACACGGACTTTAGATTCAGACTCACCACAATTACAGAACGACTTTTTGTGAGCAATGAGGAAAATCAGAATGTAGACTATTACAAAATATAAAGGAGTTTTTGTTAATTTCATCAGGAATGATAATGGTCTTAAGAGACAACTTTATTGAAAGGATGAAATATCTTGTTATCTGGGATTTGTTTTGAAATACTCCACTTAAGGTACACCTGGGTGTCTCAGTCAGTCGGGCATCTGCCTTCAGCCCAGGTCATAATCCTAGGGTCCTGGGATCGAGGTCTGCATCAAGCCCTGCATCAGGCTCCTTGTTCAGTGAGGAGCCAGCTTCTCCCTCCCCCTCTGCCTGCCACTCTACCTGCTTGTGCTCTTTCTATCTCACTGTCAAATAAATAAAATCTTAAAAAAAAATACTCCACTGAAGAAAATGAATTTTAATCTATATCTCACACTATAAACAAAAATTAACTCAAAATAGATAATAAATTTAAATGTAAAATGCAAAACTATAAACTTTTAGGAAAAATTACAAGAGAAAAATTTTGGGATCTAGGCAAAGTGTTTTTAGAATTGGCAGAAAATGGATAAAGTACACAAGAAGTCCTATGTATTCTTTTTTTTTCCTTAAGTTTATATATTTAAGTAATCTCTACACCCAACATGAGGCTCAAACTCATGATCCTAAGACCAAAAGCTGCATGCTCTACCAACTGAGCCATCCAGGTACCCTCAAATCTCTATGTATTATTTCTTACAACTGCATGTGAATCTACAATTATCTCAATAAAAAAATCAATTAAAATTATTATTCAAGAAAGAGGGAAAAGTTGGGGAAAGATATAACAGATTGGTAAAATGTTGGTAATTGTTGGAGCTGGGTAATGGGTATACAGAGGTTCATTACGGTATTCCCTTTATATCTTTGTGTGTTCAAAATATTCCATAATAAAAAGTTAAAAATAAATAAAATAAACACAAAACAAACAAACCTTGAATTTCTCTACTGGCCTTTTCTCACCAACAATTTAAACACATGCTAAAGTCTCCCTTATCTTAAACAAATTCTTAAAGACTACTTCACTTCAATACCATCCCTCTCTGAATCTCTTCAAACCCCAATACTGTCATCATCCTTCAGCTGATGGCAACATGGTTTCTACCCCTACTCCTCCCAGAGTTTAGTCAAGGTAGACCACACACAGGTAATGGTCCCTCAAGGTTGTAGGTTATGCTCTACACAGTCCATTAGTCTATGGTCTACATTTCATCTTTTCAAGAGAAGAAGAGTACTCAAGAATACTTATTCACTTCACCTTCAACATATATTTTAAGAAGGGGAGACAAATGATGCACTTCAAAATTACTATCTCTAGTCCATATCAATCTTCTGAGTTCCAAACATGTATATTTATGTATAGTCATGCCTCACAGTCTCTGTGGGTCAGGAGTATGGGCATTTTATCCTCTAGCTTAGGGTCTCTCTCAGGCCTGCAATCAAATTGCCCTCCAGGGCTACACTCATCTCAAGGCTCATGAGGGAGGATCCATTTCCAAACTCACCTGCATGGTTGTTAGATTCAGTTCCTCACTCATTGCTGGGACTCAGTTCCTTGCTCAGTTCCTTGCTACCCTCCATGGTGCAACTAAAAATGGCCGCTATGTTCCATAAGAATAAGCAAGTCAGAATCAAAGAGGATGAGCAAGACATAAGTCACCATCTCTTTGTAACTTAACCTCTGAAGTGACATCCCATCACTTTTGCCTATCTGGATTCCTAGAAACCAGTAACTAGATTCAGCCCACATGCAAGGGGGAGAGGACTACACAAAGGCATGAGCACCAGAAAGTGGGGATCATTGGAGGTCATTTTAGTTTCCACAGCATCTCAACCTCAACAAGTCTGAACTTCAATCCTTCAGCCAAACTTAGAGCTTCATATGCTCTAAAAAAGCGGCAGGGCCATTTACTAAGAGGCTAAATCCAGAAGCAGAGGTACTATCTTTGATTCCTTCCTACTCTCCTCTCCCCACCCCCTGCCCCAATACCATCTAAATAAGCAAATTGTTTCAACTATACCATTTAAGTTTCTCTGGAATCTGCCTTATTCTCCTTTCTGTCCCAACCATAGTAAAAAGTATTATGTTTCATCTGGATTGCTTCAAAGACTCCTACGTGGTTTCCCGACTTCCAGTCTTGATATTATCTAATCCACTGACCACACTGGAGTCTGAGAAATCTTGAAAAATAAAAATATGAAAAAAAGAAAATCTGAATGTGCCATTCCTCTACTTAAAAGGAGCATTTCTCACTAAGCAAACTGAGACAGCACAGAGCTGGACCTGAACAGAAAGATCTAGGGACTGTAATATCTACTCTTTGCATATTGGCCTTTTGCTCTCTTAATAAAGAGAAGCTTTCTCTGTTACGGAAAAAAAAAAAAAAAGATGGCCACTGGCAATCTTGGACACACATCCCAACAGCTGTCCCAGAGGAAAAAAGCTACCACTATCCCTAGTTTAAAAAGTCCTAAGGATGGACTTACACTGGCTAGATTTCAGTCACATGGTCATCATTGTGTCCAGGAGGAGAGAAACTATGCATTATTCTACCTGGGTCACAAGTACCTCTGTGGTTAGTCAAATGCAATCTGTTACTAGAAGGATAAATCGGTAAAAATCTAGAGAATGACAACAGATATTCTTATTTCCTTAAAGTCATTCTATGATCCAGCCCCTCTTTCTAGCTTTATCTCTTCCTGGTTTTACACTGCTTCAGTAATCTGGAATGCCTTCCAATTCATAGAATATAGTTGTCTTTTGCTGATTGGTCTTCACATGCTATTTCCTTTGTATAACATATACTCTTCCTTTTTCCCACTTTTAACCTTTCAGGTGTCTATTTAAATATTACTTCCTCAGGAGAATCTTCCTAACACCTCGAGTTCCATATACTGCCCCATTCTCTCCCCATCATAATACTCATTTAGGCCTTGCCGAGACTATTTACTTAATCATCTAATGTGCCTTTCAGATATTAAGCTCTCTGAGGATAGGGAGTGAGTCTTATTTATTCTGAAACCCAGCAGTATGTTTGGCATACATCAGTGTTCAACAAAAACATCCTGAAATAATAAATGAATGCACTGGAAAAATCACAGACAAAAGTGAAGGGAAAAGTAAAATGAAGGGATAGTAAATAATAAGAGCTATCTTTTGTTAAATATCTGCTGTGAACCAGACACTGTGAAAGATGTTTAACACATATTATTACCTCATTTAATTCTTTCATCAACCCTACAAAGCAGGTGTTATTTTGGTACCTATTTTACTATTAAAGAAACTACAGCTTAAAGAAATTAATTGCTTGTGTGATATATACCTGGCTTCCACATTCAAGATATGATAGCTAATTATTAGACAAATATTAAATTGCATGATACAATGCAAAGAGCAGAGGCTTTGGAACTAGAAAAAATTAAGTGTGAAGATGGGCTCCATCACTTTCTAGCTGGGGATTAAATACTATCCTTAACATTACATAACATACTAAAATACTTGGTACAAAAGAAATATTACTTAAATATTACTTAAATGTTTACTTCTTACCTTGCCCCTCCACTGTAGTATATCGTGTGATAAAAATACAAGTGGAATTATGCTACCTGATTTTTAGGACTTTTTTTTTTAAGGATTTATTTATTTGTCAGAGAGAGAGAAAGTGTGTTTGAGAGAGAGAGAGAGAGAGAGAGAGAGGCAGCACAAGCAGGGGGAGCTGCAGTTAGAGGGAGTAGCAGCCTCCCCGCTGAGTAAAGAGCCCAACAGGATACTCAATCCCAGACCCCAGCTGAAGGCAGACACTTAACTAAGCCACCCAGACATTCCTATGCTACCTAGATTCTTAAAGATCTTATTATCTAGTTGCTGTGAGAAGACCATTAAGTATACTTGAAATTAAAGTGAATATGAAACCAAATAGTAGATACTCTAAAATGCTATGTGGTACAGATTTTAAGTTCAGAAAAAGAATAAGGGTCACAATGGCTGGAGCAGATCCAGAAAGCTTCATCAAGGAGAAGAAATGTGTAGAGTTTCTTGGAGGATACAGAAGAGGGAGTGTGGCATAAATAAAGGTGTTTTCTCCTCTACCGACAAACATATGTGAGTAAAAGCATGAAGCTGCCCCTTAATTAAAGAGGGTGGATAAGGATTATGGAAGACAGTGATGGCCAGAACGTGAAGCTAAGATTTGAAAAAGCAGTAAAGAGGGAGGCAGTAACAGTTTGGGGTCAGGGAAAGGACAGAATGAGTAATGGTAATAAATCTTACCTTTTTCATGGGAAAACTGTAAAGGATTCATTGTTTTTTTTCCTAAGAAGAAAGGTATTACCTCTCCAAAATGTTATTAAAACATATTTTTCATTTACAGAAAAGAGAACTAAAGCAAAAAGTAAAGAGGCCTCTTGCCTCACTTCATGCTATAAGATAATCACCAAGAAGGAAGTAGAACCCAAGCCTCTAATTGTGGTCCCTATAACTTCTTGTATTACTAAGTAATATTGCATCCACACACTAGTCAAAACTGGTTATTTGCAACTCGTCATAGCAAATGTTGCTTATAGGCAGAATATTTTGTAACATATTTTAATAAACAAGTGCCATTATAAACTTTACCCCACATAAAAGGTCATAGCACCCTCAAGGAAACACAATGAACAACTCCATACAAAGATGCAAATTATAATTTCAGAAACCTGAGACAAAAACTGTCTCATCCTTCCAATGTATCTTTAAAAATGCCCACTATAGGTATTTTTATATCCATACCCTTTTACAGCTCATTACAAAGGAACTATCAATCAGTTCTATAGCATTCTTAAAACATTTTAAATGAGCCAGTGTGGCTTCTTATTATACCCCAGTCTTCTCCCATTACTTTCTTTATTTTAGGCTCTAAAACTTGGGCATTATCTTCTAACCATATGCTTCATGCCTTGCTGGGGATTATATAACTTTTTGTTTTTATCAAAATGGTACCCTTTTGGTTTAAGCTACATCAGGATTTTCTTAAATTTACAATTCTAAAAAAAATTACTTATAAAACAGAAGCAAAACTAGAGGGCCCAATTAAATAGAAAAATAGTTTAAAAATGATAAGATTCTTTCTAGTGTTATTTTTTTTTACCACTTTACATTTGATAGATTTATAATAAAAGTGAATTATTTCCTTCCATAATTAAGTTGGTATGGAAAGTGAGGAAAATAGAGACACTGCTAGACTCAGAAATGCACGGTGTATTCTCATACCTCGTGTTTCAATTTCCAAAATACACAACAAACATGCTCATGAAATTCGAGAGATTTAAAAAATTTGTATCCTTCAGGGATGCCTGGGTGGCTCTGTCAGTTAAGCATCTGTCTTCTGCTCAGGTCATGATCTCCGGGTCCTGGGATCAGGTCCCTGCATCTGGCTCCCTGCTCAGTGGAGAGGCTGCTCTCCCTCTGGCTGCTGCTCCCTCTGCTTGTGTGCTCGTGCTCTCTCTCTCTTTCTGACAAATAAATAAAACCTAAAAAAAAATTGTATCCTTCTGAATTCATAAGTTAGGATTTAAAAGATCTGGGGTAATAGATCCTTGGTCACTATGGCAATTTTGTCCTTTTTAATTTTTATAAATCATCATGATTTTTAAAAAAAGATTTTATTTATTTATTTGACAGATAGAGATCACAAGAGGGGTGGGGAAGCAGGCTCCCTGAGGAGCAGAGAGCCCGATGTGGGGTTGATCCCAGGACCCGGAGATCATGACCTGAGCTGAAGGCAGAGGCTTAACCCACTGAGCCACTCAGGCGCCCCTAAATCACCATGATTATTAAATATAATTAAAACTTGTCAGGAGTATTACTGAATATTGAATATTTAAGTTTTCAGAAATATGGATACTTAAATGTAAAATAGGGTACAATCTCTCAAAGAATTCCAGCATTATTTAAACAACAAAGAAAAAGAAATGTGGCAAAAGAACACAGATTCTTGGGGCTTAGAGCCTCTAAAAGGCTGCCAAATATGTGGTTGAAAATCTTAGGACAATTACTTTCAACAGGAGGAAATGTGTGATAACCGGCTTAGCGTTTTTGACCATTTCTTCGCCAACAGATTCAATTTTACATTGATTTGTCCCTAATTCAGGAGGCAGGCATGTCCTATTTTTAATGTAATTACCATTAAACAACAGTACCCACGTGAAGGAACTGTTACTTTTCCAAGCATCTGTGGATTCCCGAGGAAGCCGATCATGTGCATCCAGAAAGGCGGTTGGTTACTAAGCGGATGAAGTTTTTTCTTCCCTTATTGTTAGACACAGCATTACTGTCTCTTCTAAAATCAAGGCTTCCACTCACACCCTAGTTCTGTGTCTGTAGCTATGGTTTTTCGAAAGCAGCTGCACACCTACGAAATCTACCCATTTTTCAGAATTGGCGTATTTCTAATTTCAGAAAGGGCCTCTCTCTCGATAAAAATTAGGAATCGATTCTCACAAGTGGCAGACTCTCCTTTTCTGACCCCCCTCCATCAGGGCCTTGGGTTGGGGCAGCGGGGTGAGGAAGGCACGGCCGGGAGCAATGGTGGAGAAACTGATCGCTCACCGCGGTGGATCCTTTCTTCACTGCTTCCTGGGCATATTCCACTTGGAAAAGGTGTCCATCTGGGGAGAAGACAGTGATTGCCCGGTCATACCGAGATGCCATGGCACAGGCCGACGCCAATTCCTGCGGCGCCAACGACGCCACCTCTGGAGAAACGCGTGAAGAGTCTCGCCGGCTGCCACGTGCCACCCGGAAGTGCTTGCCCAGAGCCTCGCGATGCCTCCCGGAAGTGCTCGTGCTCATACCGCGAGATGCCCTCTGGCAGCCCTGGCGTCCACCCCCTTCGGTGCCACTGAAAAGTCTTTGTTCCGCCTGCCTGGGCATGGCTGTGCTTGTGAGATGGCAGAGTTCCTCTGCTACCATTAGTGCTTAGTGCACACTTCCCAGTCCTCCCACTACAGTGTTGCCCTTGGGATGGTGTCAAATCATTCCGGTTTTAAAAATGACACTCAAGGCTAGGGCTTCACGGAGAGAAATTCGAAGATATTTCGGTTTTCGCAAGCCGTCAGAGCACCAGTGGTAAGTTAAATTTCAACCTCTTCACTTTAGCTCCAAATTGCAAATTTTCATTTCGCTCTCTCACATATCTTACGTCGTTTTAAGTCAAGGAAATAAGTAATTTTCAAAATGGTGTTTGTTTTTTTTTTCATTTTCTGCCTTGTGAAAGAGAAAATTTTTATTTTCTGCTAATGACAGGAATTAAGATGATACTAATTTAATCAAATACATTTTTTAAAAAGTCCAACTTAACCGTGTGGCTTTGGGTAGGTATATTTCATTTCCCTAAAACCTACTTTCCTGACCTATAAAAGGAGGATAAAAATACTGACTTCACAAGGTTGTTGTAAAAAGCAAATCAAATAACCTATGAAAGCATTACTTATCACAGATAAGCACCTGAAAAATGTTGACTCTTGTTATTAATCATTGAGCTAACTAAAACGTTTATTCTGTAGGAGAGAAATTAGGGAGAATAAAAATGTAGGATGAGCCCACTTAAATGTTTTTTAAATGTATCTGCAAACATATTTCTTTAAATCTATAGAGAAAAGAGTGAGAGGGCATACATCAAGTTGACACGAGTGGTTTTCTTTGCAGGAGTCCAAGGATTGGAAAGAGAAGGAGGAGACATGGTAAGGAGAGAGAAGTTACTGTATTAAACTTTATATTTGTATTTTAAAATTTTTACAGTAAGCATAGTTTATCTTTATACTTTATTAAAACAGTATAATGTCACAGTTTAATGCCCAGAGACTTCCTGCAATGGCAGTCTTGATGGTTTGATCCAGATCTCCTATTGAGAACAACTAAAAATATTAGACAAAAAATTTTTTTAAAAAATATATATTCTGACTCCAAATAGCTAACAGGGAATGAGGAGTTGTGGTGTCAAGATTCGGAAGAGAGAGGACACACTCAGAGGTAAGCCAAAGATTGCAAATACCCTTGAGGTATTGTAATGCCTAGGTGAGTAGTGAAGCAGAAGCAGACCTTTTTTTTTTTTTTTTTTTTTAAGATTTTATTTATTTGACAGATCACAAGTAGGCAGAGAGGCAGGCAGAGAGAGAGAGAGGAGGAAGCAGGCTCCCTGCCGAGCAGAGAGCCCAATGTGGGGCTTGATCCCAGGGCCCTAAGATCATGACCTGAGCCAAGGGCAGAGGCCTAACCCACTGAGCCACCCAGGTGCCCCGTGAAGCAGACTTTTGATAGACAAAAACTGGATTTCAAAGCGGCATAGTGGGTCATGGTAAAGGTGACCTAGGCTTTGATTTGGGATCCAAAGGACCATAACCCAGAAGGAAGAGTAAACCAAACACACACCTCTTCTTACAAGGACTAACCAAGTTTTGCATCATCTCTGTTAAAGACTGGAATAAAGTGGTTGATGACAAGAACAAAGGAAAGAGAAAGGTAGCTAAAATTAAATCTCCTTACAACTTGCAGCCCACTGCAGACTGGAATGTCTCATGACATGCAGAGCATGACATTCCTCAGGGAACTCATGGCTGCTTTAATGTTGTTGTTTTATTAGAGACTGAAAGTGACCTTATCTTAACAATAGCTAGTTCTCCCAGGTCCTGGAGACCTTGCTTTCAACATGCACATAATCCTTAGAGACTTAGGTTACCCATAACCCCCACTAACTAAAGAGTATATAATCAGTCACTCCTCACAATCCCAGTGCAGCTCCTTCTGCCCATGGGTCCAGTCCCCATGCTATAATAAAAGCACCCTTTGCATCAAAAATGCCTCAAGAATTCTTTCTTGACCATTCAATTGGCAGCTGCACATCAGTAGTGTTTCTCAAACTGTGGTCCACAGATCTTTGGAATTATCCAAAACCTTTCAAGGGATTCACAACATCAAAACTATAGTGATAATATTAAAATGGTATTTGTTCTTTCATTGTATAAATATTTACATTTGTAGTGCAAAAGAAATGGGTAAAATTGCTGGAGCTTTAGTATGAATCAAGGCAGTAGCACCAATCTGTACTAATATACACTGTATTCTTTACCACTAAACACTCATTTAAAAAATGCCAACTTCATTGAAGAATGTCATTGAGCAAGCAGTAAATTATTAATTTATCAAATCTTGACTCATGAATACTTATGTTTTTAAATCTAGAATGGAAAGTATACATAAGGCACTTCTGCTGCCTTCAAAGTAAAGTGGTTAGCTTGAGAAAAAGCACTTTTGTAAATCTTTGAGTTGCTAGCTGAACCAGCCCCCATTCCTTTTTTTTTTTTAAGATTTTATTTATTTATTTGACAGAGAGAGATCACAAGTAGACAGAGAGGCAGGCAGGGGTGGGGGGGTGGGGGGGGGAAGCAGGCACCCTGTTGAGCAGAGAGACCGATGTGGGGCTTGATCCCAGGACCCTGAGATCATGACCTGAGCCAAAGGCAGAGGCTTTAACTCACTGAGCCACCCATGCACCCCAGTCCCCATTCTCATGGAATATCATTTATATCTAAAAGAGTGACTGACATATTGTGGTCATTTAGGGTTAGATATTTGGACAGACATTTCTGAAAATGAACAAAACTAGCCTGTCACTTCAAGAAAAACAAGAGACAGTATATATTTCCAAAGATAAAATTCAAGCTTTTGTGGGGCCTGGGTGGCTCAGTCAGTTAAGTGCTTGCCTCAAGTCATAGGATCCTAGGATTGGACCCCGAGTTGGGCTCCTGCTTCTCCCTCTCCCTCTGCCTCTCCTCACTTGTGTTCTCTCTCTCCCAGTTTCAAATAAATAAATAAATCTTTAAATAAAATTCAAGCTTTTATTTTTTAATTTTTTAAAAAATATTCCATTCATTTATTTGACAGAGAGAGAGAGAGAGGTAGAGATAGATTACAAGTAGGCAGAGAGGCAGGCAGAGAAAGAGGGGGAAACAGGCTCCCCATCAAGCAGAGAGCCCAATGCAGGGCTCGATCCTAGGACCCTGAGATCATGACCTGAGCCTAAGGCAGATGCTTAACCCACTGAGCCACAGGTACCCAAAATTCAAGCTTTTAAAGCAAAAATTAGAATTTTGAAAAACTTGTATCCATCACCGTGAACTTGACAAATGTTTCTGTAATAATTGACTTTACTGATGAGATTGTTGCCCATATTAAAATGTGATTTTTTAATATAGTACCACATTTGGAAAATATGCATAACTTAGTGAGCCAGGGTTTTCTAGTGACCAAAACATAAATCATGCACAATCATGCATAAATAAGAAATACATTTAAATTCCTACACAGACTAGCAGATTTTAATGTAGAAGAGTACTAAAAGTTCATTGATGTGATTTATTTATTTATTTATTTATTTATTTATTTGACAGAGAGAGATCACAAGTAGGCAGAGAGGCAAGCAGAGAGAGAGAGAGGAGGAAGCAGGCTCTCTGCTCAGCAGGGAGCCTGATGTGGGACTCGATCCCAGGACCCTGAGATCATGACCTGAGCCGAAGGCAACGGCTTAACCCACTGAGCCACCCAGTTGATGTGATTTTAGATGACAAATTTTAACTAAGAAACTACCACCTTTTGAATGTTAGTCTAGTAACAAAGATCCAGTGATTGAAATCACTGTAATTTATCTAAGCGATCTAAAAAGGCTATAAAAATACTTTTTTTCCAATATAAACCTTTGTGAGGTTGTTTTCCTCCTATATTTCAACCTAAATAACATATTGCAACAGTTGGAATGTAGAAGCAGAGCTAAGAATCCAGCTGTATTCTATTAAGCTGGATATTAAAAAGATTTATAATTTCATTCTTCTCACTAATGTTTTAAATTTTGGAAAATACAGATTCTTCATTTATTTATTTATTTACTGAAAAGATTTATTTATTTGAGAGAGAGAGAGAGCAAGGGGTAGGTGAAGGACACAGGGAAAGTTAGAGGGAATCTTAAGCAAACTCTCCACTGTGCACAGAGCCTGATGCAGGGCTCGATGCCACAACCCTGAGATCACGACCTGAGCCTAAACCAAAAGTCCAGTGCTTAACTGACTGAGCCACCCAGGCATCCCAGAAAATATAGGTGTTTTAATAGAAACATATGAAATGTGTAAATATAAATGGGTTTAACTTTTAATGAATTAATAATAAACTTTTAATTTCTAATATGGTAAATATTGATAGGTATAGCCCACAAAAATGAAAGCTCTTCAGGGTCCTCAATAATTTTTTTTTCTTTAATAATTTTTAAGAGGCTATTTCTAAGGCTAGAAGTTGGGAAGCACTAGAATAAAGCATTGCTTGTACTCCTAGAGGATTAGTTGCCTGCCAGAAGCAAAAGTAAATTCTCTGTAGAGGAAGATAACATCATGCAGAATCTCAAAGTGTTGCAGTTTCTCATATGCACTATCCTGTGCTCTATTAAAAGTAACCCTGCACACACAAAAAAATGGTGTGACCAAAGAAGAAGAGTAACAATGGGCAATAGAAACAGACATCCAGGGGCGCCTGGGTGGCTCAGTGGGTTAAGCCGCTGCCTTCGGCTCAGGTCATGATCTCAGGGTCCTGGGATCGAGTCCCATATCGGGCTCTCTGCTCAGCAGGGAGCCTGCTTCCCTTCCTCTCTCTCTACCTGCCTCTCAATCTACTTGTGATTTCTCTCTGTCAAATAAATAAATAAAAATCTTTAAAAAAAAAAAAAAAAGAAACAGACATCCAGATAAGATGTCTGTTAATAAGATCCAGATAAGAAGTTATCAAATATAGATTTTTAAAACAAATGATGCTTATATGCAGGTGATTAAAAACAAGATCAAGATTTTTAGCAGAGACTACAGCTGTTAATGAAGCATGTGTGGAAACTATAGAAATGAATACTATATTAACTGAGATTGAGGACTTAAAATTGGACTTAATATCAGTAATTGGAATTAAAATCAGATTTAGTTGACTTAAAATTGGACTTAAGTCAATAATTGGACTTAAAATCAGTCATAGTTAAAGAGAGGAGTGGGGTATTAGAGGATAATTAAAAAATATATATATATAATTTCCACATCAAAGCAGAGAGAGATAAGAGGATAGAAAACACTGAAAAAGAATCTAAAACGTAGTAGGTGTGTTGAAAAACCAAATGTAGGTATAGTTAGAGTACCAGATAATAAGAGGTTAAAAAAAAAATAGGGCAGAAACAACAAATAAAGACACTTTGTTTAGAAATTTTCAAACTGGCAAAAGAATCAAAGAGCAGATTTAAGAAAAACTATTAATAGCAAAAAGGATTAAATAAAAGAAATTCCCACTTAGTAAAATTACAGTAAATCCAATGTAAACCAAAGACATTGAGAAAAGTCTTAAAACTCTCTAAAGAGAAAAGATAGGTATATTATCAAAAGAAAGATAATAAGGCTGTCATCTGACTTTAGTAGTAATATGGAATTCTACCTTCAACATGCTAAAATATATGCAAATCTGGTATGATAATCTGTTTCTAGTGAAAATAGCTTTTAAATTTGAAGGCAAAATTAAAGTGTTTTTCACACAAAACCATAAAAGATTAGTTACCAGCAAACACTCATGGAAGGAAATATTAAAAATTGTTCTTCAGATAGAAGCAAATTATCACAGGTGGAAATTTGGAGATGGAGGGAAAAAAAGACCATCAAGGGTAAACATATGCATAAACTCAAATAAATATTAACTGAACAAAACAATCCCTATGAGATTATAAATATATATAATATTAAAATATTAAGAAAATAACATATAATTTGGATAGAAAAACAAATGAACTTAAAGTGTTCTAACTTCCCTTTATTGTTTCAGAAAATAGTAAAATTTCAATAAAAAATTTCTAATTTATATTAGACTAATTGATCCAAAATGCATATATAATCTCCGAGGTAAGCACTAAGAGAACCATATAAAACGATATAACAACGTGCTTTATAATACTTTATTATAATGAAATGATAATAAATAACAAAAAGAACACCCAAAAGGAAGAAAAAGGAATATGTAACAGGATGGAAAACAGGAAGCAAATTGTATTTTAGAAGGTTTCAAGATAACTATATTAATACTTAACATTCTCTATAATGAAATAAATATTTCAATTATAAGACAAATATGGCTGAATAAAAGGAAATGCACCTATATGCTGCTTACATGAGACAAACATTAAACTGAAAGTAAAAGAATGAAAAAGATATCATGTAAACACTAAACAAAAAGAGCTATTATATAGTGTAACAAAGTATAGTTCAAGTCAAGATACATAGGGAGAGATATTGAGGGATATTTTGTAATGATAAAATTTACTAGGAATACTAGGAATACTTAATTCTAAATTTGTACCTAATGCCAACCATATATTTAGGATAAAATAAAAACTTATAGTAGAAAGAAGAAGAAATAGAGAAACCCACAATTATAGTCAGAGATTGTAACACAATATTCTTGGTAATTGATAAAATAAAGCAGATAAAAAAAATTGAAAATAATAGAAAATATTCAAGAAACATAATCTTTGTCTAATATATATATACACACACATATCAATACTATGTCTAGCAACTATAGACTGCACATACATTTTGAGCAAACACTGAACACTTATAAAAATAACACTTATGGAGCGCCTGGGTGACTCCGTGGGTTAAAGCCTCTGCCTTTGGCTCAGGTCATGATCCCAGGGTCCTGGGATCGAGCCCCACATTGGGCTCTCTGCTCAGCGGGGAGCCTGCTTCTCCCCCCCTATCTCTCTGCCTGCCTCTCTGCCTACTTGTGATCTCTCTTTCTCTGTCAAATAAATAAATAAAATCTTTAAGAAAAAACCAAAAAACAAAAAACTAAATTTGTACCTAAATTTGTACCTAATGCCAACCATATATTTGTCAAGCCAGTTTTACAAATTTCAAAGGCCCCTGAGAATTAAGCCAGAAATCAGTAACAGCAACATTATTAGAAAACACCCATGTATTTGAAAATTTAGAAATATATTTCTAAATAACATGGGTCAAAGAAGAATCTACAATGGAAATTATAAAATGTTTTCAATAGAATCATATTAATATGATTATTAATATGAAATATAAAATATGAAAATACATGCATTTTAAATAAATGTTATAAATAAATATAAATAAAATGTATAAAATATAAATACATAAATTTAAATATATTAAAATATAAATATAACGTGATGCTGCAAAAGCAGTGCCTAGGGGGGAAATTATAGCATTAATATATACATTATAAGAGGAGAAAGACTAAGAATCATTACCTAGGCATCAAAGTTAAGATGTTACTTTAAAAAACAGCTTATTAAACCCAGGGCAAGTAGAAGGAAGGAAATATAAAGATAAGAATAGAAATCAATAAAATATAAAATATATAGTAGGGAATGTAAAGAAAGCTGAAAGACCATTGATAAGGCTAAAAGTTGACAAATGGTTGGCAGAAGTAATCAAGAAAAAAGAAAGAGGACCTTATTAAAGATTGTAATAACATTAAAAAGTTATGAGTAACTTCATGCCAGTAAGTTGGAAAATTTAGAATAAAAGGGCAGATTATTATAAAACATTGTAAAACTAATGAAAGAAAAAAGAAATATCTCAATGGTCCCAAATCTGTTAGTAAATTAAATCCATAAACAAAACATTGTCACAAGGAAGACCCTTGGCCCAGGGGTATCGCTGGTGAATCCTATGGAACATTTAAGAAGGAAATAACACCAATCTTACACAAAGTTGTCACAGAAATAGAAAAGAGACTGCTTCCATACTTGTATTATGAAAGAGGGTAACTTTTTTTTTTTAATGCCCAATGTGGGGCTCAAACTCATGACCTGGAGATCAAGAGTCTCATGCCCCACTGATAGCCAGCCAGATACCCCATGAAGCAGCATAATCTTAAGAGCAAAACCTGAGGATATTATAAGAAAGTGAAATTGTAGGCTGTTTTCACTCATGAGCATGTATACAAAGATCCTGAGTAAAATGCTAATAAATAGAAACTATAGCAGTATATAAAAAATACACATTATATGTATATCACAACAGGGTTGAGTTATTCTAGGAAGCAATCAGTGTAATTTACCACATTAACAGAATAAAGCAGGAGTTATCAAACTATTGCTCAGGAACCAAATAATGGCCTGCTTTTTTTAGTTTTACTAGAAAACAGCTATGCCTATCTTTTTATATTATTGCCTTCTCATTAAAATTACAGAGTTGTGTAATTGTGAGGGAACCCAGATGGCCTGCAAAACCTGAAATACTGTCTGGTCCTTTATAGAAAAAGTTTGTTGACTCATGAAATAGAGGGGAAAAAAACCTATTTCAGTAAATGCAGAAAAGCATTTAATAAAATCCACTGTCTCGTGCAATCTTATTGACCCATAATCTAGGGATTGAAAGGAATTTCCTTAATCTGCTAAGGGGCTCTACAAGAAACCTCCAGAAAACATCATACTCGATGGTTAAATATTGGAACTTTTTTTCATTTTGAGATCAGCACATACCTGAGAGTACCTGCTTTCTTCATTTCTATTTAACTTTGTATTGGAGTTCTTTTTAAGTAGCATATGGGAAGAAAGAAGAAACCTTACTGGAAAGGAAGAAATGAAGATCACATTATTTTTAGATGACCTAATTGTGTATATAATAAAGAGTCCAAAATAAATGATAAATTGCTGGTATTAGTAAGTGAATTTAAGGAGGTCGACAGACATTTGATATAAAATCAGCTGTACTTCTGTAAACCAAAAACAGATAATTAGAAATGAAATAAAAAAGATATCATGTATGTAGTATAGGAAATACATATAGACTTCTATACAGAAAAACCTAAAATATTATTGGAAGAACCTAAAGAAGATCTAAGTAAGGGGAGGTATGTATCATATTCCTGATTTGGCAAACTCAAATTGATCTAGATATTCACTGCAATATCAATAAGAATGCTACCATTTTTTTTCCTTAGGAAGTACTTTAATTAATATTTAAATTTTGTATAGTAGGATGAATTTTTACCAATGTATACACCTATGTAGTTATGACCACAATAAAAATATGGAATATTTTCATCATTACAGAACATTACTTTGTGCTTCTTTGTAGTAATCATATCCTTCATCCTCATCCCTAGTCAACTGTTGACCTAATTTTTCACTATACATTGATTTTTCCTTATTTAGATTTTTAAATATATGGAACCAACAGTACTTTCTTGTGTGACTTTTTCTATGCAACCTAATGTTTTTGAGATTCATCCATTTTGTTTCATATATTAATAGTTCAGTCCTTTTTATTCTTGAGTAGTATTCTGTTGTATAAATGTATCATAATTTATCCATTCACTTCTGTGGACTATTTGGGTTGTTTCTAACTTAACGCTATTTTTTAAAGATTTTTATTTATTTACTTAGAGTAGAGAGAGAGAGAGCGAGGGAGCATGAGCAAGTGGGGAGGCAGGGGGAAAGAGAGAGAGAGAGAGAATCTCAAGCAGACTCTGTGCTGAGCGCAGAGCCTCATTCGGGGCGGGATCCCATAACCCTGAAATCATGCCCTGAGCTGAAATCGAGAGTTGGATGCTCAACTGACTGAGTTACCCGGACATCCCTAACTTAACCCTATTTTTATCAAAGGTGCTATGAATACTAGTATATGAGTCTTTGTGTGGATAATACATTTTCATTTCTTTTGGGTAAGTAATAAATACCCAAGTGTGCACAAGTGTGCAATTGCTGGTTGATATGATAAGTGCATGTTTAACTTTATAATAATCACTAGCTGCTTTTCAGAGTGGTTGTATCATTTGTACTCCTGCTAGCAGTATATGAATGTTCCTAGTTGTTGCACTTAACTTTCCAAAATGTGAAGATGTCATCCTTTTTAATTCTGGCTTTTTTTTAGTGGGTATTTGATGGTTTCTCAGTGTGGCTTTACTTTACATTTCCATGATGATTGATGGAGAGCAACTTATCATGTATTTATTGGCCACTTGTATGTCATCATTCTAAAAATGTCTCTAAGTCTTTTGTCCATTTTGTTAGTAGTGTTTTCTTATTGAATAGTAAGCATTCTTTATATATTCTTGACAAAAATTCTTTGTTTTGGGGCGCCTGGGTGGCTCAGTGGGTTAAAGCCGCTGCCTTCAGCTCAGGTCATGATCCTGTGGTCCTGGGATCGAGCCCCGCATCAGGCTCTCTGCTCAGCAGGGAGCCTGCTTCCTCCTCTCTCTCCCTCTGCCTGCCTCTCTGCCTACTTGTGATCTCTGTCAAATAAATAAATAAATAAATAAAATCTTAAAAAAAAAAAAAAAGAAAATATAACTTCTTTTAAAAAAAAAATTCTTTGTTTTAATGTTCATAAATTCATGTCTTTTCTCCCAGATTATGGCTTCTCTTTTCATTTTCTTATGATATCTTTGAACAGCAGAATTTTTATTTTTAATGAAAATTTATCAGATTTTTCTTTTATGCTTCTTGCTTTTGTGTCATAGCTAAGAAATATATGCTTCACTCAGGGTCATGAAGAGTCTCTACTATTTGTGTTTTTTTGCAGAAGTTTTATAGTTTTGCTTTTAAAATTTAGGTCTGTAATCTATTTCAAATTACCTATTGTATATACGTGAGGAAAAGGTCAAAGATAACTTTTAAAAACATGGATATCTAGCTGTTCCAAAACAATTCATTCTCCCACTGAAGTATCATGGCATCTGTTTTAGTTTCCTAGGGCAGCCATAATTACCACTAATGTGGTGGCTTAAAATAACAGAAATTTATTAGTTCACAATTCTGGAGGCCAGAAGGCTAAAATCATGATGTCTGCAGACTGCACCATAATATTATGCTATTATTTTTCTTTTAAAGAAAATATATAATAAATATGATTGCTAGGTTACTTTAATATAAGAACAACATTTTGTAAGGTACTGAAGACCTTACCAGTATTTCAATGCATATTGCCCAAGATTCAACCATAAATGTTAGATGGGAAAAAACATTGTATTAGTTTTCTATTGCTGTTCTAATAAATTATGACCAATAATGGCTTAAAACAACAAATTTATTATCTTCAAGAGTTAGAGGTCAGACATCTAAAATGGACCCCTTCTGGGTTATAATTTAAGTGTTAGCCTGCTGGGTTCCTTCTGGAGGCTCTAGGGGAGAATCTGCTTACTTTATCCATCTTCCACAGGCTGCCCACATTCCTTGGCTCATGACCCCCTTTTATCTTCAAAGATAAAACTTGACGGCCAGTCAAGTTTTTCTCAAGACACCATCTTACTGATTTTTTAACTCTGTAATTTCACTGTTCCCTAGGTAAGGATATTTATAAATTACAGTGGGCTGACTCAGATAAGCCAGGATAATTTCTTTAAGTTCAGCTAGTTAATCACTTGAATTTTGACACTTAATTCCATTTAGTTATTTAACCTATCATATTTACAGGTTCTGAGGATTGGGAGGTGGTCATCTCTGTGAGGATGAAATTATTCTGCCTATCACACCCATTCATAAGAAAATTAACAATTCGGGCGCCTGGGTGGCTCAGTGGGTTAAGCCGCTGCCTTGGGCTCAGGTCATGATTTCAGGGTCCTGGGATCGAGGCCCGCATCGGGCTCTCTGCTCGGCAGGGAGCCTGCTTCCCTCCCTCTCTCTCTGCCTGCCTCTCTGTCTACTTGTGATCTCTCTCTGTCAAATAAATAAAATCTTTTAAAAAAAATTAACAATTCATAGGGAAAGTAGTATAGTTGACCCTTGAACAATGCAGGGATTAGGAATGCTGACCCCACATGCAGTTGAAAGTCAATATATAACTTTTAACTTCCCAGAAATTTAACTAATAGCCTACTTTTGACCAGAAGTGTCTTACTAATAGCATAAAAAGCTGATTAAAACATGTTATATGTATTATATAGTGTATTCTATAGGCTAGAGAAGAAAATGTTAAGAAAATCCTTAAGAAAAAAAATACATTTTCTTCTTTTTTTTAAGTTAACATATGATGTTGGAGAAAATACAATACATATATAATAACATATAATGTTTGGAGAAAATACATTTAGAGTACTGTATTGTGTCCAAAAAGTCTGCATATATGTGGACTTATGCAGTTCAAAGCCACATTGTTCAAGGGATATTATAATCCTCTCTAAAACTGTGAAGTCGTTCAAGAGCAGTTATTCTTTTACTACAACATAGTAACCACATCATATAGAAGGTCAGAGAACATCCTAGGTAGGGAAAAATCCCATTTGATTTCTGTTTTAGGCTGAAAAAACTTTTTTAAAAAAGATTTATTTATTTGACAGAGAGAGAGAGAGAGAGAATACAAGCAGGGGGAGAAGCAGAGGGAGAGGGAGAAGCAGGCTTCCTGCTCAGCCTCCCATGCAGGGCTCTGAGCCCAATTATGAGCAGACAGGCTTGGTCTATGCCTCCCCATGTATTCAAAGAGTTTATGGCAGCACAGAGACTTTAAATATCAGCAAATTTGATAAAATGGGTATTCAATTAATTACAAAACAGTATGTATTAGAGAAATGCTTATATTAACGTAATCTCAATTATCTATACATGTATGATATAATTTTGTGAATTAAGATAATTTTTAATGCTGTGATTATAGTTTTACTACATATTGAGCATATTCCTGGAGCACTTCACTTTATTAGTTTGGTGAAATACATTTAAGAAACACAAATTCATGTAATACAAATAAAAAAACTAAAACACTTGAAAAATAAAAAATGGACGATTTTCTTACTTTTGTTAAATGTGTCTGCATTCATTCATTAGTTTGAATAATCAAGAATGAATTGTTCATGCGGATTATTTTACTTATTGTAAACCACTGTATAGGGGGGCCTAGGTGGCTTAGCCCATTAACCAGCTGCCTTCAGCTTAGGTCAAAATCCTGGGGTCCTGGGATTGAGCCCTGCATCTGACTCCTTGCTTAGCGGGAAGCTTGCTTCTCCTTCTCCCTCTCCCCCTGCTTGTGTTTCCTCTCTTGCTGTCTCTATCAAATAAATAAGTAAAATCTTAAAAAAATAAAAATAAACCACTGTATATGTTCTATTAGGATTATTCTAAAAAACCTTTTGCCTTGTTATTATATGACCTCAATTCCTTCTTTACATGTCTCCATCTTTATTCCGTTTTCTCCTTAACTAAATACTGGGTACTCTTCATTCTTTTTCTCCCAAATCTGCTACCACTCAGTCTATACTTTGGGATTCCTCTCTCCCCAAAACTAATGGTCAAACAAGACAGAAAGGAAACTTGAGAGTAACATAGGGTTCCTTTAAAGTTTCTTTTCTTACAGAGATCATTTGATTTCTGGCTTGATCTTTAATGCCCTCCTATTGATGTCATGTGATGGACACAGAAAATAATGGTATTTTTATGGCATGCCATCACAGAAAACGCTGAGGTTATTCATGCCTAGTGCCCTAGGCCCCAATCTTCTACTCTGAAGGAAAGAACACCTTGGGCTGACCTGTTACTTATCTTCAGTTAATTTCTTTTCCTATTGTTGGGAAGCTATAATTTAAACAAAGAAGGTACTTATCTTTTGGTACCTACTTGGAATAGAAGTCTGCTTTGCACTTTTTTTTTTTTTAAACTGGAATATAGAAACTCAGACAACTATTCCCACTGGTTCATGTTGTTAAGATTTCAGTGCTATCTTCCAAGCAGACACAATTGGGTAGGATCATGCTTCATTTTTCCAACTGAAATATTCCTCTTAACAGTTAAGGTACCATTTAAAAAAAAAGATTTTTGTTTTAAGTTACCTCTGCTCCCAATGTGGGCTGGAACTCACAACCCCTGAGATTGAGTCACATGATCTACCCATTGAGACAGCCAGGTGCCCCAAGGTGCTTTTGTGTAAACATCAAGACATGATGGTGACAGTCAGGTGTTGGACATAGTGTGTTAATGGTGGACAAGACTTGGTAGGGCCCTCCCATCCCCCAAGGCTTAGGGTAGTGAAACACAAGAATTCTAAGAAAAATTATTATTAGTAGGAGTATGAATTCTCTTTCTTTATTCTTAGGATAGCTTAAGTCTTTCCATCCTTTAGATGTCAGTTAACAGAGAAGGCTTCCCACTCTTACTCATGTGATTGCCCATCATTTTCTCATTCCTTATTGGCATCTAATCGTTTTAGACATTTACGTATTTACATATTTGTTTGTTTCTAATCTGTTAGCCCTATCAGAATATAAACTCCATGAGAGCTGGTTCCATGCTCACCTTATTCACAGTTGTATCCTAGGTGTCTTGCATAAAGACAAGCAGACTAGCACACAAAATGCAGCCACATTTGCTTAATAAATGAAACTTATGACCTCTTGCAAAGAGCATGTATTTGAAACAAAAATTTTTCAATGTGCATTTTTATCTTATTTTTTCCAGTTTTATATATAAGCGAAGTGACTGATTTTTGAGTCTCATTACTGTTGGGTCATATTTTACATAAACGTTTCCTTTGTGTTACATGGATGTCCGAATTTAGAGAATAATAATTATTACAACCCTGACAACCTCCCCCCCCCCCCATTACCCACATTTGCCGGTGTTTCTGGCATAATTCGAGAGCTTTGGATTTTTTTTTTTTTAATTTCCTCACACTGATTTGAAGCTTGGCAGCTCTGACCTAATTTGCAAGGCATTAAATGTATAATTGTTTAAGTGTGAAAGTGCACGATCTCAAAACTTAACCCGAAAGATCCACGTCGGACGAAATCGACGCGCATTTCTGCCAAGGGTTTGTCCCAAGAGTAGAACGACTCTCCAAAGTCTCTCTAGCCAAGTTGGCGGACTGCCCTGAGTACTGGACACAGCCTTCCTTTCTCGATTTGGGGGTCAGGCTTACTTTCCAACTGTTAAAGCACGCCTGTGTGTGCGTGCGAGACTTGTGAACCATGAGGTGCGCCTTTGGGGCGTAGCCGAGCAGTTTAAACCAGCGAATCCGCGTTCATCTACACCTTCCACCTCCGCTTATCTCGGCAGATGCTCCACGGGTTTGCACGAACTCGCGGGTCCTGACCCTCCTTCCCTCTCCGCGGTGCCGGGACAACCCAGGGCGGCCACTTCTTCCCGGGGGCGGGGGGTGAGGATGAAGTTGGAAAAACTGAACCAGGGCTACAGCCGAGCGCCAAAACGCACTTGGAGGGAGTCCTCAGCGCGCAGGAGAAGGAGGCAAGTTGCACCCGCGCGCAAGGGGCGGGCCGGCTCGGGCCGCTCGCATTTCCTGTGACAGGGTCTGCCCCAGCCTCTCCTTCTCCCTCGGCGGCGGGACCATTTCCTGAATCGCTGAAGCGGAGGGAGGACTGGGGCGCGGCTCTACCACTAGCTCAAACGGGAGGGGGGCCGAGGCAGGAAAGGAGGAAGGACGAGAGGTGTGCCAAGAACAGGGCAATGCTGCCAGGGCTGTGGTTCCCGGTAACGCGCCCAAAGAAGACTTCTGTGGGCCAGAGGAACTCCTGGAGGCCAGGCCGGCCGGCTCGTCGTCGGGCGCCGGAGCATCCCCCCTCCCCGCATTCCCGAGGTGGTTCGGCCCGAGAGGCCGGCGTCTCTCCCCCAGTTTGCCGTTCACCCGGAGCGCTCGGGACTTGCCCGTAGTGGTGACGGCGGCAACATGTCTGTGGCGTTCGCAGCCCCGAGGCAGCGAGGCAAGGGGGAGATCACTCCCGCTGCGATTCAGAAGGTGAAGCCTCGCGGGGTCGGGGATGCCAGGCGCATCCTGCCCTTGGGAGCGCACGGGGGGCCAGCCCGGGAGTCGGCTGGGCCGGGGGCGGAGGCGGGCCTGCAGGGAGGCGGTCGTGTGTGGGAACCCGAGCCGCGGGCTCAGCCTGAGTGGGTGGTGGAAGGCGGCGAACCGGTTCTCCCACGGAGTCCTGCGCGCGTTTGGGCTCTTTCCTACAGGCACAAAAGCCCAAGTAACCGCCGCCGGATTTCTCTAGGGATGGGGCGGCGCTCGGGCGGCGGGGCGCGTGCGCCCGGCCGTAGCGGCCGCGCGGGGAAGGGCTGTTTGTCGGAGCCGGCGCCCCCCGCGGCCCCGCGCGTCTCTCCGGAGTTACTTTGGCGTCGCCCCGCCCAGCGCGCCGCGGCTGCTTCGTGCACACCCGACCTCGGGTCGCGGGAGGCCGAGGGGAAGTCGAAGCGCGGGTCGCCACCCTCCGCCGCGCTGCGCACTTCGGCCGACTTGGGGAGCTCCCGGGAGAACTTGGGGGGACGTTGCAAGAGCCCGAAGGGCGGGCGGAGGAGGGCCGTGTGGACTTAGGGGCTACCCTCGGAGTTCCTTCTCCCTTCCGGATTCACCCCCTCTCCGTGTACATCTGCTGCGAGTACTCATCGAGCGCCTGCTCTGGGTGCTGGGGCTCAGTGGTGAGCCATGGTCCCTGCCTTCATGGAACTTGGAGTCTCGGGGCGGAGACAATCTGATAATCGTGACCTATTACAGAAGTCGTGATAAATACACGGGGAGGTGCGTCCCTTTTAGAGGGTAGTGTTGCCTCTGTCGCTGCTGTGTTACTGCCAGTTGGGGACACAGAGCTTCTTTATTGTCCGCTATCCCTTGTTGCCTGTGAGCAAGGCAGTCGTCTGAATTTTAGTCAGCCAGACTTTGAAAAGTTACTTGCTAAATTGAGCAGTTTACCTTAAGTATTTCGGTCATGTTGTATACACTGGGATGAGGATGAAAACTGAAGAAAACCCAACTTTTCCGTACCACTCAGGACACTATTGTATGTCCAGCGGATTATGTTAATGGGTTTCTGTTTACTGTCAGGTTCTTTCTAGTGTGGCATTTGACATTTGCCCAACTGTTGCTTTATTTTTTGCATAAACCCGCTTGTCAGTGCCTCGAAATGCACTGCGTTCACGTAGTACATTGAGCTGAGTCTGCAGCCTGGCAAACAGCTCCAAGTACATACACGGAAGACGCGTTTCTGGAGGGATTCACTTTTTATTTTTATTTTTGGACTGTAGAAGAGTTCTGTGGTTGGTTGGTTGGTTTCCAAAAAGTTTTTCCTACGGAGATACGTTGTGAAATCATTAGATTGGACTAATGGATTTTTAAAGACTTTTTTTTTTTTTTTTTTGCATCCTATGATTCTATTTAGGAAATAACTGTACTTTTTGGAAAAGGATGTCAGTATATATATTTTTTCCTAGCAAGTGAAGACTGTGATTCATAGGTAGGAAGAAAGTCACAATTTAGGTTAAATGGATTTTGTTTTTAAAAGAGCAACATTAACTAAATTATTATTGTATTATACTTAATAGACTGATTAGACTGATTATTGTATTATACTTTATTAACTCTTGGAAGGGTGAGGCACATTCAGGAGGAACATCTACTTCTGTCCTTTAACCTTAAGATAAATCTGAGCCCCTGAAATCCCAAGTGATTTGCGCAGGATTGGGAAGCTGGCACTCAAACTAACTGACCTTTTCATTGCTACATCAGTACTCTTTACTCAATACTGCCTTGCTTAAATGAGTTATTTAACCCTTAAGCCAGTATTGCTCTGAATTGCTTTAAGATGATAGAGTGATAAACTGATAAGCTTTTTGTTTTTAAACTTTGGAACAATTTAATTATAAGGTAAGTTCATAAAGTCTGCAACAAATAATACATGATTAGAAATTATTATGTTTGATTATACTGTATTTGAAGAATCACAGAACCATGCTGTGTAACACTTGGAAACTAGCCATCCATCTCCTCAAGCTTCATGGGCCTACATTTTCATGTGTTCATTGTGGGTAAAGACAAAATTTTTCTTTACTACCGCAAAGCATAAGAATGATGCAGTCAGCTCGGACCCTTACCTCTTAGTTTTAACAGACTAAAGCTTCTATTACAGGTAGTAGAAGTAATAAAATGTTTGAATACAAAAGAAACCCCTCCTGGGCTGCAGGAATAATAATATTCAGAGGGAGAATAACTGGAATAGAGTTACTTGAAAATTGTTGATACCATTCCAGAGGTGTAGATCTAAGACTTAAAAGACCAGAATAGATTCAATATCTATATGAATAAACATTTCTAGAAATCTGAAGGATTTTTAAAAATTTTATGTGATGCACTAGATTTATAATAAACTTTTTCTAATTTTATTTCAGATGTTGGATGAAAATAACCATCTTATTCAGTGTATAATGGACTATCAGAATAAAGGAAAGACCTCAGAGTGTTCTCAGTAAGAATGATATGAAAAAATTTTTTGTATTCATTTTTCCGTGTTAATTTTTTCTTTTCTTTTTAAAAACAGCTTTAATGAGATATAATTCACATACTGTGCAATTCACCCTTTTTAAAGTGTACAATTCAAAGCTTTTGGTATATTCATAGAGTTGTGTTATCATCACTTCAGTCCATTTTAGAACATTTTCATCATCTCTAAAAGAATCCTGTACCCATTAGCAATAACTTTCCATTCCCACCTCCTCTAATTCCTCACTCCCTAACAATCTCTAATTTGCTTTCTGTCTGTGTAGATTGGCCTGTTGTGGACAATTCATGTAAATGACTTCATATAATCTGTGGTCTTTTTTGACTGAGTTCTTTTCCTTAGCATAATATTTTCAGAGGTTCATCAATATGAAGCATATATCAGTACTTCCTCTCCATTGCCAAATAATTTTTCAGTGTTTTATTTATACCATGTTTTATTTATCCATCAGTAATGGACATTTGGGTTTTCATTTCTTGACTGTTATGAATACTTCTGTGAAGAGTAGTGTATAATTTTTTGTGTGACTTTTCCTGATTTTTGTAAAAAAATGTTCTATGGGCTGTCTTTTTTTTTCTTTCTTTGATACTTATCCTGCGTTGTAAAATAATGACTTCAAATTTCTGTGTAGTCTGATTTGTGGAAGAGTTAGATCGTCACATATGTAGGATATTTAATTACATCCATATATGTGGTTGAGAAAGCAAAGCTTGTATCTAACAGAGTGTTGGTTATCATTCATAAGAACCAAATTTGTGATTTTAAAGTGATATGTCTGAAGTAAATGCTATCCTTAATAGAATTAGGTGTAGTAGAACAAGTTCAATATTTTATCAGAAGTCTCTAGGATAGGGCACCTGATGGCTCATTTGGTTAAGGGATTGATTGCCTTTGGCATGGGTCATGATCCCAGGGTCCTGGGATCAGGCCTCGCATTGGGCTCTCTGCTCAGCAGGGAGTCTGCTTCTCCCTTTCCCCCTCCCCTTGCTTGTGATCTCTGTCTTTCTCCCTCTCTTGCTGAGTGTCAAATTAAAAAAAAAAAAAAAAAGTCTGTAGCACTGTCCAGTAGAAATATATTGCAAGCCACATACATAATTTTACATTTGTTGATAAACACATTAAACAGGAACAGGAGAAATTAATATTAATAATATATTTTATTTAAGCCATTATTTCCAAAATACTATCACTTTAATACATAACTAGTATAAATATATCGAGATAGTTTATATTCTTTTGTTTCATACTTAGTCTTTGAAATCCCTTGTGAGTCTTACACAATAACACATCATTTGAGTTAGCCATATTTCATTCTACTTAGTGGCTACTTTTTTGGATAGTGCAACTCTAAAATATTTTATTGTGACCATTGTTTTGAGACACATTTGTCTCTTCTAGAGATCTCACTAGTCTGTCCTCAAGTAGATTTTTTAAGCAACCCTGGGTCTTGCCTCTGCATGTGCTTTCCTGTTGTACTGGACTTTTGCTATCACTTGATTCACCCTGTATCTAATTTTGAGACTCTTTTGGTTGCTTTGTCTTTTCCCTCTTCGTTTAACAGCATTTTTGAAATGAAAAAGTCTTGTAGGGTCATTGTAAAAAGAAAAAGTATAAAATTTGGTAGATAGAAAAGTAAGTCACATTTCACTTTCCACTCTTAACGCTTTTCTCCTTTCCTCAGGGGTAACTACTTTTAATAGTTTAGTACCTGTCCTTCTGAACATTTCTCTGTGTGTTTACACACATGGCATTTATATCTACATAAGCACATTTAGATAAATATTTTGTTTTTTAATAGGTTAGAACTTTATAAATGGAATGGCTGGGTCAAAGACCATGCTAAATTGCCAAATTACCCTGCAAGAAGATTGTATCTCTCAGCCAGATTTTAGAGCCTTGGTTTCTAACATCCTCTGCCAACATTGAATATTAGTCTTCTTTTGAATTTTTTCCACATCTGGTTGGTGAAAAGTGAGTGGTATCTTTTTCTAGAACTTTTTATTTTGAAATAATTTCATTCTTAGAAAAATGTTTTAAAGACAGTATAAGAAATTCCTGAAATTCCTATATGCACTTTAGTTTCATTTTTCTCCATATCATTCATTTCTTTTCCATATTGTTTCTCTGAAGCATTTGAGAATAAGTTGCAGACACGATTCTCTCTTACCTTTAATTACCTTAGGGTGTAATTTATAAAAATAGGCACAAATTCTTAAATAATCAGAGTATAATTGTTAAAATTAAGAATGCAATGCTATAATCTTAAGACCTGTTTAAAATTTTGCTAATTGTCCCATTAATGTATTTCTTCTGGTTTAGGATCCAGTGCAGGATCAGATGTTACATTTAATTGTCACATGCCTTGAGTACACCTTTGATCTGAAATCATTCTTCAGCCTGTTACCTCAATTGTTGAAGAATACATAGCAGTTATTTTGTGGGATATCCCTCATTTTGGGTTTGACTGGTGTTTCCCTTGATTAGATTCATGTTACGTCCTTTTCGGAGGAGCATCACAAATGTCATGGTGTGTCCTTCTCAATGCATTCTCAAGTAGCTGTATGATAGTGATTTGTCCCAGTATTTGTGAGAATCTTAATCACTTAGTTAAGATGAGGGCTGCCAATTTCTCCGCTGTGAAGTTACTATTTTTCTCCTTTTAATTCATATGTATCTTATCCTTGAGACACACATAAGTTGTTCCTTCTTGTTTTTTTTTTTTTTTTGTTTGCTTGTTTTTTGTTTTAGCATTTATTTTAGTATCCATCATCCAGTGTTTCTTGATTGAAACAATTATTACTGTGGTGGTTGCCAAATGGTGACTAAATCAATCATTCCTTTTATATTTATTTGAAATTCTACTATAAGGAAACCATTTCTCATTCCCTGCCCCCATTCACTCATTCATTTATTTATATGTGAATGGATTTATGTTACTTACTATGTTCTTACTATGTTCATTAGGTTATAATGTTACTTTCTTACTATGTTTATTAGGTTATACTGCTACTTTACTTCCCTCCCTCCTTTTTTCCCCTCCTCCTTCCTTCCTTCCTTTTTTTCTTTCTTTCTTTAAGATTTTATTTATTTTTTTGACAGAGAGACAGCGAGAGAGGAAACATAAGCAGGGAGGGTGGGAGAGGGAGAAGCCGGCTTTCTACTGAGCAGGGAGCCCCTTGCAGGGCTCTTTCCAAGGATCCATCCCAGGACTCATGACCTGAGTCAAAGGCAGACCCTTAACAACTGAGATACCCAGGCATTCATCTGTTTTCTTTCTGAAGTTGTCCTCAGTGTTGACCACTGGAGCCCCTCAAGCTAGCTTTTTGATATGTATCCATGATTTTTTTGAGCATTTTCTTATTTTCTTGCACCACAGAATGTTCTAGGCTCATCTTGTTCTTTTTCCTGCCCCAGTTTGGAATTACCCATTTCTTCAAGCCCGGGTTCTTTTTTTAGAGAATGGTATTTAGAAACTTAGGTCTGAGTACCAGGATATTTTCTTTTCTAGTCATTTGTACATTTTGTATTTTATATGATCATTTCCATTACTTTTATGTATATTGTTTCTTCAAGGAGTCATGTCTGTTTATATTTCAAAATATTCTTTAAAAAATTAATTATCTGATCTATTTCCTTAGTTTAACTATGGATAATGATCAGTGGTAGGGAGATCACTGCCTCACATCAGCCATGGGATAATAAAAGTTGACAGTCTCTGATTAGAATACTTACTTTCACCTATGGCTTTTTAAACTGCCAGATAGAGCCAAGGATTTTGACATAGTACGGGTTCAGTTTCTTAGAGGACCCAGCAGTACATAGCATGGATAGGACATATTTAGATATAGAATCAGCCTTTCCAACTTGAGTCAACAAAAGAATATACTATTTTATTCTCTATATTCTTAGTTTTTGTGTGTGTATATATAATCATTTCCCCCTTCTCTGCATATTAGAATAGGCCTCATTTTCTCACATATTTGGTGCAGATGGGGTTTAAATTGATTTAGATGGAGTTTTACATTTTGCTCTTTCTGATGGATTCTTAAATTTCTTTTATTCTTAAAGCTCTTTATTCTTTCTTTTTTAAGTTTTTAGTGTTGGTTTATGAGTAAAGAAAAAATTCTTCCTCTCAACCTTAAATGTTCTTGTTTCCTGCATTAGGAGAAGGAACAGGAAAATGAAGAAGAGCATCAATTAAATGATAGCCATCTGGGCTATTCGATTTTAATTAAATAATTTATTAAGATGTGATAACTTTGCCTAAAACAGTATATTTTTAATATAAAATAACTTTTTATGAAAGTAGTATAAGAATTGTAGAAAATTTAAAAACACAGATAACGTAAAAATGAAATAACAACCACTATATTCTCATCACATAAAGATTTTTCACTGGTAACATCTCTGTGTATATTGCTGTACCTATCTTTATCTATATCTATGTATACACGTTCCTGTTATGCTCAAAAATTAACAGATCACTTGTAGAGCTCATATGCACAGATTCTCTTCCCTTTAGATTGTGATAACGTGTGAGAATGTATTGTTGTTCTGTTGTAGTGTTTGATTTGAGTATTTTGTTAATCAACTTAAATATTTACTTAAATCAGCCCTTGTTTTCTGTATTTCATCATGAATGTAACTACTTCAGAGTGTACTGTAAGTGGTTTTCATGCAAAAAAATTTCTACTAATCATTATATAAAAGAATGTAGTTTTAAATCTCTGATTATGAATATAACTTTTATTCTGTAAATCGTATTTCTGTTGTCTTATACATATAATCTTCATGGTCTCTTGGTAAAGGTTTATTGTTAAAAATGAGAGTGACTTTTGGTTCATTTTTAAAAAATTTTATTTATTATTTTTATTAACATACAATGTATTATTTGCCCCAGGGGTACAGATCTCTGAATTGTCAGGCTTACACACTTCATAGCACTCACAATATTACATACCCTTTCCAATGTCCATAACCGAACCACCCTCTCCACACCCCCCTCCCCCAGCTACCCTCAGTTTGTTCTCTGAGATTAAGAGTCTCTTATAGTTTGTCTTCCTCCCGATCCCATGTTGTTTCATTTTTTTCTTCCCTACCCTGCAATGCCCCCCACTTTGCCTCATAAATTCCTCATATCAGGGAGATCATATGATAATTGTCTTTCTCTGATTGACTTATTTCTCTCAGCATAATACCCACTAGTTCCATCCACATCATTGCAAATGGCAAGATTTCATTTCTTTTGATGGCTGCATAGTATTCCATTGTGTATATATACCACATCTTCTTTATCCATTCATCTGTTGATGGACATCTAGGTTCTTTCCAGAGTTTCGCTATTGTGGACATTGCTGCTATAAACATTCAGGTGCACATGCCCTTTTGGATCACTGCAATTGTATCTTCAGGTTAAATACCCAGTAGTGTGATTGCTGGGTTGTAGGGTAGTTCTATTTTCAACTTTTGAGGAACCTCCATTCTGTTTTCCAGAGTGGCTGCACCAGCTTGCATTCCCACCAACAGTGTAGGAGGGTTCCCCTTTTTCCGCATCCTCACCAGCATCTGTCATTTCCCAACTTGTTAATTTTAGCCATTCTGACTGGTAAGAGGTGGTATCTCATTGTGGTTTTGATTAGTATTTCCCTGATGCCGAGTGATTGGAGCATTTTTTCATGTGTCTGTTGGCCATCTGGATGTCGTCTTTGCAGAAATGTCTGTTCATGTCCTCTGCCCATTTCTTGATTGGATTATTTGTTCTTTGGATGGTGAGTTTGATAAGCTCTTTATAGATTTTGGATACTAGCCCTTTTTCTGATATGTCATTTACAGATATCTTCTCCTGTTCTGTCAGTTGTCTTTTGGTTTTGTTGACTGTTTCCTTTGCTGTGCAGAAGCTTTTGATCTTGATGAAGTCCCAATAGTTCATTTTTGCCTTGCTTCCCTTTCCTTTGGTGATGTTTCTAGGAAGAAGTTGCTGTGGCTGAGGTCGAAGAGGTTCCTGCCTGTATTCTCCTCAAGGATTTTGATGGATTCCTGTCTCACATTGAGGTCTTTCATCCATTGTGAGTCTATTTTTGTGTGTGGTGTAAGGAAATGGTCCAGTTTCATTCTTCTGCATGTGGCTGTCCAATTTTCCCTACAACATTTATTGAAGAGGCTGTCTTTTTTCCATTGGATATTCTTTCCTGCTTTGTCGAAGATTAGTTGACCATAGAGTTGAGGGTCTATTTCTGGGCTCTATTCTGTTCCATTGATCTATGTGTCTGTTTTTGTGTCAGTACCATACTGTCTTGATGATGGCAGCTTTGTAATAGAGCTTGAAATCTGGAATTGTGATTTCACCAACTTTGGCTTTCTTTTTCAACATTCCTCTGGCTGTTCGGTGTCTTTTCTCATTCCATATACATTTTAGGATTATTTGTTCCATTTCCTTGAAAAAAAATGATGATAGTTTGATAGGGATTGCATCAAATGTGTAGATTGCTTTAGGTAGCATAGACATTTTCACAATTATTTGTTCTTCCAATTCATGAGCATGGAACATTTTTCCATTTCTTTGTGTCTTCCTCAATTCCTTTCATGAGTACTTTATAGTTTCCTGAGTACAGATTCTTTGCCTCTTTGGTTAGGTTAATTCCTGGTTATCTTATGGTTTTGAGTGCAGTTGTAAATGGGATCGACTCCTTAATTTCTCTTTGTTCTGTCTTGTTGGTGTATAGAAATGCAGCTGATTTCTCTGCGTTGATTTAATATTCTGTATGAGTTCTAGCAGTTTTGGACTGGAGTCTTTTGGGTTTTCCACATAAAGTAATTTCTCTTTGTTCTGTTTTGTTGCTGTATAGAAATGCAGCTGATTTCTGTGCGTTGATTTAATATTCTGTATGAGTTTTAGCAGTTTTGGACTGGAGTCTTTTGGGTTTTCCACATAAAGTATCATATCATCAGCAAAGAGTGAGAGTTTGACTACTTCTTTGCCGATTCAGAATGCCTTTAATTTCTTTTTGTTAGTCTGATTGCTGAGGCTAGGACTTCTAGTACTATGTTGAATAGCAGTGTTGATAGTGGGCATCCCTGCTGTGTTCCTGATCTTAGCCGAAAAGCTCTCAGTTTTTCCCCATTGAGAATGATACTCGCTGTGGGTTTTTCATAGATGGCTTGGATGATATTGAGGAATATACTCTCTATCCCTACACTTTGATGAGTTTTGATCAAGAAAGATGCTATACTTTGTCAAATGCTTTTTCAGCATCTATTGAGAGTATCGTATGGTTCTTGTTCTTTCTTTATCAATGTATTGTATCCCATTGATTTGCGGATGTTGAACCAACCTTGCAGCCCAGGAGTAAATCCCACTTGGTCATGGTGAATAATCCTTTTAATGTACTGTTGGATCCTATTGACTAGTATTTTGGTGAGAATTTTTGCATCTGTGTTCATCAAGGATATTGGTCTGTAATTCTCTTTTTTGATAGGGTCTTTGTCTGGTTTTGGGATCAAGGTAATGCTGGCCTCATAAAATGAGTTTTGAAATTTTCCTTCTGTTTCTATTTTTTGGAACAGTTTCAGAAGAATAGGTATTAATTATTCTTTAAATGTTTGTTAGAATTCCCCTGGGAAGCTGTCTGGCCGTGGTCTCTTGTTTGTTGGGAGATTTTTGATGACTGCTTCAATCTCCTTACTGGTTATGGGCCTGTTCAGGTTTTCTATTTATTCCTGGTTCCGTTTTGGTAGTTTATATGTCTCTAGGAATGCATCCATTTCTTCTAGATTGTCAAATTTGCTGGCATATAATTGCTCATAATATGTTATTGTAATTGTTTGTTTTTCTTTGGTGTTGGTTGTGATCTCTTCTCTGTCATTCATGATGTTATTTATTTGGGTCCTTTTCAGCCTTTTCTGTGGCCCAAAGATTGTGAATAGTTGTGTTTTCATTTTCATTCGTTTCCAAGAATAATTTCCTGGTTGACCCATTCATTGTTTAGTAGGATGCTCTTTAGCCTCCACATATTTGGGTTCTTTCCAACTTTCCTCTTGTGATTGAGTTCTAGTTTCAGACCATTGTGGTCTGAAAATATTCAGGGAATGATCCCAATCTTTTGGTACCAGTTGAGACCCGATTTGTGACCTAGGGTGTGATCTATTCTGGAGAATATTCCATATGTACTAGAGAAGAATGTGTATTCTGTTGCTTTGGGATGGAATGTTCTGAATATATCTGTGATGTCCATCTGGTCCAGTGTGTCATTTAATCCCTTTATTTCTTTGTTGATCTTTTGCTTGGATGGATCTGTCTATTTCAGTATGGGGGGTGTTAAAGTCCCCAACTATTATTTTATTATTGTCAATGTGTTTCTTTAATTTTGTTGTTATTTGGTTTATATAGTTGGCTGCTCCCATGTTAGGGGCATCGATATTTAAAATTGTTAGATCTTCTTGTTGGACAGACCCTTTGAATATGATATAGTGTCCTTCTCTTATTATAGTCTTTGGCTTAAAATCTAATTTATCTGGTATAAGTATTGCCACCGGCTTTCTTTTGATGTCCATTAGTGGGGTAAATTGTTTTCCACCCCCTCACTTTAAATCTGGAGGTGTCTTTGGGTCTAAAATGAATTTCTTGCAGACAACATATTGATCTTTTTTTTTTTTTTTAAGATTTTATTTATTTATTTGACAGACAGAGATCATAAGTAGGCAGAGAGGCAGACAGAGAGAGAGAGAGAGGAGGAAGCAGGCTCCTTGCTGAGCAGAGAGCCTGATGCGGGACTCGATCCCAGAACCCTGAGATCATGACCTGAGCCGAAGGCAGCGGCTTAACCCACTGAGCCACCCAGGTGCCCTCGGTTTTGTTTTTTTAATCCATTGTGATATCCTGTGTCTTTTGATTGGGGAATTTAGCCCATTTACATTCAGGATAACTATTGAAAGATATGAATTTAGTGCCATTGTATTGCCTGTAAGGTGGCTGTTACTGTATATTGTCTCTCTTCCTTTCTGATCTACTACTTTGAGGTTCTCTCTTTGCTTAGAGGACACCTTTCATAATTTCTATTAGGGCTGTTTTGGTGCTTGCAATTTCTTTTAATTTTTGGTTGTCCTTGGAAGCTTTTTCTCTTTCCTTCTATTTCCAGTGATAGCTTATCTGGATATAGTATTCTTGGCTGCATATTTTTCTCATTTAGTGCTCTGAATATGTCATGCCAGTTCTTTCTGGCCTGCCAAGTCTCTGTTGATAAGTCTACTGCCAATCTAATATTTCTGCCATTGTATGTGACAGACTTCTTGTCCCAAGCTACTTTCAGGATTTTTTCTTTGTCACTAAGACTAGTAAATTTTACCATTAGATGATGGGGTGTGGACCTATTTTAATTGATTTTGAGGGGATTCTCTGTGCCTCTTGGATTTTGATTCTTGTTCCCTTTGCCATATTAGGGAAATTCTCTGTTATAATTTGCTACAGTATACTTCTGCCCCCCCTTTCTTCTTTTGGAATCCCAGTTATTCTAATACCGTTTCATCTTATGGTATCACTCACTTATCTCTCGAATTCTCCCCTTATCGTCCTGTAGTTGTTTGTCTCTTTTTCTCAGTTCAGTTTTTTTATTCCCCGTCATTTGGTCTTTTGTATCGCTAATTCTCTCTTTTTTGCCTGATTTATTCTAGCAGTGAGAGCCTCCATTCTTGATTGCACCTCATTAATTCCTTTTTTGATTTCATCTTGGTTAGATTTTAGTTCTTTTATTTTCTCCAGAAAGGGATTTTATTTCTCCAGAGAGGGTTTCTCTAATATCTTCCATGCCTTTTTTGAGCCCAGCTAGCACCTTGAGAATTGTCATTCTGAACTCTAGATCTGACATATTTCCAATGTCCGCATTGATAAGGTCCCTAGTCATTGGTACTGCCTCTTGTTCTTTTTTTTTTGTGGTGACTTTTTTTTGTTGTTGTTAAAGATTTTATTTATTTATTTGTCAGAGAGCGAGAGCGAGCACAGGCAGACAAGAGTGGAAGGCAGAGAGTCAGAGGGAGAAGCAGGCTCCCTGCGGAGCAAGGAGCCCGATGTGGGACTCGATCCCAGGACGCTGGGATCATGACCTGAGCCGAAGGCAGCTGCTTAACCAACTAAGCCACCCAGGCGTCCCTGTGGTGACTTTTTATGTCTTATCATTTTTGGATCACTTCTTTTTTTATTCTGTCTCTTGAACTAATAATTTCTAGATGTATCTACTGAAAAACAACAACTTATTTGCCTGTTTGTCCTCCAGAATCTGGCCTCTTCCTCATTTATACTCCAGCATGAATCTTGAAGGTCCTTACAGAGTCATTTCATGGGTCACTCTATGGAGCACACTCAGCTCTCAGTCCCTCTGCTCATCATTTTCCCATGGAAAGGAATCCACTCTGGAGCTCATGACACTGGACCTTCCTCCCCTGGGAGAAATGGCATAGTATCACGATGCAGGAATTGGCTGGGTTTGGAGACTCCAAACAGGACTGTGTGCCAGAGATAGAAACCGGTCCATTTTTTAATTATATCAATAAATTTAAGAGTGGTTATTTGACCCTACTCCAGATAATTGATGTAGTGGTTCTTAGTGGAATCTTTGGGAAGTAGAAGTGGAACTGCCTCTCATTTAATAGGTTAATAATTATGGGTATTTTGGAATATCTGCAGTATTTATTAGGAAGTTACCATCATCAAAAGTAAAATGTTTGTATCTGTCCTTATCATATATACTCAGGTTTTTTTTTTGTTAATATAGACCATTTTAGAAATAATAAACATGTACATTAAAAAAGTAAAAGTATATACAGAATAAAGTTTCTCAGGAAAATATTTCTGTAAGATTTGTAGAAGAATCTACTTTTTTTTTTAAATCATTTCAGAAGAGTCAGCTGAAACCAGATTCTTCTGGAATGTTTGCTTATTGCTTTTTAGGTGATGAATACACAGACTTGAATATGAATATATACTACCTTTTCATTAATATTTATCTTTAAGTCTTGAATGGATCTTAGGAAAACTTATTTGATGAATGCTATAAAAATAATGCAGATTACAAAAAAGAAACCCTAATGAAGTTAGAGAAGATAATTTAAGTAGAAGATTTGGGGCTGTTGGGAAAATTGGAGTAATTGAATGGGTTTGTGGATGATTACATGGTATTACTGTAGTAATATTCTGCTATGTTTGTATATGGGAATTTCCTTGTTTTTAGGAAATGAAGTGTTGGGAGTAGTGGGATATTATGTCTGTAACTGAGTCAAAAGATTTTGAAGAAAGTGTGTGTGTGCCTGTATGTGTGTACATAATGGTGTGTGTGTTTAGAGATGGAGTAAGACAAATGTGAAATGCCAAAGATTGGGGAGTGTGGGAGAACGATATTTGGGAATTCTTCATACTATTCTGAAAACTCTAAGTTTAAAATTATTTCAAAAATTAAAAGTTAAAAAGATTTAGGTTGGGAAATGTCTTAAAGTACTCCATAAAAGGGGGCTGTATTTATAGATACTTAGAACTCTAAGGGACTTTGGAGATCTACTTTAACTCCATTTATTTTTACAAATGAGGCCTTAAGAGTGTGGCAGAGTAGATTTAACAGTATTCTAATATGGACTTGGTAAGTACTAATCAGTAGGACTAAAATTTTTTCTTGAAGGGTC
Organism: Mustela nivalis; assembly: GCF_964662115.1. Classification (NCBI taxonomy): domain Eukaryota; kingdom Metazoa; phylum Chordata; class Mammalia; order Carnivora; family Mustelidae; genus Mustela; species Mustela nivalis. Next base: position 63,752,597 of record NC_139033.1, read on the forward strand.
ATGAGGAAGCCTAGTTTCTTAGTAAGTTTTGTTATTTTATTTTTGCAGGGTGGTCAGCAAACCTCATACTGAATATTAAAGCCATATTAATACTCAGAGATGAAAGGAAAAACTTAGAGGTGTAAACTTTGAAATGGGTTATATATATTTTTTAAAGTTTTTATTTATTTATTTATTTGTCAGGGAGAAAGAGAGCATAAGCTGGAGGGAGCTACAGGCTGAAGGAGAAAAACAGGCACCCCGCTGAGCAGGGATCAGCCGTGATGGGTTTGGGGGGCATGAGGCCTCTATCCCAGGGATCCTCACCTGAGCCAAAAGCAGGCGCTTATCCCACTGAACCATCCAGGTGTCCCCTGGGTTATATGTTCTAATTAAAAATGCCTGGTTGGTTTTAAAAAATGGCAAGATTTTGGAACCCTGTATTTTAAATTCCATTCAAGGTCTTTACAGAGTAGTGAAATAGTTCCAGCTAGTGTTTCCTTTAGTGTTGTTTTAAACGTTTTGACAATGTAATTAAGCATTATGAAAAATGCAGTACAATGTAATAATTCCTGGTCCTCTTGTCTAAGAATCACTGTAAAACAAACATTGTATCATGTCTGATTGAGCCACATAGTGTAATATGTGAGGAGGAACATTAAGAGCCTAAACTTCTTAAACAACAGCAAAAAAACACAAAAGGAAACCAAGAAACTTAGGGAAGTGTTGGTTATGTCTGTTACCTTGATTGTGGTGATGGTGTCACAGGTGTTTGCATATGTCCAAACTTATCAAATTATACAAATTAAATGTGTGTGGATCTCTGTATATTGGTTATGCCTCTAAGAAATCTGTAAAAAACAAGAGAACATGAACTTGTTAGGAAAATTGAAGGCCAATGAGAAGTAAGTTTTTTTTCTCTAATAAGAAAAAAGTAGTAAGGCCAATTCTAATAGAAATAAAATAATGCAGCAAAAGATTTTCTAGGATTCCTCCTATGGTGTATAGAGAACAACTTCATTTGGGATCTGTGTTAGAAGACTGTTTAGCTGAATAAAGTTCTTTTATCTTACTTTCAGTATTTTGATTTGTATTTAATGTTTCTAGGTAAACAAAAATCTGAAACAGCCTAACATTTTGGTGTAGGATTTATAAGTTTGTATTTGGGAGGTGTACAAACACTAGTTAACTGGATCACTACCAATTTGCAGAGACTTAGTAAAACTAATTCATAAGATCACCATGAACATATTTAACCACTTCATTGCACTAGTGAGACTTTGCTTTGTTTTTTAAAGTTAATTCTTTTTTTTTTTTTTTTTAAGATTTTATTTATTTAACAGAGAGAGAGAGAGATCACAAGTAGGCAGAGGCAGGCAGAGAGAGAGAGAGGAGGAAGCAGGCTCCCTGTTGAACAGAGAGCCCGATGTGGGGCTCGATCCCAGGAACTTGGAATCATGACCTGAGCTGAAGGCAGAGAGAGGTTTTAACACACTGAGCCACCCAGGCGCCCCCTTTTTTTTGCGCCCCTCTTTTTTAAAGCCAATTCTTAATGATATAGTCCCCTATCATATTCTGTCTCATGTAGATGTATGTATGTGTATATAATATATTATAGTATAATATAAACTTGTGTGTGAGTGTGTGTGTGTGTGTATAAGTGAAAACACCTATTCATTGTTTCCTTTACATGCTGAGCCCTAACACATGTTCGGTACATCTGCAGCAGGTATCAGTTGTTGCTTACTGCTGCTGGAGAAAGAAAAGTTGTGTGATTCCTGCCTCCTTCCTGACATTTTCAGCAGAGCCTGTTGCCTTAACTTGGGTTTGGGATTTTTGGCAATATGAAAATGGCAGGGTGGAGGGATTAAGCATATCAATTTTGTTGATTTCGTTCCTTCTAGCTCTGTTTTTAGAAAACACATGTGTGGGGCACCTGGGTGGCTCAGTGGCTTAAGCCTCTGCCTCCTGCTCAGGTCATGATCCCAGGGTTCTGGGATCAAGCCCTGCATCGGGCTCTCTGCTCAGCAGGGAGCCTGCGTCCCCCTCTTTCTCTACCTGCTGCTCTGCCTACTTGTGATCTCTCTCTCTGTCAGATAAATAAATAAAATCTTTAAAAAAAAAAAAGAAAGAAAACACATGTGCTATGTATACAGCTAATGCATATCTCAGTAATTCCATTTCCTGAGCTGTGCAAATATTGTGTATGTTACTAACCTTTCTAAATCTCAGTTGCCTCATCTGGTAAAATGGAGAAAATAACTACTTTTACCTCATAGCTTGGGTTTGAGGATTGACTGAAATATAGGAGTATATAAAACAACTGTAGCAATATCTAGCACATGGTAAGATCTGTGTGTTTGTTATTATCTTGGAGTGTATTTATTATTTGGAATTATTTTGCAGAGGAACTAGGAAAAAATTGATGGGCTATTGATGTTCAGGTAACAAATCTTTTATTAAACTTGAGAAATAATTAGAATGCTATTTGTATTTAAGCAGTAGGAAGAAAATTATTTTTAATATTGGTATTTGTTTTGTTTTAATAGGTATCAGCAGATGTTGCATACGAACTTGGTCTACCTTGCTACAATAGCAGATTCTAATCAAAATATGCAGTCTCTTTTACCAGCAGTAAGTACCTTTAAAATAGTGTGAAGTAGACAAAATCTTACATAGAGTTATGTACAGGATAACACATTTTTGTTCAGTGATGTTGAAGTTTTGTTTAGTAAATTCTGCCTTCTGAGAACATCAGGGTATTCTTCTATATGATCTAAAAGCTTCATTGTTTTGTTTTCATATTTAATTTGAGTCGATTCACCTAGAATTGTTTCCCTTCCTGAAGAAGTTATATCCATTCATCCATTCACCCACATATTTACCCACCTGCCTACTTATTTATTTATTTTAATTTGTAATTGCACATATAATTTATGAATAAGCATGTAGTATTTCAAAGCAAATCCCAGGCATCATATACTTTCCCTGGTAAATACTTCAGTATGCATCTCTAGCAGAGAAGTAGCAGTATTCCACCCAACAAGAGTAACCAGAGTTTCTTAATTTTTTATTATACCCAGGCTATCTTCAGTTTTCACTGATTATCTTAAATCAAATGTATTAAACCCAAATGTTAAAATGATTTTTTGGTGCAGAATCCAGACAAGGTCCACATGTTGCATTGGTTGATATGTGTTTTAAGTTTTTTTGAGTCTATCAGTTAATCTTTTTTATTGTCCATTTATTTGTTGAAGAACTTGGGTATCTTATATCTGGATTTGGCTAAATGTATCCTCATGGTCCTTTAATGTATTCTTCCATTTTATCTCTTATTTCCTATAAACTGATAATTAGGTAGAGAAGCTTGATTAGAGTTAGATTCAGTTTTGTGTTAAGAATATTTAATTGAGGGGTGCCTGGGTGGCTCAGTGGTTTAAAGCTCTGCCTTCAGCTCAGGTCATGATCCCAGGGTCCTGGGATTGAGCCCCACATCGGGCTGTCCGCTCAGCGGGGAGCCTGCTTCTTCCTCTCTGCCTGCCTCCCTGCCTACTTGTGATCTCTGTCAGTCAAATAAATAAATAAATCTGAAAAAAAAAAAAAAAAAAAAGAATATTTAATTGAGGGGCGCCTAGGTGGCACAGTTGGTTGAGTGTCTGACTCTTGATCTCAGCTCAGATCATGATCTCAGGGTTATGAGTTTAACCGCTGTGTTGAGCTCCACTTAAAAAAGAAAAGAATATTTCATTGGTGGTGCTGTGTTGCCTATTATATCACATCGGGGGGGAACATTTTGGTTGTTCCATTTTTAGTAATGTTAAGATTGATGAATGGTGGGGTGCCTGGGTGGCTCAGTGGGTTAAGCCTCTGCCTTTCGCTCAGGTCATGATCTCAGGGTCTTGGGATCGAGCCTCATCGGGCTTTCTGCTCAGCAGGGAGCCTGCTTCTCCCTTTCTCTCTGCCTGCCTACTTGTGATCTTCCTCTCTGTCAAATAAATAAATGGAGCCTGATGCGTGGCTCCATCCCAGGACACCGGGATCATGACCTGAGCCGAAGGCAGATGCTTAACTCACTGAGCTACCCAGGCGCCCCATAAATAAATAAAATCTTTAAAAAAAAAAAAAAAGGGCAGTTCTCTCTGGAAATTTAGATTTCTAAAAAAGATTGATGAATGGGACAGGTGTCTGGTTGGCTCATTCAGTAGAGCATGCAGCTCTTGATTATGAGCTCAAGCCCTAAGTTGGGCGTGAAATCTACCTAAAGAAAAAAGAAGATTGATGGGCCCAGTTGATACCATCCTGATGACTCTATTATAAATTTCCCCATCAACCTTTCGTTTAATGATCTTAGCAGTCATTGATGCTTGTTGGCCAGATATGTTATTTCATATTTGGATCACAGAATGATGAATCTCTAATTTTACAGTTCCTCCTGTATTTATTAGCTGTACTTCTTTTAAAAAAGAAAAAATCCTTTCATCAAGTATTTGGTTATCCTGAGATAGAGAGTCCCTATATGAGAATGATGATTAAAGGCTAGTTTCTAGCCTCTTAACAGTTTTCAGAATAACAAGTTGGCCCCTAGCAATCTGTGAAGGTGACTAGTGATTTTTTTTATTATTATGTCATCTAAACATACATGTTTTGTATTTTTAATGTGTCCATTGGAATCTTTTTTTTTTTTTTTTTTGATACTTCAGGTTATCTCTACTTTGATCAGTGAGAGCCTGTTCATTTGGCTGCTGTGTCCATCTGACATGATTCAAGTATTCTTGTATAGCTTCTTTTCTTTCAGGATTTGAGAGACCTGTCAGGCTGACTATATTTTCTGCCTCAGAACTATTCTGCCTCAGCTCTTCTTTTCAGGCAGCACTTTTTCAATGGGAATAGATATTTAGAGACCACATTTTGGATGTTTGGGGCATTCATTATTACTGGGTTTTCATTGTTTCTAGGTATTTTTGGTGAACAGAACTAGTAAACACATTTTTTAGAAAAAGAAATCAAGTGTTGAATTAGTGCTATTTCCCTTCAGGAAAGGTTTTTTTCCTTAGCTTTCATTTCATGTATAATCTCTTCTGTCTTATTCTAAAACTCTTGGTACCTTAATGACATTATTATGTTTTTTTTGTTTTTTTTTTTTAAAGATTTTATTTATTTATTTGAAAGACGGAGATCACAAGTAGGCAGAGAGGCAGGCAGAGAGAGAGAGAGAGGGAAGCAGGCTTCCTGCTGAGCAGGGAGCCCGATGCGGGGCTCGATCCCAGGACCCTGAGATCATGACCCGAGCCAAAGGCAGCAGCCCAAACCACTGAGCCACCCAGGCACCCCTATTATGGTTGTTTATTTGCTTCATGCTACTACCTATATAAAAGTAATTTCAGTATAACAATCAAGATTGCCAAACAATAAGATGTTTGTCCTTAAGATGTATCCCACTAGGAATATATAATCAGTACATTTCTTTTTGACTGTGAAATACTTCATGTGGTTATTGCTTTGAACTTGATTACCAGCTAGGTGGAATTTATTTTTGTGAATGATGTGAGGAATGGGTTCAGTTTCATTGTTTCCATATGGATAGTTTTCTGTTCCAGCATTATCTATTGGAAAAACAATAACTTCTCTTGTCACCTCTATCTATATATATCAAATGTGCATATATATGTGGTTGTTTGATCTCTGTTCTGTCTCATTGGTATGTTGTTATAAATTCCACTGTCTTTTTACACTTGTCGTTGTCTTCTAAATCTTGATGTAAGTGAAGTTCTTCTTATGTTTTTCAAAAATATCTTGGCTATTGGTCCTTTGTGTTGCCATATGTCTTAAAAATCAGCATGTCCAACACAATTTGTTTTGATTTTTGTTGAGATTGTCTTGACTGTAAATTAATTTGGGGAGAATTTATATCTTCACAATATTGAGTCTGTCAAATCATGATCATTGCATGTATTTTCACTTATTTAATCCTGTAAATACCTTTCAGTGGAGTTTTATGATTTTTCCTGCAGAGGATGTGTACATCTCTCATTGGACTTATTGCTAGGCACTTCATATTTTTTGAGGCTATTTCAAGAGTCTGTTTTTTAAATAAAGTTTTATTTTCTAACTGCATTTGCTATTTACATGGAAATTCAGTTGATACTGAATTTCACAATCTTCTTCAACTCTTACTTCTAACAATTTTCTTGTAGATATCTTCTGTTTTCTATATTCACGAACATATTTGTGAATAATGAGTTTTGTTTTTTTCTTGCCGATCCTTACACCCTTTATTTCTTTCTCTTGCCTTACTTCTCTGGCTAGGACCTCCACTACATTCCTGAATAGAAGTGGTGATAGAGGACATCTTTATCTTGATAAGTTCCTGATCACAAAGGGAAAGCTTTCACTGTTTGACCATTAATAAGTATGATGTTTGCTGTAGTTTTTTGTAGATGCCTTTTATCAGATTGAGGAAGTTCCCTTCTGTTTCTGTTTTGCTAAATAAGAGTTTATATCTTGAATGGATGTTAAATTTTTTTTTTTTTAAAGATTATTTATTTATTTATTTATTTATTTGACAGAGATCACAAGTAGGCAGAGAGGCAGGCAGAGAGAGAGAGGAGGAAGCAGGCTCCCTGCTGAGCAGAGAGCCTGATGCGGGGCTCGATCCCAGAACCCTGGGATCATGACCTGAACCGAAGGCAGCGGCTTAACCCACTGAGCCACCCAGGCGCCCCTGGATGTTAAATTTTATTAAATGCTTTTATTGCATATAATGAGATGATCACAAATTTTTTCTTTTTTAATCTTTAATGTGAATTACGTTGGTTTACTTTTTAATGTACAATCTATCTTGCATTCTTGTAATTAACCTATTTTTTCATGACCCACTTGGTCAGGATCTTTGGTTTGGTTTGGTCGTGGTCTCTTAAAAAATTGCTGTATTCAGTTTGTTAAAATTTTGATCAAGATTTTTATGTCCTTGTTCTTGGGTGTAATTGACCTTTAATTTTTCCCTTCTTAGAATGCTTTCATCTGAGTTTTATTTTGAGGTTATGTTGGTTTTATAAAATGAGCTGGAGAATTCTAGTTTTTCTTACCTGGAGTAGTTTGTACCACAGAGTTACTGTTTCTTAAATGATTGGTGTACTTCTTTAGAAAAGCTCTCTGGGTCTGGAGTTTTCTTTGTGAGAAGGCTTGTTACTAATTCAGTTTCTTAATTGGTTGTAGCACAATTTATAACATTTTGTGAGTTTCCTATTTTGGTAAATTGTGCTTTTTAGCATTTACTAAATTTTCAGATTTATTGGCATAAAGTTCATGAAATATCTTTCTTATGTCCTCAGAATCTGGTGATATTTTCTTTTTTATTTTTCACATAGTTTATTTTTATGCCTTCTCTCTCTTTTTTTTCCGTGTGTGTGTGTGTGTGTGTGTGTGTCTTTTCAAAGAATCAGTTTTTGGCTTTGATTTTCACAGTGATAACATTTCCAAAGCTTTTTGTTCTCAGAACCACGTTAAACTTAAAAATTATTGAGGAAAAATAAAAATTATTGAGGACTCAGGGGTACCTGGGTGGTTCAGTTGGTTAGGCGTCTGCCTTTAGCTCAGGTCATGATCTCAGGGTCCTGGGATTGAGTCCTGCATCAGGCTCCCCACTGCTTCCCCCTCTGCCTGCTGCTCCCAATGCTTGTGCTGGCTCTCTCTCTGTCAAATAAATAAGATCTTAAAAAAAAAAAATTATTGAGGACTCTGAAGAACTTTATATGGGTTATATATATTGATAAATTTGTAAGTTTTCCTAAGTTTTTAAATTAAGACTGAGAAAATTTTTAAAGTATTTATCAGTTCATTTAGAATGAACAATAATAAACCCATTGCATGTTAATGTAAATAACATTCTTTAAAGAAAAAAATAACTATTTCTTTTAGAACAGATTTAGTGAGGAAGGAATCGTACTGTTTAGTAGTTTTGCAGATTTCTTTTAAATGTCTGATTTAATAGAAAACAGCTGTATTCTCATATCTACTTCTGAATTCAATCTAGTGTAGTATGTTTTGGGTGAAATAGAACAAAATCCAGTTTTGCTCAGATATGGAATTGGGAAAATGAAGACTATATTTTAATAGCCTTTTCAGATTGTTGTACAGTAATCTTTGATAGTATGGGGGATCTCAACAAGTGTTTTTTCTAAAGGTTATTTGCAGTATGGAATCTGATACAATATTAATAGATTTTTCTTATTTTGGTACATTAGAGTTCATTGGTCTGTCCTGCATTTTGGATGATCTTCTAATCATGCATAATTTTGTAACATGCTTTGGTCATTTGGAAAGTATTAAGTGCATTGAGTTATGTACATCCCTAAATATTGACATATTTCATTGTATGATACCAAAAACCACATTTGTTGAAATTGCCACTAGTCTCATTAGAAGTTAAGTATTAGGATGCTGTCAAACTCAAGACAGTAGATATAAGTTTGCCAAATTCCCAGTTCTTGCCTGAAAAGTCAAGTTTAATCATAGGCAGCAAATGCTGTTAGTTTTTTTCCAGGCTTACTGTGTTCATTTTTGAGCCACTGTCTGCCAGATACCCAAGTCTGGATAAGTATAGTTTGTCTACCAATTGTTCTTTCAGTTAAAAGTGGTGTTCCATGAAAACTCAGTCACAGAGTACTTTTATCATACTTTGATATGCAACAGATATATTTATTATTTTCTCATTTTGTCCCAGAATATTTAACTGAGTAGTTTTTACTGTTTCATCAAGGACATTCTTAAGTGAAAAAAAATTTTTTTTAAACTACTAGTCTGGCAATCAATAATACAATGATTTACTGTAGAGTTTGGTGCCTGGATTCATGCCAAGGCTTTTGCAGTTACACCCACTTTCTTTCTTTTGCACCATTGTTTTAAATTCCAACATGGCATAAAAGTATTGTTATGGAAGTAGTTTGACCTTTTGGACTCTAAAAGAGTCTGGAGGACCACATTTTGTGAACTAATGCTCTTTTGCATGTTTTTGAGTGTGATTAGCTTCTGATCTTGTTTTTATTATTTCCTTTTACTTTCTTTTGTTATGTTTTGCTGTTCTTTTTCTGAGTTTTTTTTTTTTTGAAGATTTTATTTATTTATTTATTTGACAGACAGAGATCACAAGCAGGCAGAGAGGCAGGCAGAGAGAGAGAGGAGGAAGCAGGCTCCCCGCTGAGTAGGAGAGCCCAGTGTGGGGCTCCATCCCAGAACCCTGGGACCATGACCTGAGCCGAAGGCAGAGGCTTTAACCCACTGAGCCACCCAGGCGTCCCTCTTTTTCTGAGTTTTGAGATGAATGTCTACTTTATCAAAGTTTTCATTTTTTAATACTAACATATGCATTTAAGGGAATAAATTTCTCCCTAGTCACAATTCTGATATGTAGTATATTCATATTTATTCAGTTCCAAATATTTTCTAATTTCCAGTGTTAAATTTTCTTTATACATGGGTTGATAAGCACACTTTTTAGTTTCCAAACATATGGAAATTTTGTTATTTTTTAATTAATGTTTTCTGCCTTTATTGCATGTGGTTACATAACATTTTATATGATTTAGTTCTCTGGAATTCTTGGAGATTTGTTTTATGTTACAACATATGGTCACTTTTTACTGATGTTCTATGTATACTTACAAAGAATATGTATTTTTTAGCACCTGAATGCCTGTAGATGTTTACTGGATCAAGTGTGATGATCTTGCTTGAATCCCCTATAGTTTTACTGGTGTTTATTAACCATTCTGATGCTTTGTTCTATCAGTTACTGAGAGATGTATATTTAAAATCTAGGGATTGTCTCTTTTTCCTTGTAACTTTTCCAAGTTTTTGCTTAATATCACATTTTGAGGCATTGATAGTAAGTATATACATATTTTAGAATATTACAACTCTGGTTTTTTGTAACATTGTCATTTATAAAGTATTCTCCTCTCTGTGTGTAATAATGCATTTATTTGGTCGTAATGTTTAATTACCTGATACTAGAGTAACTCAGTTGGTCTTTAGTGTTTGCATGCTATAGTCACCTTTCCATTCCCTTATGTTAGAGATATGAACGGCATGTAGATTTTTTAAAAAAATCTAGTGTAGCAGTCTTTTAATTGGAATATTGAATGTAATCACTGTAAAGTTACCATCATACAGTGTACTTTCTGTTTGTCTCATCTGTTGTATATTCCTTTCTTCTGTTCTTTTTTGCCTTCTCTTAATTTTTTTATTCCTTTTTTTCTCTTCTAGTTTGGAAATTATGTACTTATAAAATTAATATTCTTTCAGTGGTACTATACTGTTTGTAATATGCATCTCAGACAATTCATGGACCCATGGATACTTTTATTTCTATTCATTTCTCAATGATTGATTTATTGTCATGCATTTTAAATCTTTACATGTTTACTCACAAATGATTTTAAGATTTATTTGACACAAGAGAGAGATGCAGCAACAGAGGGAACACAAGCAGGGCAAGTGGGCGAGGGAGATGTGGGGCTCCATCTCAGGATCTTGAGCTGAGCTGAAGGCAGATGCTTAACTGACTGAGCTACCCAGGCACCCACAAATGATTTTTTCTTAATATTTGTTAGACTTATCGTTGTTATCATTTCTGATGCTTTTAATTTCTCTCTTCATTTACAGTCTTTTTTCTCAGATCATTTTCTTTTCACTCCCTTAAGAACATATTTTAGTATTTTCTTTAGGACAGGTTTGTTCATTTTTTGGTGATCTGAAAATGCCTCAATTTCACCATTGTCATTACAGAATATTTTTGCCGGGACAGATTTCTAGCTTGTATCTATTAGAATATATAGTTGTTGATTACTATTTTGATGGTAATCTGTTTTTTGCTTTCTGAAGTCTTTTTCTTGAAATCTTGCTGTATCCTCCGTATGTCTGTGGAGTTCTTTGATTTATCCTCCTTGGTGTGTGTTGAGATTGCTGAAATCTGTGAATTGATGTCTTTTATCAGTTTTGAGAAATTACCCGCTGGCTTTATAGACTGGCTAACATGTCCATAGCAAATATTATGCCTCCCCACCCCCCAAGTTTGGGCCCACCTCTCTGGATTTTCTTTTTCTTTTTTTTTTTTTTTAAGATTTTATTTATTTATTTGACAGAGGGAGAGGGAGATCACAAGTAGGCAGAGAGGCAGGCAGAGAGAGAGGGGAGGAAGCAGGTTCCCCGCTGAACAGAGAACCCAATGTGGGGCTTGATCCCAGGACCCTGGGATCATGACCTGAGCCAAAAGCAGAGGCTTTAACCCACTGAGCCACCCAGGTGCCCCTCTTTAAACATATTTTTAAAATATTCGTTGCACTTTTTTGGTTGTCCTCAGTGAAAAGTTGTTTGAATGTCCTAGTTTGCCATTACCTTAGATGATTCTTTCAAATGTTAGAATTGTATTCTGTTTTGCTGTCCGTGGAATAACTAAGAGAATATTAGTTACTTTGGATTCTCACATAAAACTCTTTCTTTGGTGAGAGAACAGACACTTGCAGAATGACTACTATGCATTGACTCCTTTCAGTATTTCATCCTCAGAAGCCTTTAAGATACTAGCTCATTCTATAGTTGAGGAAATAGAGTCTCAGATAGGTTAATTAACATGCTCAGGGACTCATAGTTGGTCAATGGTAGGCATGGAATTTGAACACTTGCCTTACTGAAAGTAGTTTGTGCATTATGCTATCATGTCTTGTTACTACTAGGATGGAAAGAATATAAAATCCTGATCAATTTGCTCTTAAGTTGGTGTATCCAGGTAGAAGTTAGCTAGGTCTTCATAGAGTTTGAATCTGAATTTTAAAACCTAGAGTGTCTTGATTGTTCTCTTATGTTGTTATGGAAATGAATGCCTTAATCATTTTTGGTTGTTTTCTTGGTCTAGCATTATTCTTGTACTTAGGTGTTAATTTTTAAAAAACGTTATATGACTGGATCTGCTTATAGTTTGGGGACTAAAGTATAAGTTAGAGTGGTAGGTTAAGAATTTAGCTTATCAGGGCACCTGGGTGGCTCAGTGGGTAAAAGCCTCTGCCTTCTGCTCAGGTCATGATCTCAGGGTCCTGAGATCGAGCCCTGCATCATGCTCTCTGCTTAGCGGGGAGCCTGCCTCCCCCTTTCTCTCTGCCTGCCTCTACACCTGCTTGTGATCTCTCTCTCTCTCTGTCAAATAGATAAATAAAATCTAAAAAAAAAAAAAGAGAGAGAGAGAGAGAATTTAGCTTATCATTACCATCGTCACCATGGTAATGATAAGACCTATAATTGAGTCTTATCCTAGTTTCCCTGTTCTAGCACATCTGAAGATATGACAGATTCCCACCATGTTCTCATCAGTAACAACTAATTATGGCAGGGATTCAAGTCTCACGGCGTTGAGGGTGGAAAGGGGAACATTTCCCTTTAGGTCGTCTTATTTAGAATCATGTGGGTAGTTGGGAAATGGTACTTTGCAAAATGTCTTCTGCTGATTATGTATCCTTTCTAGCTAACCAATTGAAATTCTTTGTGTAACTTATGATACAGTGCAAACTGGATTTTTTTCATTTTGTCTTGATTTGAAATATTGTCTCCATAAAATGTAGAAATGTCTTAAAGCCTCAAACATTATAGCCTCTCAAATATGTCTCATATTCTCTCTAGCTTTTATGTAGAGTACAAAAAATGTTTGGTCAGATCATGTGTCTTGAGATTTAGTTGCTCATTTCTCTTGCCCGTCTTCAGGAAGGTAGTAATTCTTGAGATGCCAATGTGATAAAATTGAGCTTATCATAGAAATTCATTTTGGTACAACAAAACCTCCTAGAATTTACTATTCTGTTCTCACCCTGTTCTCATTCTGAAGTTTATGTTACAAACTTCTGAGTTTTTTTGCATTTGTTTTCTATAGAATTTACATTTTTCCCTGTAGATTAAGTAGGATAGTAAAAATTGTTACCACTTATTCAGGGAAGGTATTACCTCCATCGTGGTTAAGAACCATCATAAAGGAAAGAGATAAATTTCATTACTACCCATTTACCATTATTTCACTGTTTTAATATGAGGTCACCATTTTATATCACATTTTACTAATGAATATAAAAGCTGCCACTTGTATATTTTGAAATAAAATTTTTGCCTCCTAATGTTGGTCAAGGTTTAATTTGGAATACAGGGCCATATTTTCATTTAAAAATATGAGCCTTTTGGAAGTCAAGTTGCTTGAGACGTTGGATTAAAGGAGGAGGATTTTTTGAAAAAATAGGAATAAATATATCCTCACAGTAGGAGGAATAAGAGAGAATTGAACCAGTAAAGAAAAGTGGGGATTTAGAGGGGGAAAAGAATCAGCTAGAAGGAAAGCAGTTGGATTGGAGATTTGGGAAAACTAGAGTATTAGTACATAATAAATACAGCCAGTCAGCCAGAAGGGACAGCATGCTAGTTAGTAAGTACAGTTTGAGGAATTTTGATCCTGAGAATGAACTGTGTGTTTTGGGTTAAAAAAAGTTTTCCAGAATGGAGTTTTTCACTTTATTTAACTAGTTGTGAGAATTGGAAATAGGATTATATGTAGGTTTAACTTTCAGTTTGTTTCATTTCCCCCCTCAAAGTGGAATTAGGTATTTAAAGTACTATTTCATGTATCTGGAACTAGGCTACATTTAGCAAGCTTTTCCTGTTTGAAACAAAGTCAAGAATTCAAAAACCAGGAATAGATGGAAAACAATCTATAAGGAAAAAAAAAAAACTTACAAAGCCAGTGCACTAACACTTAGGCATTTTATTATTTTTTTTTGTTTGGGTCCCTGTGTATTCTTAATTCAAAAGCATTATAAGTTCATTATATTTTTAACCTTATACATATTTTACCAAGTTTGTTTCTTTAATTTTAAGCCTGTAGCTAGGACACAGTAAATCAGAAATGGGGAAGTATGGTCTATAGGCAGGCATATATACAAGAAGTATAACCAGCAAAGGTGGTGTGGAAAGAGACCAAACAGTTATAAAAAGCTGATGTAATTGGAAATGTGCACCAGGGGCTCAAGGGTGTCTCAAACATTAAGCATCTGCCTTCAGCTCAGGTCCTGGGGTCCTTGGGTCCCACATTGGGCTCCCTGGGGTCAGTGGGTCCCACCTTGGGCTCCCTGCTCGGTGGGAAGCCTGCTTCTCCCTCTCCCACTGCCTCTGCTTATGTTCCCTCTCTCACTGTCTCTGTCACATAAATTAAAAAAAGAAAAGAAAAGAAAATGTACACTACTTTAGCTCCCTTGGTATATGCACATGGGGCCCTGTTTATCTTGGTAAACCTTGGAAGATCATTTGAATAGTAGTTTTCAGCATTGCTTTTACTTTCTGAAATAGCATGAACCATTGACACAATTATTTTCATATAGAAACTAGGAACATTTTGCCATTAGAAAATATGACTATGTTATATGTAAGTCTTTCCTTCTCAAACATACATCGAAGAAATTACATTTTTAAGTTTTAGCCAAATATTTATTTGTTTATTTATTTTTGTCATCTGGCAGTATTAGTGTGTATACAAAGTGATCCCATTGGTTTAGGAAAGAATTATAAGAGAACAGCCCAAATTTAAAAAGTTATTTATTTATTTATTTTAGAAAGATTTATTTATTAATTTTAGAGGGAAAGAGCAAGTGAGCACACATGTGCATGAGTGGGAGGGGCAGAGGGAGAGGTAGAGAGAGAGTCTCCAGCAGACTCCATGCTGAACACAGGACTTGATCTCATGCTGAACACAGGACTTGATCACAGGACTAGAGAGAGAGTCTCTAGCAGACTCCATGCTGAACACAGGACATTGAGACCTTGACCTGAGCCAAAACCAAGAGTTGGACACTCAACCAGTTGCACCAACCAGGTGCCCCAAGAAAAGTTTTTTTTTTTTTTAAGATTATTTATTTATTTGATAGAGAGACAGAGTGCACTAGCAGGGGGAAGGGGCAGAGGGAAAGCATACTCCCCAATGAACAGGGAGCCAGACTGGGGATTTGATACTAAGATACTGGGGACTTGATACCAGGACACTGAGATCATGATGCTTAACTAACTGAGCCACTGAGGTGCCCCCCCCCAAGAAAAGTTTTTACTAATTTAATTTTTATTTGGGAAAAACTTGGGGGAGTAAAGAGTCTTTCTATTGTAGTTCATTTGAAGACATATAATCTGGAAATAGTAAACAATTCAAAATTTTAGAGCTGGAAAAAACTTGGAAAAAACCTAAAAAAACCAGTCTAGTGTTTCTCTACCTTGGCTGGATATTTTAAAAGCTTCTCAGGTGATTCTAATGTGCGTCTAGGAATTGAGGACCTTATATTTCCATGCTTTTTAAATGAAGTATTCAGTGACATTCTGAGGATATGTAAATTAAAGAAATATTGCTGTTTTGATACTAGCAATGTCATTTGATGTTTTGTACCATGAATCATTTTTATAATATGGGAAAGATAATACTTATTCTATAATGTCATTATGAGGATTAAATAAAACAATTCATGGTATCCAGCATGGAGGATGTACATAGGAAACACTGATGGTAATGAAGATGAAGGCAGTACATAATTAGTAAGTATAAAGAAAGCGAGAAGTCCTATTCAGGAGTATTTGAAGTAAGACTAGCAGGACTCAATTACTAAATACACATGAAGGGTAAGGGAGAGAGTTTGGAGACTTGACTGACAGTGACATTTCCTGAGATTGTCTCTTAATTTCAAAGGAAGGTTGAAGGCTAATAGGAATTGCTTATCCTGCTTTTCACTTAATTCATTAAGTATTAAATTTTTTTTGAATTCCTAAGAAAAAAAGTTGAAAAATTCCCCAGTTTAATTAGGTAATACTTCTTGAATTTTGAGCTTATTGAAGATAATTTTTGCTTATTAGGTGTTCTTTATAAAGAATAAAAGTCTGGGCTATTAATAAAAATTGATTTAGAGGAAGTACAGTAGTCTTATGTTTTATATTTCCTAAGTTGCGTTTTTTTGGTGATACACACTCTGTGTTCTCAGCAATCCTTTGCAGCACTTGATTAGCCTTTCATTACACAAAATTTAGTAACAGTAATAACACGTGGTCTTTATTTTTTTTACATATATATTTTTTAATGTATATGCGTAGTCTTTAGATGCAGTGCTGATAAAGCATCTGTTAAGGTAAATTATTGACTAAAATTTGGTATTACAGGATTCACTGCTTATAGATTTGATCCCCCTGAAGTGAAAGAAAACATGCTTAGAGCTGTGGAACATCTTACAGATTAGCAGAGTAGATTTCATTTATAAATTTTACCTTCACATTCCGCATAGGTAGTACTTTGATACGGTTAGAACATCAAAAACTAGAAAAGGTCATCGGGAACCCCACTTCCATCTCTGTTTTGGATTATGCAATAAGACCCACTATAAATACATACTTTCCCATTTTCTGTGCAGGTGGAACCTTGCCATCCATTGTTGTGTTTTTTAAATTACATTTTTTATAAAAATGAAAGTGTTTACATTCTTAGAAGTATGGAAAGAACTTTCCTAAATATTGCCATCATTTTAAGAATTTCTAAGTTCTGAGTGTTTGATAAACATGATAATATGTATTTTTTTTAAGATTTTATTTATTTGACAGAGATCACAAGTAGGCAGAGAGGCAGACAGAGAGAGAGAAGAGGAAGTAGGCTCCCTGCTGAGCAGAGAGCCTGATGCAGGCCTCAATCCCAGGACCCCAAGATCATGACCTGAACCGAAGGCAGAGGCTTAACCCACTGAGCCACCCAGGCACCTGATAATAGATATTTTTAATCAGTATGATGTTAATTTTTTTCCTCCTTTAAAACTTTGTTGTTTTACTTCTCTGGTAGTTTTCTTTTTACCTTTCTAGCTGTTCCGCTTCTTATCTTTAACGTGCCCATCAATTGCTCATGTTCTGTTCTTGAACATCCTTTTACCATATACATTCTTTCTGGGAAATTTCATCCATACTCCTGGTTTCTAATATTCCTGACTTCAGATTCCACCTCTACTCAGTGACTCCCAAATGTGCATCTTCTTGGCTGAGTGTGAAACATGAATCCAGCTTCCAGTAGACATAATCCGTTTGGATATTCCACAGGTCTCTCAGCACAATGTGCGCAGGACACCATTCCCTCAGCTCTCCTTCTGTTGTTTCTTTGCTGTTAGAAGAAAAACAGCCCACAAGGCTGAATTTTATATTTCCTATCTCCAGTGAGTTGTATAAACCCTGAGTTTTCTAAGTCAGAAATGTAGTAGTCATCTGTGATTTATTCAGTTACTTTTGAAGTCTTCCTCTTGTACATCGTGTGGTGCTGCACAATGAGAGGTGTCTAATTAAAACATTTTTGGTATTAAAAACAAAAGCAAGACCACAAGTGATGAAATGTCTTAAAGTCTGTGTTGGTATGAGATTTAAGATAGATTAAAGCATCAATTATTTATCCGATTTTGAGGTATGGAAGACTTAATTGAGAATGAAAACAGAGGAGAAAACTATAAGGAAGATAATGATTTTATTCTATTAGAAATATAAAATAAAACTTTCTATATGCCTAAAGTTCTTTAAATTAAAGACAACATATGGTAAGAATACAGTGTAATACATGTTATTTTAAAAGTACTGGACGCTAAAGTACATTTTACATAGTAGAAAAAGTGATTAGTTCTGCTGTTGAGTATTAGGAAAAGTTTCACAGTGGAGGTAACTCTGTATTTTGTAGAGAATCGATTTTTGGGGGTACATTTCTCTAGATTAGTTATTACAGGGAACATTTACCAATATTACTGCCTATCATGTCTTTTCAGAATCCTAGAAAAAAATCATGTTAACTGTTTGCTGGACAGTATATATGAAATTCAAGTACTAATTCAGTCCACATATGTAAAGAGATTAGCTATATCTTATTTTAAGGAATATAAATATTTATGTACATGTATGTATATACATTTTTTTGGCAGAACTGTATCATTAAATCTGTGACAGTAGCTTCTACATGTACTAAGTAAGGAACCTAAGGATTGTCTTTGTCATAATTGAAAATAATGTATCTAGCTCACTTATCTAAGAAGAGGCATTTCTTTGGCTTAAGAAAGAAAAGAAACTAAATATTGAAGGGGGAGTGCCATGACCCCTCAGGTGCGGGGCCCACACGTGCCAGGAGAGGCCTGGAGGGGAGAGGTGGTGGCCAGAGCCAGGAGGCTTCCAGCCTGCTCTGCATGGACCTGGGGCCTGGGGACCACTGCTGGAAGGCTTCCCAGGCACTCTTTTCAACCCATCCTGCCCATTCCGCCCTGCGGCTACCCTGGCTTATGCAGCTGCTGCCAGACCCCTAGAGGCCCACGAGCTCGGCTGCCCCCACCTGCAGCTCTGAGGTGGGTTCTGGGGTGGGGGGCGACTAGTGGTCTTCTTGGCTGTTTGATGGAAAGAAACCAGGAGACCCAGCTTTGCACCTGCTTGGACAGCTCTGTGGCCTCCAGAGCAAGATTTTATTTCTTTGAGAGAGGGAGAGCAAGCAAGGAGGGGTGGGGGCAGAGAGAGAAGTGGACTCCCCATTGAGCAAGGAGCGGGTCCCCATCCTCTGGGATTGTGGCCTGAGCCAAAGGCAGACGCTTAGCTGACTGAGCCACCAGAGGTTTTATGACATCTGCAGCAAGTATTTTGAAGAATCCCTCAGGGCATTGTTATCAGACAGTGACCCTGATAAATAGGGGATAAGTCCCAATTTCTCTGAGTGACAATATGCTTGCATAGTCTTAGATCTTTTTGGCCCCTGGCAACCACCATTCTGCTCATTGCTTCTATGTGTTTGACTATTTTGGATTCCACATGAAGCTACTGAACTTTTTCCTAGGATGACTGTACCGTTTTGTATTCTTACCAGCAAGTTATGAGAGTTCTAGTTGCTGTGCACCCTAACTGGGTGGGGGTGGGAGCAGAGGGAAAGGGACAAGCAGACTCTATGCTGAGCACAGAGTCCCAGGTGGCTTTTTATCCTACAACCCTGAGATCCTGACCTGAGTCAAAACCGAGTTAGAGGCTTAACAGACTGAGCCACCCAGGTGCCCCACTTATGATGCTGCAGTAAACATGGGGGTGCAGGCATCTTTTCAAGTGAGTATCTTTATTTCCTTCAGATAAATACCCATAAGTGGAATTGCTGGGTCGTACAGTAGTTCTCTTTTAAAATTTTTCAGGAAATTCCGTGCTGTTTTCCAAATTCCGTGCTGTTTTCCATAGTGGTTGCACATTCCCGCTAACCATGTGTAAGGGTTCCCTTTTCTTTGTATTTTCACCAACACTTACTTCTTTTTGGTAATAGCCATTCTCACAAGTGTGAGATACTTCATTGTAGGTTCCTCATTATAGATATTTCATTGTAGTTTTGATTTGCATTTCCCTGACATTTGATGTCAGGTGTCAGATGTTGAGTACCTTTTCATGTTAAAAAAGGGGGGGTGGCAAGAAAAGAACCTAAATGTTGGAAATTTATGTAATTCACTCTTAATTTGCACAGAATGAGTACAGAAAAGGATTTGTATGGGACTGTTAATTTAAGCATTGTTTATATTAGCAAAACAAAACCAAACTAGGAAACTAGTCTTAGTATTGAGGGTGGGTTAAAAGGTTTTAAAGCTTAGGGGCCTTTGGGTGGCTCAATTCTTAAGCATCTGCCTTCACCTCAGGTCATGATCCTTTGCCTGCTTCTCCCTCTCTCGCTTGCCCTGCTTGTGTTCCTGCATTCATTATTTGTCTTCTGTCAACTAATTAAAATCTTTTTTTTTTTTTAATGATTTTATTTATTTTGACAGAGACACAGCGAGAAAGGGAACACAAGCAGGGGGAGTGGGAGAAGCAGGCTTCCCACTGAGCAGGGAGCCTGATGTGGGGCTCGAACCCAGGACCCCTGGGGTCATGACCTGAGGCGAAGGCAGACACTTTTCAACTGAGCTACCCAGGAGCCCCAAATAAATAAAATCTTCAAAAAAAATTTTTTTATAGCTTATATAGTTGAATTTTACACTCTTAAATGAGATTGAATTATATGCCGATAAAGAATAATTCATACTATAGAATAAAAGAAATCACACAGTAGTAGTGTGACCCTCCTTTTGAAAACTGTATGTGTGTGTGTGTGTACATTTTTAAAAAGTTTCTGGAGGTATGTATATAAAGTTTTTAGCAATGATTCCTAGTTGCATTGTTTCTGTTTTTGTAATAATTACACATTACTCTGTAATTTAGCCAGATTGGTATAGATGTAAAAATAATAAATTCAAGATTAAACAGTTACATATATTCCTGTTTATTAATTAATGGTATTATTACAAATATAAGAAAGGCTTGGATTCCTGTCTCTCCATGTTTTAGGAGTGGAATAGTTGTGTTTTTGGAAGTATATTCCAGAGAATTCTCCTGGTCTGGGAAGAAGGCAGTTATTTCATTATCTAACATTATATGGATCTGGAGCAACTACTTAGTAATTCACATCATTAGGGTTACGTAGACTTAGTTTTTCTTAGTGGAGATAATCTGATGTTGGATTTGTTATGGTGGGAGTGTTTGCTATTTAAAAAAATAAAGGTTGAATTTCCGGTGAACCAATTACTAACTGGGGGGACTATTGTTGGTAAGTGAATTATTTGGGAGCCTAACTCCTTAGGAAATTTGGAGAATTATCATGCTGTGAAAATAGGTATAAATGTTACTAGTTATAGAAATTCAACTGGTCAGGATTTATATAGTAGGACTAAATATTAGCTTAGGCAGAAGATGACACAGCTGATGAGATTATTATTTTTTAAGATTATTAAATTGACAAAAATCATTTGGTAAGTCCATCAGTTCAAGGCTACCCATGATGGCATCCTAACATTTCTGGAGGAATTAGTGAGGAATCAAGATCTTTCTGAACTGTTTCAGATGTGTATGGAACTCATTTTTGGCAAGACAATAGGTCTAAGAAGTAAGGCAAATGTAATGATGATGCTTTTGGATCCATTCTTGGTTGACTATTCTTGGTTGACTCTTTCATTTGGTCATCTGTCAGCTTTTGGGAGTGCCATTCATATATATATATGTGTATGTATGTATATACATATATATATATTTTCTGTTTTGCATAAAAGTTTTTACATCTCCTATGTATCATTTTAGTGCCTCCTTGTGGGGAACTGTATTAATGACAGTTACACAAATGATATTACACAGGAAGGGTTATTATTAAACTAAAAATTATATTTTACAGTGATATTTTTATATTTTGAAGAAACATTGAAGATAATTTTATAGTCAGAATTATTTTTATTTTTATACTAAATCATTTAAGTTTGAGAGTTCATTTATTTATTAAATATTAAGTGCCAGCTCTATGTCAGGCAATAGGTACTTTTTGGAACATCAGTTACCAAAGCAGGTGAATATTCCTGCTCTCTTGGGTTTTACATTCTAGCAAACAAGGCAGGTATAATAAATGATTAAATCATATAGCTTATTAAAATATGATAAGAACTGTGGAAAAGGAAAACAGCAGGGAGAGATGTATTAGGAGTGCTGCATATTGGGGACGGAGTTTGCAGTATGAAGTAGAGTGGTTTGGAGGACTTTATTGAGAAGGTGACAATTGAGCAAAGACTTGAAGAAGAATGTTTTAGGCAGAGGAAACAAGCAGTGGAAAGGTCCTAAAGTGAAACTGTTCCTAACTTGTTCAAGGAACAACATGAAGTTTGTGGCTAGAACTGAATAAGGCAAGGAAGTTGTGTGGACAAATCCTATCTTGCAAGCTATTTTAGGGACTTTAGTTTTTACCTTGAAATTGGAAGCTCTTGAAGGATTCTGAACAGAAGAGTGAACTGACAGTAAGCTTGTTCTGATAACCATGTGGGAAATATATTATAGAGGAGCATGGATAGAAGCAGGGAATCCAGTTAGGAGGCTATTGCAGGTAATCAACATGAGAGGCGTGATGGTGGTTTGTATCAGCATGGAAGGAGGAGGAGGTGGAAAAAGTGGTCAAATCATAGGTATATTTTAAAGGTAGAGTCTAAAGGATATGCTGAAAATTGAATGTGGGAGGCAGAGGATAAGAATAAGAAACATGGAAGGGATGACGCTGTGATTTTCAGAGAGCAACTAGAATGATGGAATTGCCATCAACTGAGACTGCCGGGTAAAGGGATTTGGGTAAGGGGTGGTGGTGGAGATGTCCCGGATTCAGTGTTTTAGATTTCAAGTTTGAGATGTCTGATAGACTTCTAAATGGGGATGTGGAGTATGGAGTATAAGCAGTTTTGACAATAAAGAACACAAAAGCTGTCACAAAAATATCGGTCCCTAATTGAATTTGAAGTGCTGCTTATATTTCAAAATAATTTTTTCATTTAGTGACTGTTGGTTGAGTACCTCTATTTTTTTTTTTAAAGATTTTATTTATTTATTTGAGAGAGCGAGAGAGAGAGAAAGAGATGGACAGAACTAGTCAGGGGAGGGGCAGAGGAAGAAGCAGACTCCCTGCTGAGCAGGGAGCCTGATGGAGGGCTCCATCCCAGGACCCTGGAATCATGACCTGAGCCAAAGGCAAATGGAAGGCAGATGCTTAACAGACCAAAACACCCTGGCACCCCCTTTACACAAACATTTTAAATGACAGGTGTGGCAGGTGCTATGAAGAAAGGGCACCTAGGACACAGGAGATAATGGTGCCGATGATTCTGATAGTCCTGGAAGGCTTTCTTGAAGGAGTGTCATTTGAGTGTCATTAAGATTCACTTATTTTAATTGTATAGACAGATGAATTTTGACAAATCTGTGTAAGCACCACTATAGTTAAGATATAGATACAGATCAAAAGATTTCTGGCACCCTGTTTCTGTCCATTTTTACATTGGGTTGTCTTTTTTATTATTGATTTGTAGGAGTTCTTTATACATTCTAGATACAAATCTCTTGTTGCCTATGTAATATTTTCTACCATTTTTAAGCTTTTATTTTAATCCCATTTAACATCCAGTATTACATTAGTTTCAGGTGTACAGTGTGATTCCACAGTTCCGTATAATACCCAGTCCTCATTATAAGTTCTCTCCTTAATCCCGTCACCTATTTAACCCATTCCCCTACCTACCTCGCCTCTGGTAGCCATCAGTGTGTTCCCTGTATTTAAGAGTCTGTTTCTTGGTTCGTCTTTCTCTCTCGCTCTCTTTTTCTCCCTTGCTCATTTGTTTTGTTTCTTAAATTCCACATATGAGTGAAATCATATGGTATTTTTCTCTCTGACTTATCTTCCTTAGCATTAATGCTCTCTAGTATATTATATTACATCTCTGTAATATTCCATTATTATACATCCATCTCTGTAATATTCCATCACACACACACACACGAATCTTCAGCCATTCATCAGTGGACACTTGGTCTGCTTCCAGATCTTGACTGTTACAAATAGTGCTGCTATAAACATCAGGGTGTATGTGTATAGCAGCATTTGATTTCGTATTTTTGTATTCTTTGGGTAAATACCCAGTAGTGTGATTGCTGGATCGTTAGGGTAGTTGTATTATAACTTTTTGAGCAACTTCCATACTGTTTTCCACAATGGCTGTATTAGTTTGCATTCCCACCAGTAGTACAAGAGAGTATCTTTTTTCCCACA
Source organism: Mustela nivalis (assembly GCF_964662115.1). Lineage (NCBI taxonomy): Eukaryota > Metazoa > Chordata > Mammalia > Carnivora > Mustelidae > Mustela > Mustela nivalis. The sequence continues at coordinate 63,776,259 of NC_139033.1, forward strand.
TCCTTTCCAACTCCTATTGTTTCTTGTGTTGTTGATTTTAGCTATTCTGACAGGTGTGAGATTATGGTTTTGATTTGTATTTCCCTGATGATGGGTGATGTTGAACATCTTTTCATGTGTCTGTTTGCCATCCGTATATCTCCTTTGGAGAAATGTCTGTTCATGTCTTCTGCCCATTTTTTAATTAGATTATTTGTTCTTGGGTGTTCAGTTTTATTTATAAGTTCTTTACGTATTTTGGACAGTAATTCTTTACCAGATATGTCATTTGCAAATATCTTCTCCCATTTCGTAAGTTGCTTTTTAGTTTTGTTAATTGTTTTCTTCACTGTACTGTTTTCTCTCATTTTGAAAATTGTTTTTATTCTCTTTATATCTTTATCTGAACGTCTTTATATGAACAGTTTCTAATTGAAATGAAGTCCATGATCATGTTTTTCTTTCTGTATGTTGTTTGAAAAATAGTTTGTTATATCAAGTTCATGAAAATATGCTTGTATTTTCTTCTAAAAGTTTTTATCCATTATCCATTGCAAATTAAATTTGTGAATGATCTGAGTCTAGCAGTCAAGGTTCATTTTTGTTCACTTAATATTCAATTGATACAGTACCATTTGTTGGAAATACTATTTTTACCCATTGAATACAGGTTGTTTTAAGGAAGGTGACTCTATGTGTGGATCTGTTTCTTACTTCTGTTCTGTTGGTCTCTATCTTTGCACCAGCAACATGTCAATTATGGAGCAATGGTGGTTTTTTTGTTGTTGTTTTTTGTTTTTTTCTTCAAGAATGTCCTGGCTATTCTAATTCTTCTGCATTTCTGTATGAATTTTAGAATCACCTTGTGAATTTTCTTCAAAAAGCCTGCTGGGATTTTGACTGATTTCATGGAATTTCTAGGTCAGCATTAGGGAAACTGGTATCTTCAGTATATTGAGTCTTCCAGTCAATAAAAATGGTATATCCCTCCATTTAGTAAATTCTCATTTCTTTCAACGGCGTTGCAATGTAGAAGTATTGCACATCTTATTAGATTTATTTCTAGTTATTCATTTTTTATACGATTATATATACTCTTATTTTTAAAAGAAAATATATAGAAATACAGTTGATTTTTATATATTAATCTTCTATCCAGTTACCTTATTCAAATAATTTTTTATAGATTCTCTTGGTATTCTGTGCATTCAATCATGTCATACGTGAATAATGACAGTTATGTATCTTTTCCAATCTTCATTTTTTTTTTTTACTTTTGTGTTTTATTTCCATTCTTAATACTATTGATTTGTCTATGGGTTTATTTATTATGATAAATAGATATGGTGTTAATGGATATTCTTGTCTTATTTCTGAAAGCAAGGAAAAAGAGTCCAATATTTTATCAGTAAGATGTTATTAGCTATAAGTTTTTTTATAAATTAGATTTATTAGATTAAGGATTTATCTCTAAATTTTTAAACGTTTGTATTATGAGTAGTTGTTAAATTTTGTCAAATACTTTTCCTTTGTATATTGAGATATTATGTGGATTTTATTTTGGTAGTTTGGTGAATTATAGTGATTGCTTTCCAAAAGTCATACCAGTTCTCATTCTTAGAATTAACATCTTTGGTTGTATGGTTATAGGATGCATCATCTTTTTAATATAGTCTGGATTCAGTTTGCTAAAATTTTGTTTATGTTTTTGTGTCTATGTTCTTGAGAAAGTTTGGCTTGTAGATTTTCTAATAATGTGCTTGTTAGGTTTTGGTATCAGAATTTGGTGACCTCGTAATAGAATTGGGAACTGTTGGGGCACCTGGGTGGCTCAGTTGATTAAGTATCTGCCTTTTGCTTGGGTCATGATCTCAGGGTCCTGGGATTAAGCCCCATGTTGGGCTCCCTGCTCAGTGAGGAGCCTGCTTCTCCCTCTCCCTCTGCCCCATCCCCTTGCTTGTGCGTGTTTACTCTCTCTCTCTTTCTCACAAATAAATAAAATTTTTTTAAAAAAGATTTTATTTATTTATTTAGCAGACAGATCACAAGTAGGCAGAGAGGAAGTCAGAGAGAGAGGAAGGAAAGCAGGCTCCCTGCTGAGCAGAGAGCCCGATGCGGGGCTCGATTCCAGGACCCTGGGATCATGACCTGAGCCGAAGGCAGAGGCTTTAACCCACTGAGCTACCCAGGCGCCCCACAAATAAATAAAATTTTTAAAAAGAAAAGATTAATTAAGTTTTTGTTTATTCATCAGTTGATGGACATTCTGAATTTTTTCTGTTTTTTGGCTATGATGGTTAATACTGCTGTGAACATTTTTGTGTAAGTTTTGTGTGAATGCTTATCTTCAGTTCTCTTGGGTCTATACTAGAAGTGGAATTGCTCTGTCATATGGTAATTCTATGTTTAACTTTTTGAGGTACTGCCAAATTGTTTTCCAAAGTGGCTGCACGCCTTACAGTCTTGCCAGCATGTATAAGAGTTCCATTTTCCCCACATTCTTGCCAGCCCTTGTTACTTTTTTGTAGTTTTTTTTCTTTCTTAAATTATTATAGCCATCCTAATGAGTGTTGGCTGTTCATTCTTATTTTTTAGAATGCTTTATAATTTTTCATCAAGTGCTGGACTTATGAATGAACAATTGTAGAGGCTCTACATGGTGTTATTTTCCTCCAAAGAGAGTTAAGTTTTCCTTTGGAAGGTGAAGCTCTAGATTACCTTGAGTGTTGAATGTTGACTCTAAGATTTGTTAGGGCTGATATTTCCATTTTGACCTTAATCTAAGGAGAGTCCTTCTGAAGTCTCAGCAGAGGGCTAGAGTTATTTTTGAAGGCCTTTCTGGCTTGGTAGAGACTACACTCCATCCAGTCTTTGTTTCTCCAGCATTGGGCAGAAGCTGAAATACTCCACTCAGCTCTTTACTCTCTCATTTTTTTTTTTTTTTAAGATTTTATTTATTTCTTTGACAGAGAGAAATCACAAGTAGATGGAGAGGCAGGCAGAGAGAGAGAGAGGGAAGCAGGCTCCCTGCTGAGCAGAGAGCCCGACGTGGGACTCGATCCCAGGACACTGAGATCATGACCTGAGCCGAAGGCAGCGGCTTAACCCACTGAGCCACCCAGGCGCCCAGCTCTTTACTCTCTTAACTGCTGTTTTATGCTAGTTTTCTTGAATTTTTGTCTTTTTTGTGATTCTTCCACTCTGGGACTTTGTTCTTTTGTTTCTATCTTTCTGATAGCCCAGAACTCTGTCTTCTTCTCAGTCCAGTAATGCTGCCACTTCTGCTTGGGCTCTCTTTTCCTCTAATACAGCAGAGTCAAGGACGAAGCAAAGGAGATTGTGGAGCTGATCTTTGGTGCTTCCCTTCTCTTAAGAGTTGTAGCCTCGGGCGCCTGGGTGGCTCAGTGGGTTAAGCCACTGCCTTCGGCTCAGGTCATGATCTCGGGGTCCTGGGATCGAGGCCCGCATCGGGCTCTCTGCTCAGCGGGGAGCCTGTTTCCTTCTCTCTCTCTCTGCCTGCCTCTCTGTCTACTTGTGATCTCTGTCAAATAAATAAAATCTTAAAAAAAAAAAAAAAGAGTTGTAGCCTCTCCTGCTTCTCTTGCCTATATTGCTCTTCAGTGTCTTCAAATAGTTTTTACATTTGTCCAGATGTTACAACTTTTATCATGGTTAGTTTGATATAAGCTACTCTATTATCATGGGAGTCGTGAATACTGATGTTTCATTAAGTACATCACAAGAAAATGAAGAAACTGATATCTTTTGAGAGTGAGAACATAAATTTTCAGCAGAAAATTTGGACAAGAATATAGAAGGATTTTTATTTTCAAATGAGAGGGTCACAGTCCACTGTGTTTCAAGGATAGTAAAGTATCATTTCATAGTAAGATATGTGACAGGAAGTTGATGTTTGGTAATTTATTTTTAAAAACTGAATAGTCATTAATTGTTTATAGAATCCAAAGTGGATAAAAATTTTTTTTTTTTTAAAGATTTTATTTATTTATTTGACAGAGAGAGATCACAAGTAGGCAGAGAGGCAGGCAGAGAGAGAGAGAGAGAAGGAAGCAGGCTCCCTGCTGAGCAGAGAGCCCGACGCGGGACTCGATCCCAGGACCCTGAGATCATGACCTGAGCCGAAGGCAGCGGCTTAACCACTGAGCCACCCAGGCGCCCCAAAGTGGATAAAAAATTTAAAATGAGAATTAAAGAGGAAATATTTAATAAAAGAGCAATTATTTCCTAGATTAAGTAGTGAAGAAACCAAGACTCTGAGTTTTATTTATTTATTTATTTTTAAGATTTTATTGTTTATGTATTAAAGAGAGTGAACATGAGCTGTGGGGAGAAGCAGAGAGAGAGGGAGAAGCAGACTCCTTGCTGAGCAGGGAACGCAGCATGGGACTCAATCCTGGGACCCTGGGTTCATGACCTGAGCCAAAGGCAGACATTTAACCAACTAAGCCACTCAGGTGCTCTAAGAGTATGAATTTTAAGTGGTTGCTATTAGAATAGAACTTGGTTATTTGTGTACATGTTAGTGATTATTAAATGGTTGGGATTTGAGTATTCACATGTGATGGTTAAAAGATAGTGTTTATCTGTTAAGGGTGCCAGAGAGGATTGTGTTCACAAAATCTGTATGGTACAGAAATGCTAGCTAACTAGGCATGTAAAAATGTGGGAGGAAGAGAATGACTAAAGTTATAGGAGTAGATGTTATGTTTTCAGAACATGGAGAAATAGAGAAAGAAGGCAGAAATAGATGTGTAAAGAATATAGCTCCTTCTCCTCTAAGACTTAAAAATGGGGATTTGGAAAGCAACTAACCATTTGCTTTCTTCACCAAAATACCCCTAAGAAGGGAGCCAGGTGTTGCAGACCACCCTGTATCTGTGTTTTTCCTTTCGCCCTTTTGTGAACTCTCAAGGTTAGTCAGTGATTTTCTTCACACTTTCATTAGGAAATTTGCCAAAGGCATCCTTTTGAGGCAGCTGTCTCTGTACCCTTGGAGGCCATCAGTAATGTTTCTGATCTATAGGAGTCGTCGGCACAAAAATGTTGGACTGAACTGAGTCTTCGTGGTTTAAAACATTCCCTTGCCAAAATTACTTTATTTCCCCCTCGAACAGTATTACAAAGTATATTACGTTTTGGGGCTTCTGGTCCTTTTTATAGTTTTTTGTTATTGCATCTTTCTAGGTAAAATCCAATATTAAAGTAAATATATCTAAATATATTAATTATGAAAGGAGACTTAAGTTTCAAAACATAATTTAACTACAGTGGACACATTAAAAATCCTTATATATAGATAAATGTGAATTTATCTATAAGAATTTAAAGAATTTATTTTTACTATTGAGAATTTTTAAAGTAAAATATAGTTTAATTGGTGGTGTTCTTTTGGTTTGACGCAGTCAGATGATATCTTCATACTAAGATAAGTTTTGGGGTATATTAAATTTGACGTAAATAATTAGTCCATGATTAAAATGCATTAGAATAAGTTGAAATGCATTTTTGTTTTTGTTTCTATTCAATTTAATAATATATGCAACTGTTATATGCATCTTTAATATATTAGTCTGTTTCTCTTGTTTTACTAAACTGTCTTCTTTCAGCCACCCACACAGAATATGCCTATGGGTCCTGGAGGGATGAATCAGAGTGGCCCTCCCCCACCTCCACGCTCTCACAACATGCCTTCAGATGGAATGGTAGGTGGGGGTCCTCCTGCACCACACATGCAGAACCAGATGAACGGCCAGATGCCTGGTAAGTTTTTCTCCTCTAAGACATTAACACCAGAGTTGCTTAGCAACTGAAACGACATGGGGGCTCAAGGGATACTAGATTGTTGATGACAAAACTGCTTTGAATGCCCCGGAGTACAAGCTCTCTTAGAGTTTGTTAGCTACAGAGCTACGTGACCTGTATTCAGTGTTTATCAGGCTGCCCTTGGGCTTTGATGTAGCTGACACACAGCATTCCTCTGATGAACAGAACTGGCTAAATTTAGTCTGTCTGAAACTATGCAATACAGCTGGCTTTAGAAGCTTTTTGGAAAAAAAGACATTGTGCCATGACTTAAGAATTAAAATTTCTTTATGGATTATAAAGATACTATAACATTTCCTTGGGTTTTGTATTTACTTAAAAATGTATTGGTCCCAGAAACAGTATTGCTGAAAAAAACACATGGGGAAAAGAAAAAAAATCTGTAAAATGCTAATATATTTAGTATTTCCTCATTGATACTATTGAAGCTGCGTATAGATTTTTATGAATACATATGCTTATAGCATAATACATATATGCAAATTGATATTAAAGCAGACTTAAAAGAAGAAAAATAATGTCAGATGTTTTATATAATGAGATATTCTCTTTACTACTTATCCATTTTAAGTTTGGAGTCACTTAGAATCTCTTCTAGGTCATTGGGTGCTTAATTAGTTACCTTTTGCTGGTTTGAATTTTTAATCTGAAAAGTATCTTTAAACTATTTTGTTTTTGTAACAATAGCTACAACCCATACCCATAATTTTTGGTGGGTTGTTTTCTGCATTTACTATGAGAATATTTGTACTTTCTAAAAACAAAGGCTATTTTCATTAACTCCAAGGAAGTATTATACAAATAGGAATAATGAAAATAAATTAGAATAACAACGCAGTTCATTTTTTAAAATTAGTAATTAGCATCCGTAGGATAGCTGATTGTTTTGGATGGTAACATTGGTGTTCAGAGACAATGGGTACAGGAAATGAGGTAAAGGAGAGCACGGAGCAAAAGAAGCCAGGTAGTCTCGTTCATAGAAGACTGATGTGTGATTCATGTAGGAGGTTGGCACTGTTTTGGTGGCTATCTTGTTTCCTTCTGAGGCTTGCCATAATCCATGGCCACCCTCCCCCCAATCCATACCCTGTGTGGGGCTGGGAATAAAGATGTAACTACTTGTTAGGTTGTAGTCAGGAGGATGCTTCTTGCTGAATTCACATTTAACTCATCAGGACCTGTTGTTTTTTTGAACCAGAAGGGTAGTGCTAGTGCATGTTAGCAAGTTAAGAGTTTTGTGACTTTTTATGGTGGTACTGTTAATTAGAATTTTGACTTAACTTCTCTGTGTAAAATTAAAGCTTAAGGCCAAAGAAGCACTTGAATGGCAATGTAATTATTGTTAACATGACATTTGGGTTTTTGTATACAGCCATCTGGAGTAGTTACATTCTTTATAAACCAGAGATTTTCAACTAGTGATGACCTGCGTTGTCTAGAACACTGTAGAGCTTCCAAAACAATTCTCTAATAAAAGAGGTCTACGTAGGTGTAGGAGAAATTGAAGTCTAGTTACTTTGTTTCCTTTATTTAATATACTCCTTCATAGAGTTTTGCCAGCTTTTGTATGCACATGAATTTGTATCTAGGCTTTTAAGAACCTATTTAAGTTTTGTTTTAATATTTTCTAATCTAAGTTATAGAGGTACTTATGTGCTCCTTGATCTTGGTCAAATAACCACAATCTCATGTTCCTTTTTTAAAACATTTAACAGATTAAAAAAAAAAATAGACAATAATAAACCTGTGGTACCAAAGTCAAAAGGTACCAAAGGGTATATAGCCCCTGCCTCCAGATACTTCATTCCAGAGAGTCATCGGTTCTAGTTATCCTTCAAGAGATATTCTCTGTATCCAGAACATATGCATAACACTCTTTTTCTTTTTGTCTTATTCTTTAAAAAAAAAAAAAATCACAAGTGGTAACATACATCATGTAGTATTATATATGGTATTTTTTCCTTCTTAAAGATAGATCTTAGAGACCATTTTGGAGAGACCACTCAATACATGAAGAGCTCCCTCATGCTTTGGGTGACTGTATTTCATTCTTTCTCATGGATGCTCCTAATTTATTTGAACAGTTCCTTATGATGGAAATACAGGTTATTTCTAGTCTTCTGATATTAAAAATTATGCTTTGTGAATATGCTTGTAAAATAAAAGTATATTAGTAAGTAAATAAACACACATACACAGTTTTGCATTCATGCTTGTGTACACATAAAGGCCTTATATTTATAGAACTGCAGTTGTTGGGTTAAAGGTACATGCATTTTAAAATGTGGTAGTTATTGCCAAATTGCTCTACATAAAAATAGTACTTATTTGTATACTTATATACCTCAACAGTGTCTGAAATTACTTTTCTTCATAGATCAAAACTTTGGGTTTTTGGAATCTGAAAGATGAAAAAAGGGTCTCATGGTTTTAATTGGCCTTTTTATTATAAGTGAAGCAAGCAGTCCTCTCATATATGTCCCTTTGGTAGTTTTGTATGAACCGATTATTCATGTCCCTTGCCATTTCTTTTATTGCTAGTGGTCTTTTACTTATTTTATATGTTAAATAATTAGTTCAGTCTGTGATAGGTCTTGTTAATAATTTTTCCCACTTTTTATTATTACTATATTGTTTTCATTTGGTCTGGCTTGGTCATATTTAATTTTTTATTTTTATGTAGTCTAGTTTAGCAGTCTTTCAGGGCTCTGGGTTTTCTGGCATGTAAGAAGACCCTTCTGCTTCAAGATCATTTTAAAAAGTTCTCCTTTTTGAAATTCCCCTTTAAGATTTTTTTTCCTTTTTCTTTTTTCTTTTGTAGTATTTAATTTTTTATTCATCTGGAACTATTTTAGGTAGAAGGAATGTGGTAGACTGTTTTCCAGATGGCTACTCAGTGGTCATACTACATATTGAATTGTCTTTCTTTTGCCTACTAATACTTAATTTCATCACTTAATTTCTACAAAATTAGAAATTTCAGTGTGTTTTTAGGACTCTACTCTGGGCCCATTAATCTGTTAATTCATTTATGTGCTAATACTGTATACTTTTTTTTTTTTTTAATATGGAACGCTTCATGAATTTGCGTGGCATCCTTGCGCAGGGGCCATGCTAATCATCTCTGTATCGTTCCGATTTTAGTATATGTGCTGCCAAAGCGAGCACAATACTGTATACTTTTAATTACTTCTCTTTTATACATTTTGCTCTCTTATAAAGCTATTCCTTTATCATTCTTTCCCCCCCCCCCCCCAGAATGTTGCTGGCTTCTAAAAGCATCAGTTCCTTAAATCTATAAAATGGGAATAGCGTCTACTTCACAATATTTGCTATCGTTCATAGAAAGCATTTACTTCGTTTGCTATTGATTAAATACTCAAGTTATTGTTTAGTATTATTATTATGGTATGCAAAAAGATTAAAAGCTTTTAAAGTACTTTTTTAATAGAACAAAGTTTAATAGACCATTAACTTTCGTATTTGATTTTGACCACTTTTCTTCAAAGGGCCTAACCATATGCCTATTCAGGGACCTGGACCCAATCAACTCAATATGACAAACAGTTCCATGAACATGCCTTCAAGTAGCCATGGATCCATGGGAGGTTACAACCATTCTGTGCCATCATCACAGAGCATGCCAGTACAGAATCAGATGACGATGAGTCAAGGGCAACCAATAGGAAGCTATGGCCCCAGACCAAATATGAATATGCAGCCAAACCAAGGTAAATAAGCTTGATGTCATTCTTTTTTTTAAAGGTTTTTTTTTTCTTTTTTTATTAAAGATTTTATTTATTTGAGAGATTGAGAGGGAGCATGAGCAGAGGGAGGGGCAGAGGGACAAGCAGACTCCCTGTTGGGCAGAGAGCCCCACACAGGGGGTTCCAAGTGGGGCTTCAGGCAGGGCTTGATCCCAGGACCCTGAGATCATGACCGCAGCTGAAGTTAGACACTTAAATGACTGAGCCACTTAGGTGCCCCTGATGTCATTCATTTTTTTAAAAGAATATTTTATTTATTTGGGAGAGCACGATAAGGAGGGAGGAGCAGGCAGACTTCCAGCTCAGCAGGAGCCAGACTCTGCCTCATCTCAGGACCCTGAGATCCTGACCTGAGCCAAAGGCAGACATTGAACCAACTGAGCCACCCAGGTGCTCCAACCCCTGATGTCATTTTTGACTGGAATGCTGTGTTAGTCTTTGAAAAGAAAAATTTTTTTTTCAAGTTGGTAGCTGATTCATGAAAATAGAAGTTTGAGCGAGCCATAATCATATCCATAAAAAAGGAACATTGAGTTTGAAACTAGCTTAAAATAATTTTTTATTTTTACATTTAGAAGTTTGCTTAATTAAGCTCTTAAAGCTTATTTATCTTTATGTCTTTTGGACCGTTTAAGATTCTTGGGTGTTTTTTAAGAAAAATTTTTAAGCTAATAAATGAATAAACAAACATTTGGTTTAGAGCAAGGAAGTTGAGAAAATAATAATTTCATCTTTGCAAGTTCAACTCCTTAAAAAACCTTTACTCTATGGTTTATTTTACTTATAAAGGATATATTAATTTTTATGAATTTCCCTTGATTTTTATGAATTTTCTGATGTTATATTTCAGCATTAAGAGGTTATTTTAACATAATTTGTTTTTTAGAGTGTTCAGTGGAGATGCTGCTGTATTCTTCTATTCTTAGAATGGGGTGAAGTCTATTAAAGTTTATTACCAATCTCAGAGAATGAAATTATTGTCATGTTTCTTCTTTAAGTATTCTTGTGAATAATAACTAAAAACCAGTAAGTGGCGCTCTGTTCTGCTAATTGTCCTTTAAAACAGTTGGCATATTGCCAGCCTAAAGCTATTTCATTACAAAATGTGAGGTTAATGCAACAAAATTTTCTAGATTTTGATTTTGAAAAACAACTAAAGTGCACCCAGATAAAGGTAGTTAAGGTTAATCTGTTGATAATTATTTTTGATAAAATCCTATTTTCTAATGCTTAAAAAGAGTAATACAGAGTTTTTTGTAATTTTGATGAAATGCACTGAAAACAAAGAGACAGTAGAAAATTGTCAATGTAGATTCACAAAACTGGTGCTTGCTCCATTTTTTTCCCTCAGAGTTGTTTAGTACCCATGATAGATTTTTTTTTTTTTTAATTAGGGCAATTAAAGTTTCAAAATAACAGCAAGATCCAGTCAGTGCCAGGTCAGAAGGGAGTCCAGATATTTCTTTATAGAGTTTGGTTAAAAGGAGAGATAGCAAGAAAATTGGTAATAATTCTCACAGCAACTACAGTAATGAGGGTACACTAGTTCGAAACTATCATGGACAGTAGGGTGTGCACAGGAATGCATGTTGCTGTAGAATGGGTCCATATGACATCATAAGATTTGAAGAACCAAAAATTATGCCTATGGCAATGTGTATGTAGAAAATAGTAATTTTTTGGAGAAAGGAACTGAGGTTGTTTATAGGAATATTTTATTCTAAACTTACTGTTTTAAAAAATATCACATTTTTTATTTATAATGTACAATTTTTCCTTTTACTATAATATAGCACTTTCTGCTTTGTTTACATAATCTGAATTTTTTAATAGTCATTTTCCATATAAACTATTTTCTGTATAGGGTTCTGATTTAAAGAAACAAGTTATTTTCAAGAAAGAAGAGGATGGAAATCAGTGGGGAACTTTTCAGTATTTAAAAAATCTCTTCAGGACAAATGAGCTTTGCAGTTAAATTTCAGTATTTCATATATAAAGAACACCAAAGAAAATTAGTTGCCAAAAAAGAAAGTTTTATGAGGTTGTAGCAGTACTTACTGTTTAATCCTATGAGTTCCTTGTAAAGATAGGTTAATTATATAATATCTATTGGATGAAAAAAAAATTTTTTTAATATGAATTTTATTTAAAGTTTTAATAGTCACTTCATGTAAAACATTCTCTTGGGGGCACCTGAATAGCCCAGTTTGTTGAGCTTTTTAAAAAGCCTCTGACTCTTGGTTTCAGCTCAGGTCTGATATCAGGGTTGTAAGATCCAGGCATTCCCCCCTCTTCCCCTACTGGACTCGGCCCTTAGCACAGAGTCTGCTCGCATTTCTCTCTGCTTCAAACCTTTATGCGTGCTTTCTCGCTCACAGATAAATAAAATAAATCTTAGAAAAATATTTTCTTAGATAGCTTTAAAAATAAGGTCATGTTTTACATTAAAAGTTTTCTGTTCTTAGGCTCTGTGCTCAGAAGGGAGTCTCCTTAAGATCCTCTCTCTGTCTCTCTCTCTCTCTCTCTGCCCCTCTCCCCCAAAATAAAATAAACAGAATCTTCTGTTTTGATAGATAGGTGGAAGTAAACCAGAGGAGACCACGCTTTAAATAGTCCTCCTTGAGAAATGCTTAGGAAACACTCAAATTCTATGAACAGAAACATTTTGCCTTTCGAAAGTTTTTCTTAATGTTTGTTGAGATATTACTAGCTATTCTTTGAGTTAAAATCAAAGTATTGAAATATTTGGCTATTGAAATATTTTGGCTATATTTCTAAGTACATATCTCTATATCAAGAGATACTAGAAAAATTGTTAAAGCTACTTACGATTTTTTAATAAAGGGGTTAATTAGTCAAGGAAAAGAAATATTTGTGGGATTTCTTACACTAAACTTCTGTCAAGTGACAGGAAAAATAGAAAAAAAGTAATCCAGAGAATTTTAATTTTGTTTTAAAAAGGAATGATTAAAAGGCAATTATTTAATTATTAATAGTTACTAACTATTTAACGTATTTGGGAGCTTTAACTGATGATGTGGTAGTAGTTTTTTAAACAAAACACTGCATTTATTCTACAATATGAAAGAAAGTTTTAAAGTGGCTTTCTTTTTACCCTCTCCCTGTTCCCTTTTTTCTCTCTCAGCTTTGCAAATGAAATTAAGGGGGAAAGAGTAATTTGTCATTGTAATTTGAAATGGAAAATTGTAATTTTGTAAATTTAATTTTATAAAATTATAATTGAAAAATCTTGTCATTGTAATTTAGGAGTCTGATTGAAATTAATCCAAAGGATAGATATACATTTATAATTTATCATTTTGATTGTTTCAGAGAGCAAAAAGAAATAGTTTGTTAATTTATACTGTTAGCTCTAATATAATACGGCACATTGTATACTAGTATTAAAATACAAGTATGGGGGCGCCTGGGTGGCTCAGTGGGTTAAAGCCTCTGCCTTCGGCTCAGGTCATGATCCCTGGGTCCTGGGACTGACCCCCGCATCAGGCTATCTGCTCAGCAGAGAGCCTGCTTCCCTTCCTCTCTCTCTGCCTGCCTCTCTGCCTGCTTGTGATCTCTGTCTGTCAAATAAATAAATTATAAAAAATCTTAAAAAAAAAAATACAAGTATCATTTCTAGGAATGAAATTGTGGACTCTTTTGAGCTTTATAATTCTTTAAAAGTTGTTTTTAGCTTTTGAGTTTTACTGAAAAATTAAACCAAATCTGTGTAAAGACTATTATAACAAAAACTTGCAGACCTACCACACAAAATATATCTTTTCAAAAGCTGCACAAAAAGTTGACCCCTTAAATTTTTTAATTATATATTACTGTGTTCATGATCATTTAAAAAAATTTCAACAGTCACTTTTTTTTGAGCTTAAAAAATGCATATATGACAATGGTATTGTAATTGGTGCCCACTTCTAGTTGATTTGTTGGTTTATATGTATCTATGACTTGAGAAGATAGAAATATTATTTATTTATTTATTTATTTAATTTATTTTTTTTTTAAAGATTTTATTTATTTCTTTGACAGAGAGAAATCACAAGTAGATGGAGAGGCAGGCAGAGAGAGAGAGAGAGGGAAGCAGGCGCTCTGCTGAGCAGAGAGCCCGATGCGGGACTCGATCCCAGGACTCTGAGATCATTACCTGAGCCAAAGGCAGCGGCTTAACCCACTAGCCACCCAGGCACCCCAGTTTAGGAAGTTTTTAACTTATTTTTTATACTGCTGGCAAAATCTTGTAAATGGTCAATCCAACATACGCTTTCCTGTTATTTAGGTAAAACTTCAGGGCTATTAAAAATGAATCACCATTGTCTTACATAATTGGATCTGCTTACTCCTATGTACAGTATAAACTTCACTAGAATTCAAATACTTGAATTCATTAGAATTACCCCCCCCCCAAAAAGGAGGAAGTTTACTGTTCACACTTTTGTTCTAGTGCCTAAAACAATGTCTGATGGTAAGCATACAAAAATATGTTTCTTCAGTGAATAGGAATTAAACTCAAATATCATGTAGTAATCTGGAAAGACAGAGTTTGTAACTTAATATATTTCTTTAATAAATAACAGAATATTCATTAGAGTATTAAAAGTCAGATTAAAATAGCAAGGCTTTCTGAAAATGACCAATATTCACATTTGATAGAATAAGCCTATTTTTTATTCCTAGGCATTAAAGATTATAGCTTTACTCATTTAATAACATTTTACTAATTACATATTCAAACATAAGGAGTTTTCACAAATTACTGTATTTGTGTTAAAACATGTATTTCACAAGTTCAATGTGTATAATTCTTCAGACTTGGTTCTAGATCTTGGCCCTGTAGATTATTGTATGTGAGACCTTTGAGTAAATTACTTAATAATTAAGTAAGGTTAAGTGAAACGATGCAGCTTAAAACCCTAATTCAGTAATTGTTTGCATAATTCATATGAAATTATTTGGTCAGAATAAAAAACGCTTTTTTAAATAACAAAGTTTGAGATAGTTTGTCATTTGTTCTCTTTTAAGCACATCAACTTTGTTTCTGGTTTTAGTTTTATTTGAGTAGTATTAAGAAAGTCCTGATTCATTTAGGTAATACGTTGCAAACGATAATGGTCTGATCTGGAGGCTTGATAAGGGAACTTTTTCTTTCAGTACATTTATTATGTAAATATGGAGGGCAAAAAAATATGAAGGGCAACAAGTATATATCATCATAGCCAGGAGTGTTACATTTATCATCTTATTATACAGTGAATTTTTTTTTGTAAGATTTCATTTATTTATTTGACAGAGAGAGTGAGAGATCACAAGTAAGCAGAGAGGCAGGCGGGTATTGAGGGGGGGTGGCGGGGAAGCAGGCTCCCTGCGGAGCAGAGAGCCCAATGCGGGGCTGGATTCCAGGACCCTGGGATCATGACCTGAGCCAAGGGCAGATTGGATTATTGTCTGGTAGTAGCTGTACCAAGTAGATGTGCTTGAGAAAAGCCGACCACTTACTTGTGTATGTATGTTGTAGTAGTGTATTTCCTTGTGCCTCTTTGTTTTCAATATTAATGGATCTACCTCATTTTAAAAATAGCCTTCATTATATGGATCTAGCATAATTTATTTAACAAAACTATATATATATATCCCCTTTTGATAATGCTTCTAGTCTTTTATTAATACAACTACTTCTGGGACAGACTTTTTTTTATGTTGTGTTTTTCCCCATACAGTATCTTTAGTTGTTTTTTTTTTTTTTAATTAATTAATTAATTAATTTTTATTTTTTATTTTTTATAAACATATATTTTTATCCCCAGGGTTACAGGTCTGTGAATCACCAGGTTTACACACTTCACAGCACTCACCATAGCACATACCCTCCCCAATGTCCATATCCTCACCCCCCTTCTCCCAACCCCCCTCCCCCAAGCAACCCTCAGTTTGTTTTGTGAGATTAAGAGTCACTTATGGTTTGTCTCCCTCCCAATCCCATCTTGTTTCATTGATTCTTCTCCTACCCACTTAAGCCCCCATGTTGCATCACCACTTCCTCATATCAGGGAGATCATATGATAGTTGTCTTTCTCTGCTTGACTTATTTCACTAAGCATGATACGCTCTAGTTCCATCCATGTTGTCGCAAATGGCAAGATTTCATTTCTTTTGATGGCTGCATAGTATTCCATTGTGTATATATACCACATCTTCTTGATCCATTTATCTGTTGATGGACATCTAGGTTCTTTCCATAGTTTGGCTATTGTGGACATTGCTGCTATAAGCATTCGGGTTAGGGTTAGGGTTAGTTCTTCTTTAAATGTTTGGTAGAATTCCCCCGGGAAGCCGTCTGGCCCTGCGCTTTTGTTTGTTTGGAGATTTTTAATGACTGTTTCAATCTCCTTACCGGTTATGGGTCTGTTCAGGCTTTCTATTTCTTCCTGGTTCAGTTGTGGTAGTTTATATGTTTCTAGGAATGCATCCATTTCTTCCAGATTGTCAAATTTGTTGGCATAGAGTTGCTCATAGTATGTTCTTATAATAGTTTGTATTTCTTTGGTGTTAGTTGTGATCTCTCCTCTTTCATTCATGATTTTATTTATTTGGGTCCTTTCTCTTTTCTTTTTGGTAAGTCTGGCCAGGGGTTTATCAATTTTATTAATTCTTTCAAAGAACCAACTCCTAGTTTCGTTGATTTGTTCTATTGTTTTTTTGGTTTCTATTTCATTGATTTCTGCTCTGATCTTTATGATTTCTCTTCTGCTGGGCTTAGGGTTTCTTTCTTGTTCTTTCTCCAGCTCCTTTAGGTGTAGGGTTAGGTTGTGTACCTGAGACCTTTCTTGTTTCTTGAGAAAGGCTTGTACCGCTATATATTTTCCTCTCAGGACTGCCTTTGTTGTGTCCCACGGATTTTGAACTGTTGTATTTTCATTATCATTTGTTTCCATGATTTTTTTCAATTCTTTAATTTCCCGGTTGACCCATTCATTCTTTAGAAGGATGCTGTTTAGTCTCCATGTATTTGGGTTCTTTCCAAACTTCTTCTTGTGATTGAGTTCTAGCTTCAGAGCATTGTGGTCTGAAAATATGCAGGGAATGATCCCAGTCTTTTGGTACAGGTTGAGTCCTGCTTTAGGACCGAGGATGTGATCTATTCTGGAGAATGTTCCATGTGCACTAGAGAAGAATGTGTATTCTGTTGCTTTGGGATGAAATGTTCTGAATATATCTGTGATGTCCATCTGGTCCAGTGTGTCATTTAAGGCCTTTATTTCCTTGTTGATCTTTTGCTTGAATGATCTGTCCATTTCAGTGAGGGTAGTGTTAAAGTCCCCTACTATTATTGTATTATTGTTGATGTGTTTCTTTGATTTTGTTATTAATTGGTTTATATAGTTAGCTGCTCCCACGTTGCGGGCATAGATATTTAAAATTGTTAGATCTTCTTGTTTGACACACCCTTTGAGTATGATATAGTGTCCTTCTTCATCTCTTATTATAGTCTTTGGCTTAAAATCTAATTGATATGATATAAGGATTGCCACTCCTGCTGTCTTCTGATGTCCATTAGCATGGTAAATTCTTTTCCATCCCCTCACTTTAAATCTGGAGGTGTCTTTGGGCTTAAAATGAGTTTCTTGGAGGCAACATATAGATGGGTTTTGTTTCTTTATCCATTCTGATACCCTGTGTCTTTTGATTGGGGCATTTAGCCCATTAACATTCAGGGTAACTATTGAGAGATATGAATTTAGTGCCATTGATTGCCTGTAAGGTGACTGTTACTGTATATTGTCTCTGTTCCTTTCTGATCTACCACTTGTAGGCTCTTTTTTTCCTTAGAGGACCCCTTTCAATATTTCCTGTAGAGCTGGTTTGGTGTTTGCAAATTCTTTCAGTTGTTGTTTGTCCTGGAAGCTTTTAATCTCTCCTTCTATTTTCAATGATAGCCTAGCTGGATATAGTATTCTTGGCTGCAAGTTTTCCTCATTTCGTGCTCTGAAAATATCATGCCAGCTCTTTCTGGCCTGCCAGGTCTCTGTGGATAAGTCAGCTGCCAATCTAATATTTTTACCATTGTATGTTACAGACTTCTTTTCCCGGGCTGCTTTCAGGATTTTCTCTTTGTCACTAAGACTTGTAAATTTTACTATTAGGTGGCGGGGTGAGGGCCTATTCTTATTGATTTTGAGGGGCGTCCTCTGAACCTCCTGAATTTTGATGCTTGTTCCCTTTGCCATATTGGGGAAATTCTCCCCAATAATTCTCTCCAGTATACCTTCTGCTCCCCTCTCTCTTTCTTCTTCTTCTGGAATCCCAATTATTCTAATGTTGTTTCGTCTTATGGTGTCACTTATCTCTCGAATTCTCCCCTCGTGGTCCAGTAGCTGTTTGTCCCTTTTTTGCTCAGCTTCTTTATTCTCTGTCATTTGGTCTTCTATATCGCTAATTCTTTCTTTTGCCTCATTTATTCTTGCAGTGAGAGCCTCCAGTTTTTATTGAACCTCATTAATAGCTTTTTTGATTTCAACTTGGTTAGATTTTAGTTCTTTTATTTCTCCAGAAAGGGCTTTTATATCTCTCGAGAGGGTTTCTCTAATATCTTCCATGCCTTTTTCGAGCCTGGCTAGAACCTTGAAAATTGTCATTCTGAACTCTAGATCTGACATATTACCAATGTCTGTATTGATTAGGTCCCTAGCCTTCGGTACTGCCTCTTGTTCTTTTTTTGGTGGTGAATTTTTCCACCTTGTCATTTTGTCCAGATAAGAGTATATGAAGGTGCAAGTAAAATACTAAAAGGGCGGCAACAACCCCAGGAAAATATGCTTTAACCAAATCAGAAGAGATCCCAAATCATGAGTGGGGAGAAAGGGGATAAAAAGAGGTTCAAATAGAAAAAAAGAAAAAAAAAAGAATTAGAAAAAGAAAACAAATAAAGAAAAGTATAAAAATGAATAAATATTTATATTAGATAAACTAGTTTAAAAAACGTTAAAAAAGAATAGGGTAAAAGTTAAAAAAAATTAGCAGAAGAATAGAAAAAAAAAAGAAAAAGAAAAAAATTAAATTAACTGCAAGACTAAAAAATCACAGGGAGAAAGCCATGAGTTCTGTGCTTTGCTTTCTCCTCCTCTGGAATTCTGCTGTTCTCCTTGGTATTGAAACCGCACTTTTTGGTAGGTGAACTTGGTCTTGGCTGGATTTCTTATTGATCTTCTGGGGGAGGAGCCTGGCGTAGTGATTCTCAAGTGTCTTTGCCCCAGGTGGAATTGCACCGCCCTTACCAGGGGCTGAGTAATCCCCTCGGGTTTGCTTTCAGGAGCTTTTGTTCCCTGAGCGCTTTCTGTAGAGTTCCGGAGGATGGGAATACAAATGGCGGCCCCCTGGTCTCCGGCCGGGCCGAGAGCCCGGGGCCCCACTCCTCAGTGCGCCCTCAGAGAACAGCGCCCAGTTACTCCTGTATGCCTGACCTCTGGCCGCGCTTGAGCTCACCGAGCCTGCGACCCGTTCAAAGTAACTCCGAGCTGTGATCTCACTGTCGGCTCTTTCTCTGTAGCCGGTTTTCCCGTTCCAATACCCGCAAGCTCTGCGACACTCAGACACCCCCGATCCTTCTGTGACCCTGCAGGACCTGAGGCCACGCTGACCCCGTGTGGGCTTTGCCCCAGTTTAGGCTCTGCAGCGATGTCCCTCAGCGGAACAGACTTTTAAAAGTCCTGATTTTGTGCTCCGTTGCTCCGCCCCTTGCCGGGAGCCGGCCCCTCCCCCTGGGGTCTATATTCCCGTCGCTTTGGATTCACTTCTCCGCCAGTCCTACCTTTCAGAAAGTGGTTGTTTTTCTGTTTCTAGAATTGCTGTTCTTCTCTTCGATCTGTCGATGGATATGCAGGTGTTTGCAATCTTTAGATAAGCTATCTAGCTGATCTCCTGCTAGCTGAAGTAGTCTCAGCCTGCTACTTCTCCGCCATCTTGACTCCTCCCCTGATCTTTTGTTTTTGATGTAGTGCTCCATGATTCATTGTTTGTGTATACCACCCAGTGTTCCATAACCATCCCCTTCATTTTTTCCTTCCTTCTCCTAATGTTTTCGAAGTTATTCCTTATGTTCCACAAATAAGTGAACCCATATGATAATTGACTTTTTCTGCTTGACTTATTTCACTCAGCATAATCTCCTCCAGTCCCATCCTTGTTGATGGGAAAATTGGGTATTCATCATTTCAGATGGCTGACTAGTATTCCATTGTGTATATGGACCACATCTTCCTTACTCATTCATCTGTTGAAAGGCACCTTGGCTTTTTATATAGTTTGGCTATTGTGGACATTGCTGCTATGAAAATTGGAGTGCATGTGGCCCTTTCTTTTTACTACATCTGTAGTGGAAATACATATTTTTTCCACTACATCTGTGGAAAATACCCAGTAGGAGCAATTGCTGGGTCATACGGTAGCTCTGTTTTTAATTTTTTGGAGGAACCTCCACACTGTTTTCCAAAGTGGCTGCACCAACTTCCATTCCCAAAGGTGTAGGAGGGTTCTCCTTTCTCCACAACCTCTTCAACCCTTCTTATTTCTTGCCTTGTCAATTTTTGACGTTCTAACTGTTGTAAGGTGGTATCTCAGTGTGGTTTTGATTTGCATTTCCCTGATGGCTAATGATAGTGAACAGTTTTCTATGTTTCTTTTAGCCATTTGTATGTCTCTTTTGAAAAGTGTTCACAAGTTCTGCCCATTTTTTGACTTGATTATTTGTTTTTGGGTTATTCAGTTTGAGAAGTTCTTTTTCGATCTTGAATACCAGCCCTTTATCTGTGGTGTCATTTGCAAATATCTTCTCCCATTCTGAGGGTTGCCTCTTGGTTTTGTTGACTGTTTCCTTTGCTGTGCAGAAGCTTTTTATCTTTGTGAAGTCCCAAAGTTCGTTTTTGCTTTTGTTTCCCTTGCCTTGGAGACATGTCTTGAAAGAAGTTGCTATGGCTGATGTCGAAGAGGTTATTGCCTGTATTCTCCTCTAGGATTCTGATGGATTCCTGTCTCACATTGAGGTCTTTGATCCATTTTGAGTTTGTCTTTGTGTGTGTTATAAGAGAATGATCAAGTTTAATTCTTTTGTATATAGCTGTGGGACAAACATTTTTGTATATATATTGGAGTACTTACACAAGAATCTTGTAGAATAAATTTTGGAAATGAAATTGCTAGTAAAATATATAAATACTTGGGACGCCTGGGTGGCTCAGTTGGTTAAGCAGGTGCCTTCGGCTCAGGTCATGATCCCAGCATCCTGGGATCAAGTCCCACATCGGGCTCCTTGCTCCGCAGGGAGCCTGCTTCTCCTTCTGACTCTGCCTTCCACTCTGTCTGCCTGTGCTTACTCTCTCTCTCTTACAAAAAAAAAAAAAAAAAAAAAAATATATATATATATATATATATATTTATATTTATATATAAATACTTAAAATGTCTGAGAGACACAGATATTCAGACCATAGCATTAGTCATTTGCATTTTTTCCTGTGAATTGCTTGTTTGTGTTCTGTTTTCTGTGGTTTGTTTATTATAAATTTGAAGGAGTTCTTTTGGATTAAGGCTGTCCTTTATTTCATATATGTGAAAACATTTTTAAGTTATAGGAGAATAGGAATTTAACTTTATAGAATAGCTCATTCTACTAGTAGGATTCTAAAATGGTAACGTTATTTCCGTGGAAGAGGATAGTTTGTTATTAATTATGTCAGGCCTTTCATTCAACATTTGTTAAATTATGGTCCAGATAGACTTAACATAATAATTATTGATAAAATACTTCGGAGGACTCAGCATGCTTACTGGTGTATTAAAATACCTTAAAAGTCTTACAGTAAAGGAACTGATTTGATTTTGGTTAACACAATCATATTACAAGTATAACACAAGTATTAATACTTGTTGTTGTTGAGGGTGCTTATCAGAAATATGAATTAATATTTAGTGAGTGCCAGGTACTGTGATAAAGTGTGTGTTGTCTTTCGTTTAATCCTCACAACATCTTTGAGTAGGAGTACTCTTACTATCTTCATTCCATGGGTAAGAAGACACATCCCATGGTAATATAGGCAGGCCTCATTTGTATAGTCTTGGTATGCATGAATTTCAGTTACCACAGTTTATCTAAATGACACCGTTTCCCTAAGGATATGGTACAAATTTTATGAAATTTGGTTATGGTATATGAACTGTGAGTCCTTACGTGAAGTACAAACTTAGCTTCTCTCTCTTCAGTTTACGAGTCACTGCATGAATAACAGATGATTGTCGTCATCAGTGACTATTCATGTCACTTTTAGATATTGTCAGTGATTGGCCACTGTGTATCGATCATTTATGCACACAGGGCAGAGTACGTAATTGTGTTGCTTCCTTGGCTCCCACTTATAAACCTATGTGATACTTTACAAAAGATAAAAGTGTAGCAGGGAAATGAGAAGTAATACTGCTGGAAATAAAATCCAAATCCTTTGTAAATAGAGTTAGAGAAGAAATTGCTGACAGGGGGATGTTGATACTGCTGCCGTTTGAGAGACCCTAGATGTGCTCTGCAGGTGCTTAGTGAAGGTGAACTCACTGACATATCATGAGAAAACTGGTTGTGATGAAAAGAATGAAGATGTCCCAGAGAAAGACCAGCAAAATACTTCATATGGAAATTCTTGGAGACGTTTCATAACATTGAAAGTACAAAGGATAAAATGCTGGAATCTGATCCATATTTAGAAAGGAAAATGACAGTTGGCCAAGCTGTCGAAAAAAATGCTAGCTCCGAGAATTCAGCCAACTGCAAAGTTGCAGGGAATGGTTCCTAAGATTGGCCTCACTTCTGACACCAATTGCAAGTTCTAAGGTTCCCAAAAGCGCCCTCAGGGTCAGTAATTTATTGGAAAGGCTCACAGAACTCACGGAAAACTGTTATACTCACAGTTATGATTTATTACAGTGAAAGGATACATCAACTAAGGGAAGAAGTGCACAGAGAAAAGTCCAGAAGAGGTACCAGAAGTGGTATGTCTCTTCATGGGAGTCAGGATGCTCTCCTGGTCCCAGCGTGTGATGATCAGCCAGGGAAGTTCACTTGAGCCTCAGTATTCAGCCTTTACATTGGCACTCCATTATGGAGATCTGATTGATTGTCCAAGTTACTAATCTTAGTCTCTAATGTGTAGTCCTTCTGGGCATGATCCAAAGCCCCCACTCAGGTTCAGGAGTTCTAATTTAATCAATACAGTAAAACTTCAATATGAAAAAAACACTATAATACTATTTTTCGCCTTTTAAATATAGCCCAGAAAATTTACAAATGAAGAAATTATTTCAAATATTACATTCCATGGAAATATCATGCTTGGTTTCTAGTGGATTTGAATATCTGAGAATTGTGTGTATACTCCTTTCTCTTCACTGTTAAAGTTGCCAAATCTATGTAATATTGCTAATATTGCAGGTTTCTTTTAGTTACAGTTTTAGGTTTACACAGTCATTATGTTACAGTTCAGGTTAGATATTTTGATTATAATTTGATCATTGCCATATTAGATGAATTTTTCAAGGTTTACCTTCCCCAATGATGACAGTTTTCTGGTTATAAAAATAACTAATAATTAATATGAAATACCTGGAAAATACTGAAAAGAATAAAGTCTAAAATAAAAATCACTTCCAATCTTACTCTGTAAGTTTTAAGTTACTCCGCAGACAAACTGCAGTCCTTAAGTATAGTAAGTAGGCAGTACTTAGGGTCTTTGTAGCAGAGGTTTGAGTACTTGTAATTACATAATTATTTATAATACCCATTTAATTATTTTTCCCTAGACTCTAAGTTCTATGAAGTCAGGAACTGTGTCTTGTTCCCTTACTGTATCTGTCCTATTTGTTGACTGATACATTAGCTAGATTTCCTCATGCCATAACAAATTAGAAAACTAGCATTCTTCTCTATGCTTTGTCATCTGTCAACTGTCATTCCAGGAATGAGCCAAAGAAAACTGTCAGTTACTGTCAGATAAAACAGATGATCATCAGTTTTACAAAAACCTTTTGGGCTTAGGGGACAAAATTCAGATGAATTTCTTCAATAGATTATAAACTCAATTTCATTATGATGCTTTTTTTGTTTAAAGCTTTTTTTTTTTTAAATCTGTTTGGAGGGGCCAAACAGATTACTAAAGTTTCTGTACCATTTTACGTTCTCACCAGCAATGTATGAGAGATCTGCTTTCTTCAGATCCTTGTCAACATTTGGTATTGTCAATATACTTTGTTTAATCTTAGCTGTTCTAAATGTATAGTGATAAATCACTGTGGTCTTAATTTGCATTTCCCTAATGGCTACTGATGCTGAACATCTTTTTGTGTGCTTATTTGCCATCTGTATATCCTCTTCAGTGAAATGTCTCTTCTTGTCTTTCCATTTTCTAGTTGGATTGTTTGGTTTTTTTACTGTTGAGTTTTGAGAATTCTTTATACTTCTAGGATTAATTTTTAAATTTTCTCCCAATACTTTATTATGTAAAATTCAAACATGCAGGAAACTTGAAGGATTGTACCTGTATGGTTGCCACCTTTGTTCTACAGTTAGTGTTTTACTGGATTTGTCTGTTTTCTGTCTGGGGGACACCGGAGTGGTTCAGTCCGTTAAAAGTTTGCCCTCAGCTCAGGTCATGATAACAGGGTCCTGTGATTGAGCCCCCCATTGGGCTTCTTGCTCAGGGGATCCTGCTTCTCTCCCTCTGCCTGCCACTTTCCCTGCTTGTGTGTGCTTGCTCTATCAAATAAGTAAATAAAATCTTTTAAAAAATTAAAAAAAAATCTTTCCATTTACTAATCCATCAATGCATCATATTTTTCAAAATGCATCTCAGAGTAATTTGTAGATATTAGTATACTTTACCCATTAGCACCTTAGTCTGCCTGTCATTAGGGCTTAACATTTTAAAATTTTATTTTTTTAAATATTTTTTGGGGGGCACCTGGGTGGCTCAGTAGGTTAAAGCCTCTGCCTTCAGCTCGGGTTGTGATCCTGGGGTTCTGGGATGGAGCCCCACATCGGGCTTCTGCTCAGCAGGGAGCCTGCCTTCCCCCTCTCTCTCTGCCTGCCTCTCTGCCTACTTGTGATCTCTATCAAATAAATCAATAAAATCTTTAAAAAAATAAATTTTTTTTTCTTTAGGTAACATTTACATACAATGAAGTGAGTAGATCTTAAATATATCATTTGATGAGTTTCGATACATTTATAACACAAACCCTTAGGATTTATTTTATAGCTAACATCTTAAGTACCCTATGGGATGTAGACCTATTCCAACGTAAACATTTTATATGAACCATAATGTAGCTTCTTTTATGATAAAAGTGGATGATTGGTTTTTCTTTCTCTTAGAACTCTATTTCAGTGTGTAGTCCTGATACTGTGTGGATCAGAATCATCTGGGGGTAGTTGTTAAAAAAGGTTTGTGTACCCCATCCCATACCTGCTAAACCAGAATCTCTACAGGAAAATTTTAGAAATTAAATTTTAACAGATATTCTAAGTCATGCTTATATAATTTCCATTCCCTCAGGATTATTATGGGCAGGACAATCTCTTCCAGCTTTCTTGCATAGTGACACTAAGCCATGTGTTCTAATGTATCCCATCTCCATGGCTTTCTACTTGGGCTTTTGGAGTTCCTTTTGGTCAGCTACAATAGATATTTAGCAGTGACTTTGTTTTTAAGTTAATTTTACTACTCATTATAGTTGAAACTATGTAAGAAGCCTCACTCTAAGGAAGTGCTCAATCTTTTATTTTTCAGAATTTATTAAGCAACAGTATATCCCTTTTCTAATTTTTAGTCACCAGAAAACTAAACATATAATCTCATTCTCAGACTAATTTGTAGAGATGCCTATGATTTAAAATTATGCTCTTGAGACTCCAGGATTTCTTGACTCAACACTGTTGACATTTTGAACTGCATAATTTATTGTGGGGGCCTGGCCTGAGCCTTGTGCGGTATTTAACAGTGTATCTGCCTGGAACCCACTAGGTGGCAGTAGCATCACCACTCATACCAGTTGTGACCACCAAAAATGTCTCTAGACTTGGCTAAAATGTCTCCTGGGAACAGAATCATGCAAGGCTGAAAATCACAGCTTTAAGAAATGGTTAGTGTAAGAAACTATATATAAATATAGTTTGTGTTACTAAAGAAACAACAACAAAAGCTATTGGTATTAGTATGTTCTATTGCTTCTTAATACTTAAATGAATTTTTTAAAAAAGATTTTATTTATTTATTTGACAGAGAGGGAGGCAGCAAGAGAGGGAATACAAGCAGGGGAATTGGGGAAAGGAGAAGCAGACTTCCCACCAACCAGGGAGCCTGATGCTTTAGTTTGAGATTAAAATTTTAAGGAACAGTAGTAAAATGAGACTAGGTGGTGAAATATGAATTGGAAATTAGGCTTGGAGGGTATTAGGCAGTTTCGTAGTCTAATTCTTATAGATAAAGATGGGATGATGAAATTTCTTGCATTTTAGGATTTTTATATTATGTTAGTTTGTATTATATACTATATTTTTGTATAGTAGCATTGTTATCGCTATAATAGTGTGTGTATATATACACACACATATGTATATATTATTGATAGTATATTGTAGGTAATGTTACATAGAACTGTTATCCTGGAAGATATTACATGGGAGAGGTAGGATTTGACTTCAGAGAGGAGATACACATAGTGGTTAAGATTATGACTGTAAAGTTGTCATCATTTACTAGCTGTGCAACTCTAGGTAAGATTCTTGATGTTTATAAACCTTAAATTAAATTTTCTTACCTGTAAAGTTTTAGTATTACCTGTTTCATAGGATTTGGGAGAATAAATAGTAGATAGAAAGCTCTTAGTTAGTACCTGGCCTATACTAAGTTCTCATTAACTGTTAGATGTCATTTTTAACCTTTATTTAAAATAATTTGTAGATTAATGATACGATTTATAGAGCTTTAGTGTATTGGTTTGCATTTGAAGATGTGAATATGTATGTGTGTATTTATGTATACAGAATTTTTAAAAAAGACTATAACCCTAAATTTTTCACAGATTAATTTAAACTTAATGTTATCTTTTTAGTTGAGTCTCAAAATACTCTTTTTGTGACCAGTAACTTAAGATACAATTAAGTATTAACCATCTCACTGGAGCAAAGAATTCCAATAATAAAAAACATGGTGATTTGGGGAATATTTTACATATGTTTAAGATACAAGATATTATTTCCATAGAATATCTGTTAGGTATAAAACTCAAAACAGAAAGAAATAATGTGATGAACATTTGTTACATGTCCTCTTAAAACACTTCCATAAAATGTAGACAATTAAGGCATTAGGATCTTAGTGTATATATCATCACACTTTGTGGTGCATCTTAGCATCAAAATGATTTATGTAAAAGATGAAGAATAACTTTTAAGCTGTACAGTAATGTCTGAATGTTCTTGCTTATGAAAATGGTTATAATGGACTCATTTTGTAGTCTTCCGTCCGTCCGTAGTACATACTTTTAGAACTTAGTTTGGGATTTAGCTTATTTGGGATTTAGAACTTATTTTGAGATTTGGCTCTCATTCCTGTTAGTGTCTCAAGGGATAGTAGACATTTGCCAGTATAGCATATTTCATTGTCATAAGGAAAATAATAATATTCTTAAACAATCAGAGTTGAGTCGTAATTTTTTTTTTTTTTAAGGGGTAAGACTTCAAGGAAAAAGATGAAAAGCATCATGTGTTAGCAATGCTATCCTTCTCCATTCTCTGTGGTTTTAGGTTTGATCCTGACTGATGTTGAGGATCCTCAGAGGGAGGGAAGTGACAGAGAATAAAAGAAGGGTGGTAATTGAGCTCTTTGGGATTGAAACTGCTGACAGTCCCAGAAGATAAAGCACAAGTGGCATGGTCTTTTCTATCTAGGGCTTAAGCTAGAATTGCTTTTCTTCTTTAGAGCAAAGCTTAGAATTTTTTTGTTATTGTATCCTTTCGGATTTTCCCCCACTATTACGTTATTGCTTTCTTCCTCCTTTATTTTAAATTTTGGTTCCAATGCATATTATATGCATTAGTTTTATAGTTAACCTTGTGTAAGACAGGAGGTCTTTAATCAGTGTTGGAGAAGAGAATCAAGGCAAAACATAAATTATGCATGCTAGTATTCAGTACTTTATTATATACAAAATATACCTTAAAACTTGTAAGTTCAATTAAACTGGTTTTTTAAATTAATTTATTTGGAGAGAGTGCACTTGTGCATGTATGTGTATGATTTGGGATGGTAGGGCCGGGGAGAGAGAGAGTCTTTTTTAACATTTTTAACATTTTTTTTTTAAAGATTTTTTATTTATCTAGTTGATAGACAAGAGATCACAAGTAGGCAGAGAGGCAGGCAGAGAGGGGGCGGGGGAAGCAGGCTCCCCACTGAGCGGAGAGCCCGAAGCGGGGCTCGATCCCAGGATCCTGAGATCATGACCTGAGCCGAAGGCAGAGGCTTAAACCACTGAGTCACCCAGGTGCCCCGAGAGAGAGAGTCTTAACCAGCCTCCACACTCAGTGCTGGTGCAACCAGGTGCTCCATCTTCCACTCCTGAGATCAAGACCTGAGCTAAGATCAGGAGTCCAACACTTAGGGATGCCTGGGTGGCTCAGACAGTTAAGTGTCCACCTTTGGCTCGGTTCATGATCCCAGCTTCCTGGGATCAAGTCCCAGTGGAGCTCCATGCCCAGGGGAGAGCCTACTTCTCCCCCTGCCTCCTGCTCCCCCTGCTTATGCTCCCGTGCTCTCTTTCTCTGAAAAAAAAGAAGAAGAAGAAAAAAAAAAAAGGTCCAGTGCATGACTGAGTCACTCTGACACCCCTTCAACTGGTTTTAAAACTTCAGTTAAACTAGTTTCAAACCTATGTTTTGTCTGGTTCCCAATTGATTATCTTGATCTTTGCATTCCTTAGCTAAAAACTTGAAAATTAGGATCCATATCTCTGGTAGTTGAGGTTTACATGAAATAAATGTGAAAGTGTATCTGGCAGTGTTAGGTTCTCTTCCCTTCCATTCTCCACTGAGCCATCTTATTCCTACTATTAAGAGTTTTTTTCCTTGTTGAAAGAAAAGTCCTAGAGTAGCCTTTAAAAGGTTTGTATTTAGGGTAAAATTAGAAGGAAAAATGAAGTA
Source organism: Mustela nivalis (assembly GCF_964662115.1). Classification (NCBI taxonomy): domain Eukaryota; kingdom Metazoa; phylum Chordata; class Mammalia; order Carnivora; family Mustelidae; genus Mustela; species Mustela nivalis. The sequence continues at coordinate 63,805,092 of NC_139033.1, forward strand.
GAAGAGTGAAAAGACAAATAGACAAAGAGCTCTGATAAAATACTTTAGATAACACAGTTCTTCAAATTAGAAGAATTAAATTCTTCCTGCTATGTTGCTGCTTTTGTAGGCTGCTAGTATGTTTAAAGAGATGAGCAAAGGGAAGGTCGCCTGGGTGGCTCAGTCAGTTAAGCCCCTGCTTTCAGCTCAGGTCATGATCTCGGGGTCCTGGGATCCAGCCCCTTGTCTGGCTTCCTGCTCAGCAGGTAGTTTGCTTCTCCCTCTCCTTCTCCCTCCGCCCCTTTCCCTCACCCCCCTCAACTCCTACTCATGCGCATACATTGTCTCATCTAAATAGATAAATCTTTTTTTAAAAAGTGAGCATGTTTTGTTTTAACTTTTATTTAAATAAACAATGAGCTATTGGCTCATCTGTGTAATTTTGCCTGTAAAAGTTTTCTTGGTCCTCTAATCATTCCTTTTGTGCTTAAATTGTCCATAAGTCTATAAAGGAATATGTAGCTATTTAAGCAGTAAACTAGGGGATGACTTATACATACTTCTGAGACAGTAATGGTTTTAATGGTAGAATGATGAGTTTGCTATACCATAACTTGACCCAGTGAACCTCCGAGGAGCTCTTTACATTGTTAGATGGCAACACAGAACTTTATGGCCATTGTCAATTATTTCATGCAGTATATTTTACCATTGCCATCGTGATACTATAGCTGTGGTAGTTTGGCAACTTCAGCATTGCTTGCTTTGGAAACTGTGGTTCTGATATCCGAGTCTGCCTTATTACATTTTTTCTGCCTGGTTATTTTTTATTTTTTTTAAAAGATTTTATTTATTTATTTGACAGAGAGAGAGATCACAAATAGGCAGAGAGACAGACAGAGAGAGAGATGAGGAGAAGCAGGCTCCCTGCTGAGCAGAGAGCCCTATGCGGGACTCAATCCCAGGCCCCTGGGATCATGACCTGAGCCGAAGGTAGAGGCTTAACCCACTGAGCCACCCAGGCGCCCCAACTGCCTGGTTATTTTTGATGTTGTGTGTGTTAGAACTTACTAAGAAGCACTACAGCCCTTTGATTTCAGGAAGGTTTTTTTTTTCACTTATAAATCTTACAGTTGGAAAAGGGAAAGAAGACCCTTTAAAGTTTTGTCCTAAAATTAATGTTTGTGAAATTCTACCTGTGTAATTGTATTTATAAGTGTGTAATTTCCCTGTCAACCATTATATAATGAAATGAGTGGGCATTGAAAAAGGTAGGAAAAATGGGTATCCAGAAATTAGATTTCTTTCCCTTGGTTTGACCACTGATTTGCTGTGTGATTTTTGTGAAGTTTACTTTGTTTTAGTTTATTTTCTTATATAGCTTAAGAATTCTATGTCTCCCAGAAGGATTGTGTAGCTAGATATTATGTAGTATATAATAAAAATATACATACATTCAGGATGTTCATATATTGTATTCACTTCACTTTTAAAAATCCAGGAGATTTTTAAATCTACTACAGTGGGTTAGTTGTTTTCCCTTGTTTGCAGATTGTTTTTGGCATGTGAACTTCAAATGAAAGATTTGTTTTTATTACTTGAAGTCAGTTTTCATTACAATACGTTATATATTTGGGGGATTATATTACAAAAAGTTTTTGCATTTCTCTTAAGGTGTTAAAATTATTTGCAGAAAAATTGTGTGCATGATGTTTTGTCTGTTTTCAGGTCCAATGATGCATCAGCAGCCTCCTTCTCAACAATACAATATGCCACAGGGAGGTGGGCAGCATTATCAAGGCCAGCAGCCCCCTATGGGAATGATGGGTCAAGTTAACCAAGGCAATCATATGATGGGTCAGAGACAGATTCCTCCTTATAGACCACCTCAGCAGGGTAAGATGACATTTGGGAGATTTCCTGCTTAATATAAATAACAGTAGTTCAAAGTCTTTATTTTAATAAACTTTGCAGGTAGGCAAAATCAGGGCTTTTTGTTTCTTGATTTTTATGATTATATATTCTTTTCTAAAAGGTACTATATATAGTAGGTACAAAGGGTCATGAAGTGGTTAGGAACTTCCTGTTACACAGCTTTCTTTTATCTGTTCTTTTCTGGGAAAAGGTTATATCATTAAATTTTATATCAAAAGCTCACTAATATATAGCAGAATATACTATATACTATAATATATAGCAGAAGATACTATTTTAATTTTGAGAAGTTACTTATATGGTCAGAAACAAACCCTAGTTTATTCCAAACTGCTCTAATATCAAAAAGAAAATTAATTTTGTACTAGTTTGAACTTCTTTTTAAGAAGTTAGTATTTTTTTTTTTAAGATGGTTTTGTTAGACAGTGCTTGTATGGTCGTAACAATTTTTGTGAAATGTGATGTGTGGTGTTGCTCTGTGTTTGTGTATCTCTGTGTGTGTATAAGAATAGTTAAATGTATCTCAAATGCCAGAGCATGGGAGGGGAATCTACAGGTGAGAAGTGATCTCTTATGATATCAGATTAGAAAGAAAGCCTTTGATGACCTAGAGAACAAATTATTTACCTCTTGACTGGTTGTGGTTTTTCAGGCCCACCACAGCAGTACTCAGGCCAGGAAGACTATTATGGGGACCAATACAGTCATGGTGGACAAGGTCCTCCAGAAGGCATGAACCAGCAATATTACCCTGATGGTAATCTCTCCTAATGTTAATCTTCCCATTTTCTGTCCCTGCCCAAGATTAATGTAGATAGCTGTTCAAAATATTTTAATGAGGGTGAAGAAACTAACAATACGTTTCTTCTAAAAGGAAACACTTTAATAATCAAAAGCACCAGTCATTGCTTTAGTTTTATAATCCATTTCAAAGTATGTTTTGTTTAGATAGTTCATGTTAGTACCATCATGAATCACATTCTGTCACTGGAATCCCTTCTTCTATAAAAGGATCCTTTTATGTTTGGAATTGTTCATTTGAACCAAAGCAAGTGTTAATTACTTTTTTAATAACCACTTTATTGAGATAATTCACATACTATAAGATTCACCCATTGGTTTACTTTTATTCATGGTATAAATACATAGAACATCTGGTTCTTGAGTATTTTTCCAGGTTTTATCATTTTAGTCAATGTTAAGTATTTCTCAAAGAACTGTGTTTTATATATGTTAGCATTTGCATCCGAAAAATTTTGGAAGCTAAATTATATCCATGATGTAGCTGTGTATAGAGCTGATAGGGTAGGAAAAGCATTTGGAAACAGATTTTAATTATTTAGTTTAATGATTTTTTTTTTTTAGTGGGAAGGTGGTTTGTGAAAAAGCGTTCACTAAAGGTGTACTGCACTTGGTAATGACGCAACCAAAGTGGGCTTCCACTGTACAGAACTTTCAGGTTTTCTGTATGTTTGAAAATTTTTTGATACACTGTTGAGGAAAAAATAATCTAAACATATAAAATTGTGATAAATTAGAGGTAGCTATTCAGATTACAATACGATTTATCTTGTTATGAAAGGATTTGTCAAAATCTTCATTTATCTAGTAAGCTCCCTTGGTATATTTAAGGTAAACTCTTTGGCAGAGAAACTTGGACAAACTAAAAATTAAAAGCTGAAGTGTTGGGACTGTCGACTCAAAGCTAGTGTGGACTAGTAAGATACAATTTGTTGTATTTAAAAAATCATTTAGCTTGCCATTTTTTGGTTAATGGATAAAGCATAAAAGTTGTATCGGTATGAGGACTTTGGTTTTTTACTGAAGAGGCCCTGCCAATATGGGCAGAGCACTCACTCATCTGTAGAATTTCACATATAATGATTATTCGTTAGTAATAGTGATACGTATGGGTATTTCTTGTTGGAAAGTGATGTCTTTTTTTAAATCTCACGTTTTCTTGCCCTGAATTATTCAACATGTTGGAGTTTTTTGTTGTTGTTTTTCTTTCATATGTAGACATTATATTAAGATTTTTTTTTTTAATGAGAAACTTCAGTATGTTTGTAGACTGTGGATATTTTAAAGAAGTGAAATCTAGTTTGTCAGATTTTATGTATTAGGAAGTTTGAAAGTAAATGCTGAAAGTGAACAATTGTTTTGTTTTATTTTTAAAATGGATTTTATATAATTGAAATGAATTTGACATTGTTATTTTGGTCCTGAGTATTTCCTGAAATGTGAAATGTATATTCTTGCAAATATGACCTTTCTACTCAAGCAGATAGATATGTTATTTTTGTGTATATCAGATCTTTAAGGTTATGTAAATCATTTATTACATCAGGGGATTTAAAAATCTAACTGGTGTCATTTTTGCATTGGTGTATATTAATTTTTCTGACATTTACCTAGAGTATTCCATTTATAACAACAATTTTCCTAAATGGCATTGGATATTTTCTTATCATTCAGATATTTATGCCAGTAAATATGTAGGTTAGGAGTAGGCAAACTTTTTTCAGTAGAGAGCCAGAGAGTAAATATTTTAGTCTTTGCAGGCCATATGGTCTTGGTCTCAATTACTGAACCCTTGTCATAGCATGAAAACAGGTAGAGAAAATGTGAGTGGGAATTCCTGTGTTCCAGTAAAACTTTATTTACAAAAAACAGGCCGCTGGCCATATTTATATTGCAGGCCATAGTTTGCCAGCCCTTAATGTGGATATTTATGAGGTGGTTTGGGTACGTTAGAATCCTAGAACACTGAATATAACATTTATTCATAACTGTATTCCTCTTCTTAATTAGGTATTCTTTTAAAATTTAGTTTAGATTTTAGCTAATCTAAAGCGTTATTTCCTGTGTTCTCAGTGCAACTTAATTCAAAGAACTAAACTATTGATTTTCATTAAAGTCCAGTCATAAAATTTATTGAACCTTAAAACTAAAGGTGTACCCTAGCACTTGACTCAGTATAAGTTTTTGAAGTGTATGTTTTTGATACTCAAGAAATAATTTCTAAAGGCTTCTAGGAATGGCAGCATTAAGCAATAATATTATTGCATCTGAAAATGCTTTATAAGATATGTATACTTTATGCAAGTAAATAGAATGTGAAAAATTTATTTCAGTTTCTTTCAGGGGAAAAAAAACTTATGGAGCTTTTTTACATTTTTTATATTTTGCATGTTTTAGCATATGCTGTGGAATTGGCGACCAGCAGAACAGGTGTTTGACAAAATATGATAATTGTTTCCTTTGTTCATTCTAATTTAATTCAAGTTATTTACATGTAAAAGGCCTAAATGCTTTCATTCTCTCTTCTTTTAAAAAAATTGAAGATAAAGTTTTTTCCCCTCTTGGTGAGGATTATCAGTTAAGACTAAGTGTAATGTTTCTAAAACTACTGTTTTTTGCTTTTAAGAAATTTGCACGTTATCTCAATATGAAAACAATCACATTGGTAAATATTTGGCTAATGCAATTGAAATTATTTTTTATGTATTTCCATTTCTTTTTCTTTTTTTCAATTTTATCTGAAAGTTTAAATATATTTAGGGTTTTCACTCAGTGGCCATTAACGTTTCTTCCTGTCTCTTGTCGAATTGATGTAGGTCATAATGATTACGGTTATCAGCAACCGTCGTATCCTGAACAAGGCTACGATAGGCCTTATGAGGATTCCTCACAACATTACTACGAAGGAGGTATCTATATACCTTCACACACATACACATATATATCCCCTTCTACAGGAATGCAAATTCTTGCATAAGACATCTTCTACCCATGCAAAGCTCTTGTAGAATATTAGTTGCTGGCTGTCTTAAAAGTTACAGGGAGCCCAGAACAATCAAAATAATTTCCTTACAAATATTTAAAAATGTATAACCGTGACTTGCCATTTCTAACAACAATAAAAAGACTAAAACATTTACAAATAATTTTTTCCTCAGTGGAAATTTTCTATTTGAACATAAATCCATCGATTCAATTTTTTTTTTCTTGTGTGTGTTTACATATGTATAATTTTACATATAAGTATAGTGCCTTTAGGAAACAGCTTGCTGATCTTGTGTAGCTAGTGTGTGCTCTTGTAGCTGTCTTTAATTTTGTCTTTTTTATTTTATTTAGCATAGTCATGATCTTATGACTGTGATGTTCCAGTAAATGTAATGCTCGTATGGCAGAGACGCTGAAAATGCTGCAGTTCAACCTTGCAAAATTGGCTTTAACTGCAGTTTGTTTGGCCGAAATCCTTCTGTTTGGTTTGAGTTTTTTCTTTGTTTTGTTAACTTTCAAAAATCAATATGGCATTTCATTTTGTTCTTGTGTTGTTGGCTATGCATCTTAGAGTAAAAAAGTTAATTAAGCGAACTTCTCAGTTTCTTCTTTCTCTTCTCCAATTATCCTGTAGGAAATTCACAGTATGGCCAACAGCAAGATGCCTACCAGGGACCCCCTCCCCAACAGGGGTACCCGCCCCAGCAGCAGCAGTACCCGGGGCAGCAAGGCTACCCAGGGCAGCAGCAGGCCTATGGTAATAGCTTGGTGCAGTTTATTTTTGTCACAAAAAATATGATGGTTGCTGTTTTGAAATATTCAAGTGAATATTTAATGTTTATTTTTCCTAGAATTCTTTACCTCAGTCTGTTACTGGAGTATTTCTTTAAAATGTTTTCCTCAGATAAACTAGTAATCCATTTAAAAAGAAACATAAACTAGAGATGGTTCATTGACCAAAGGTAAGGTATGTAATCGATTTAAAATGGGTTCTTAAATGAATTCTTAAACCTCTTTGGCATTCATGACCACCCAGCAGCTTTGTATGTGTTTAGAAAACTGATGAATTGGGTGATTATTAACCACATCTATATAATCTGCTTAGCAAATTTATTTCTAAAACTAATGACTGTTACTATGAAAAATAACATTGATTTTTCTAGTACAAATGAGATGTATTTGGAATGCATGAAGAAAATGCTTTTGTCATTCTTTGGTTCAGTAGCAATATACTCATCCATAGAGGTGTATTTATTGCTGTTATGTATATTACAGAGTTTGGGGGAACTGTGGCCATATTTTCTTATTATATACTCACTGTGAGAGCAAGTAGCTGGGTATCTCGCTTTCAGTAACTTCATTAGATAGGGAGTGGGGAATGATAAAGACCTGATCTCATTCTTAAATTTTAAGCTACTGTCACTACTTTATATACAGGAAAATATGGTTCTAATGTTAGAGAAGTAACTGTTTATTAATCTGATATCTTCTCTTGCTAACAGTGGTCTCTTTTTTATATCAGTAATATCTTACTCTTTTCATCCATTAGTTTAAGCTCTGCGATTACTATGGGCACATCTCTCTACCCATCATTGCACATCTAAGGACAGGATCAGGCTGAAATTCTCTTGTGCCTTCAACATAAGCATTGAAATTAAGTCAGGTGTTGGGAGCCAGGCATTTCCCCCAACTGATAAGTTCTGGTTCCTTGAGATATGACTTTAGAAATATTCCTTGGATTTCTTGTTTTTACAAGGGGACTTTCTTGCTGCTCTCAAATGGCGGTTTTCCTTTCGTGACCATTGAATGTCTGTATTTTGAATACGTAGAGTATTCTGATTTTATTGTGGTTATAGGAAAAAAATTATGGTGTGGTTACATCAAGTGAATTCATTGATACAAATATTTTAAATGGGAAGAAAGAGTAAATGAAACTGAATATTTTTAGTTTAAGTAGTTAAATGCCGTTTTGATAGAAATTGAGAATCCCAATGAAGTTCCCATTTTGCTTATTCATAGGCTTCTGTTGTACTTTCTTCTGATAGAAAATTTAGAGTTTTAATAGTTGGATGTATAATAAGTAAATAATAGAGTGATGGGATTTATTTAAGCTTGGAAATATATTCTCTTTTGACACTTTCTTCCACCATCAGTGTGTTTTTTTTTTTTTTTTTTTAAATGGCAGGTTTTGAATGGCAATGATAGAAAACATGAAAGTGTCAAAGCTTTTCAGCTTATGCTTTAAAAAGCATTCTTTACAATAGGCAGTAGTGGAATTTATGAAACAGACATATTTGTTTGGCAAGCCAGATTAGTCCCTTGCCGTCTCTGGAATTGGAAATCATTCATTTTTATGGGTTAGGTATTAAAGGTGATTGGTACACATAACATAACTTTTGAATCAGGTTTTTTCACATGCAACCTGTGGCTTTTCAACTCTTCTTTAGTTTTGGTTTGAAAATATTGTGATAGTAAGTTTACCAATGCAGAGCATAAAGCATTCTTTTGGTGATTGCAAATATTAATCTAGAATTTACATGGAAAATTATTCTTTGTGATTCTTTGGTGATTGCAAGTGTGACTCCAGAGTCATACTGCTGTAAATATCATTGATTCTCAAACTTTATTCAAAAATTATTTCAGTATTTTAATTTGAATCTGCTTCTTGCTTCTTCTTTTATCTGTTACTTATACTGGTTACTTTCTAGTGGAGCTACAGATGAATTTTCTTAATGTCATAGAATTAACCTGAGTCTCTTTTACTCATTGAAAACTCCTGAGTCTCTTTTACTCATTAAAAAAAATTTTTTTTGATGGCTAACACATAGCTTATTAGCTATACCGAATCAAAACATCTTGTATGTGGTGGCAGTATTACAATATTATAATATTTTCACTCTTACAACCTGTGGAATTTATTTTAAAATGTATTTGAGAAGATCAGGATACCAAACTATCCTTTTTTGTTTAGATATAAAAACGTAATAACATCTAGTTCTAAACCCTTTTGAGAGTTCTGTTTTTATCTGGGTTTTTGTTTGTGTTAATTATTTTGCAGGTCCTTCACAGGGTGGTCCAGGTCCTCAGTATCCTAACTACCCTCAAGGACAAGGTCAGCAATATGGGGGTTACAGACCAACACAGCCTGGACCACCACAGCCGCCACAGCAGAGGCCTTATGGATATGACCAGGTAAGTTATTTGGCCAACTGTGTGATTGCCCCATTGTTTGTTCACTCTTCATTAGGGTGTTTTTGACTTGAAGGCTCATTTTTTCCCTCCTCTTGTTTATAGCAAATGAGTTAACAAAAAAGAAATTTACTTATAAGTCTTTTTCAGAGAATGCTCGCACAGTTGATCGTAGTTACTTACAGTAACATATAAAACATGCCTAATCTCTGGGTACCAGCATTAATTCATACTCATTCATAGTCTCTCTCTCCCTCTGGTCTTTCCCCAGGCAGACTTCCTGGAGGTATTACAAACACCATTCTCTAACCTAAGGCCCCTGTTTTCTCTGATCTCCCTCATGTTTACTGCCCTGTGGAGATGTGGAGTCCATCTGTGTCAGTGCTCTTTGTAGCTCTCATCTTGACTTCAGCTTCCCCACTGCACTTCATCCACATCCCTGTTGTCCTTCCTCTCTCAATTCCTATTTACCTCCTGTCTCTGATGCCTCCTTTCATACGCCTGTCCATTATCTCAAGTACTAATAATCTTTATCTCCTATTCTCTTTCCTTCTATTTTCATATATGTAGAGATGTATCTCATTCTGACTGTTCTCTTGAACCTAGGATTTACTTAAGTTCCTTCTTTTTGTCAGTAAACTTTTCAGACTTAATCTGTGCGGCAGTGAATCTTGTTATAGGTATTCTAAATTATAATGAAAATGGTTTATGAAGTTATCAGTTTCTTTAGATTGGTTTCAGTATTGTCTAATGACTTTCTAGTGAGGATAATCTTGTCTGCTCACTACTTAAGTTCTTTAAAATAGGTTTTTTTTTTTTTTTTGGTAAGTTAGGCTTCTAAGACCAGTGTAGACGATCTGATTTGAGGAACAACTCAGTACCATACTAATTAGAACTTGAGACGTGAGCAGTTCTTCTCTCCATGCTCTCTGAAGCCCCTTGTCCTGACATTTCCTATTTCAGAGGTAAAGGTAAAAGAGATAGAAGAGACTTTAACTAAAAGGGTAAGGACAAAAGAGTAATATTTTTTAAGAATCACTAATATGAAGCCAAAGAATTAGGTTGAAATTTTACTTACATTTTAAAAGTGAAATAAGGGGGCGCCTGGGTGGCTCAGTTGGTTAGGCAGCTGCCTTTGGCTCAGGTCATGATCCTGGAGTCCCGGGATTGAGTCCTACATTGGGCTCCCTGCTTGGCAAGGAGTCTGCTTCTCCCTTTGACCCTCCTCCTTCTCATGCTTGCTCTCTCTCAAATAAATAAATAAAATCCTAATAGATAAATAAATAAAAATGAAATAAGTCGTGGCTAATGACTCAGGGCAAAATTCCTGAGGACAAGATTTAGGCTCTTTTTAGACAAGTTAACTTTTTAAAAAGTGAGCTTCTGATCTTTTGTCCCCTCAATCAGCAAATATTTATTAATTTTTTGTGTGCTGGACACTATATTAGGTCCTGAAGGAGTAAAACAGACATGGTTCTTATGGCTGGTGGAGCAATCTTTTTAAAAAAGATTTTATTTATTTATTTATTTGGAGTGAAGGGAGGGGCAGAGGGGGGAGAGAGAGTGACTGTCCAGTAGACTCTATGCTGAGCGTGGAGTCTGATGCAGGGCTCAAGCCCACAAGTCCGACATCATGACCTGAGTTGAAACCAGGTGTCAGGTGCTTGACTGACTGAGCCACCCAGGCACCCTTCTGTACCAGTGAAGTATCTTGGTCTTTCTTGACTTTACTTTTGATATATTTGACGTGTGTTCCTATTTTCATTCTTGAATGGTTTTGTTTAACTTCTAACTACTGTGCTTTTTAAAATTTAACACTTCCAGTAATTCCTTCTTTATTTTTTTCATTTGTTTCTCATCTTTAATCCAAATATCAGTCCTTGGCTTGGTGTTTTTCTTGGTCTCTCTATTCATCCCATCTTATATTTTCAGTACCCTCAGACTACCCTTCAGCTCCATTTTTTTCAGCTGTGTATGGAGCATCTCTCTTTGGATGTCTTGCTATTTCCATCAACTTGAGCATGTCATGGACTAAACTAGCCATATTCTCTCTAAATGATGTGTTTCTAAATCCCTGAAGCTTGTTAGTCATTAAGTAAATGTTTCTTGAGAAATATTTGTATGCCAAATACCTAAAATTGGGGTACATTGGGAAATAAGATAAACATAAGTTCTGTCTTTGTGAACTTAAGTCTAGACAAATAAACAAATGTTATAATATAGTATGAGAGGTACTTGGGTGAAGAAAGGCAAGATTTTTGTGGAAGTGAGCTCCTAATGTAGATAATAGAAAAAATGTTCTTTGGGAAGTATTGTATTAGTGTGAGGGCCCAGGGATGAATAGGTATTAGATAAGTAGACATAGAGGAGGGAAGGATATTCTAGTCAGAATGAAGTGCATTCCTAAAGGACTAGCATTGAGATGTGTGGTAGAATAAAACAGAAGCATGGGGAGGGAGAGGCAAGATTGGAGAGAAAAGTTAAGGGTTAGATTAGAAAGACTCTTACAAGCCATATTAGGGGACTTGGACTTTATCCTGACATCATTTGGAGCCTATAAAAGGTTTTAAATGATGTGTATAAAATATTAGCTATGTGTGGTACTTGGTACACATATATGATATTATGTGTGGTATGTAGTATATATGATAGACATATGATATACTACCATTTTTATTATAATTAGTCCACCCCCTGAACTACTTTGGAATTTGGGATGGTACTGTAGATAAATACCCATGGTGTTTAGGTAGATGCCAGCCACATTTCCTTTCCCACTAGAAAAGGCTATGAGGGGGCACCTGGATGGCTCAATGGGTTAAAGCCTCTGCCTTCAGCTCAGGGCATGATCCCAGGGTCCTGGGATCAAGCCCTGCATCAGGCTTTCTGCTCAGCAGGGAGCCTGCTTCCCCTCCCCTCTCTCCCTGTCTGCCTCTCTGCCTACTTGTGATCTCTCTGTCAAATAAATGAATAAAATCTTAAAAAAAAAAAGTCTATGAGGAGGGACCATCTTAGCTACTCTAGTGTTAGTCTGTCCACATTTATCAAGGGTTTTTACCTTATCTATATCCCCCAACCCAAACACTTGTTGGTCTCTTCATTTTAGGGGAGGTATTAGATAGTGTTAGTATTAGACAGATAGACTTATTAGATAGATAGAAGTATTAGATATTAGATAGTATCTTCAAGATAGTGAAGGATTAGAAAACTGATACAGATTCTTAAATCCAATAGTAATATAATTATCGTGGTGGTTTAGGCAGATGATTCTTAGAGCAGGGTGCATGATGAACTAAAAGAGGGGAAAAATTGAGAGAGAAATCATTGCTAGAGGCTGTTGCTTCTCCATTAATTTTTTTCTATCTCAGAAATAGCTGCTTGATTCTTTCAGTTCCATAGTCTAAAAAGCTCGAGTCATCCTGGCTCCCCTCTTTTTTGTAAATCAAGTATCTTGTCAACCAGCAATTCTCATCACCTTTTCCTTCAGAATTTATCCAGTATCTAGCTGTTTTTTACAACCTCTTGCTCTTACCCAAGTCAAAGTTATAACTGTCACTCACTTGGACTATTGCAATTATCTTCCTTCTTGGTCTTCCTGCTTTCATTGTAGCTCCGCTATAGAATATGCTCCACATAGGACCCAGAATGATCTTTTAAAAACATTTTAAAATATTTAAAATTTTAAAAATGATCTTTTTTAAAAAAAGATGCTTTTAAAAAAAATTTATTTATTTGATGGAGAGAGAGAGCAAAGGGGCATAAGCAGGGAGAGTGGCAGCAGTAGAGGGAGAAGCAGGCTCCCCACCCCCCCCCCACCCCCAAACAGGGAGCCCAATGTAGGACTCAATCCCAGGAGCCTGGGATCATGACCTGAGTTGAAGGCAATTGCTTAACTAATTGAGCCACCCAGGCATCCCAAAAACATTAGTTGCTTTTTTTTTTTTTTTTTTAATATTTTACTTATTTATTTGACAGAGATCACAAGTAGGCAGAGAGGCAGGCAGAGAGAGAGAGGGGGAAGCAGGCTCCCTGTGGTGCAGAGAGCCTGATGCGGGGCTTGATCCCAGGACCCTGGGAATCATGACTGAGCCGAAGGCAGAGGCTTTAACCCACTGAGCCACCCAGGTGCCCCAACATTAGTTGCTTTTAAAGCCACAGCTCAAAGCCCTGTGGTGACTTCAGTCTTATAGTGAAAGCTAGATCTTTTTTTTTTTTTTTAAGATTTTATTTATTTATTTGAGAGAGAGAGACAGTGAGAGAGAGCATGAGCGAGGAGAAGGTCAGAGGGAGAAGCAGACTCCCCATGGAGCTGGGAGCCCGATGCGGGACTCCATCCCGGGACTCCGGGATCATGACCTGAGCCGAAGGCAGTCGTCCAACCAACTGAGCCACCCAGGTGTCCCGTGAAAGCTAGATCTGATAATGACCTACAGAGCCCTACATGCCTTGTGCCCCCTCATTTGTCCCACCACCTCATCTCTGTTTATAGCTGCCCTCATTTAGTTTGCTTCAGTCACCGTGGCTTGTTTGCTGTTCCGATACAGATCAATTATATTTCTCCCTGTTCACTGCACCCTTTATTGCCCAAACTCTTCCCCAATAACTTGCAATGTGTGGGTTCCTCACTTACTTCCAGTTTCTGCTCTGATGTCTCACCATGTCATATCAAGAAGTCCTTCACAGTCTACCTATTTAAAATAGTAACATCCTTGGACCCCTTGGTGGCTCAGTCGGTTGAATGTCCGATTCTTGATTTCAGCTCAGGTTATGATCTCAGGGTTGTGAGATCAAGCCCCACGTCGAGCACCTAGCTGGTGCCCTCTCTCTAAAATAAATAAATAAATATTTAAAAATAGTAACATCCTCTATTGCCTTGCTTTGCAGTAGGCCCCCCCTTACCCACAAAGGATACATTCTAGTTCCCTCAGTAAATACCCAAAACTACAGTTCCCTCAGTAAATACCCAAAACTACTCTGTATATACCATGTTTTTCTTATGTATATATATTTATGATAAAATTTAATTTATGAATTAGGTATAGTAAGAAATTAGCAGCAATAAAGAATAATAAAAACAATTATAACAATATACTATAATAAAAGTTATACAAATGGGGGCACCTGGGTGGCTCAGTGGATTAAAGCCTTTGCCTTCGGCTCAGGTCATGATCCCGGGGTCCTGGGATCGAGCTCCACATCAGGCTCTCTCCTCCTTGGGGAGCCTGCTTCCTCCTCTCTCTCTTTCTGCCTGCCTCTCTGCCTACTTGTGATCTCTGTCTGTCAAATAAATAAATAAAATCTTAAAAAAAAAAAAAAAAAAAAAAAAAAAGTTATACAAATGTGGTCTTTCTCAAAATATTTTTTACTGTATTGTATTCACCTTTCTTATGATGATGTGGGCTGATAAAATGCCTACGTGCTGAGGTGAAGTGAGGGGAGTGACATAGACATTATGTTGTAGTGTTCGGCTGCTCTTGACCTTCTGAAGATGTGTCAGGAAGATCTTCTACTATTGGACCACAGCTGACCACTGGTAAATGAAACTACAGAAAGCAAAAGTAAAACCATGGATAAGGAGAGGACTATTATATTTCGCCACCCTTCTGTATTTAGACAACTTTATTGAAGTGTTATTGATGTGCCAGAAAATGCACATATTAAAAGTGTACTATTTGATATTTTTTGATGGGTCAGTCTTTTGAGTTTTACCTATTTCTAACAACGATGTATAATGATAGGTCATTATGCTTTTCATTTTTACGTCCCAAAGGACAGGTGATAGTGACTTATCATGTACTTCTTTTCCATCTGTATATCTTTTCTGAAATGTCTGGTCAAATCTTTTGCTTATTTTAAAATTCAGTTCCTTATTTTCTTGCTGTTGAGTATTGAGAGGTCTTTCTATATTGTACATACAGGTCCTTTATCAGGTATATAGTGTGCAAATATTTTTAACCAATACATAGCTTCTCTTTTCATTCTTTCAGCATTTTCTTTTGAAGAGAGGAACTTTAAAATTTTTATGAAGTCCTATTTATCAACTTTTTCTTTTGTAGATCATATAGATATTGATATTATATGTAGGAAATCTTTACCTAATTCAGAGTCACAAAGATTTTCTCCTCATTCTTTATTTTAGAAGCATTATATTTTTAACTTTACATTTAAATCTATAATCATTTTAAGTTAATTTTTGTAGGAAGCATAAATTAGAGTTTGTATTTTTGTTTTCAAATGGATAGCTTATTTTCTGAGCACCATTTGTTGAAAAGACTGTCCTTTCTCTACTGAATTGCCTTTGAACCTTTGCTGAAAATCATAAATATGTCTGTTTCTGGATTGATCTATTTATTAGTCTTTATGTCAATACCTCTTTATTACTATAGTTTTATAGTAAGTTGTGAAATTAGGTGATGTTAGTTTTCTAACTTTGTTCTTTTTCAGAGTTGTTTAGGCATATTTTTTTTTAAGATTTTTTTTGTTGTTATTTGAACAGAGAACACAAGTAGACAGAGAGGCAGGCAGAGAGAGAGAGAGGAGGAAGCAGGTTCCCTGCTGAGCAGAGGCCCCGATGCGGGGCTCGATCCCAGGATCCTGGGATCATGACCTTAGCCAAAGGCAGAGGCTTTAACCCACTGGGCCACCCAGGTGCCCCACTACTGTAAATTAATTTCAATTTATAGTTGTTAATTGCTATATATAAAAGTATACTTATTTTTATTTTTTAAAAGATTTTATTTATTTGAGAGAGAATGAGAGAGAGTGAGCATGAGAGGGGGAAGTTCAGAGGGAGAAGCAGACCTCCTGCTGAGCAGGGAACCTAATCTGGGACTCGATCCCAGGACCCTGGGATCATGACCGGAGCCTAAGGCAGACACTTAACTCACTGAGCCACCTAGGCATCCTTTTTGAAGGAGCCTTCTTCAGTTTTCTTGAAGGATTTGTGTAAAGTTGTTATTATTCCTTTTAAAATGTTTGGTACTATTTATCAGTGAAGCTATTTGAGCCTGGATTTTCTTTGCAGGAAGGTCTTGTTTTTTTGTTTTTTTTTTTTTTTTTTAATTTTTATTTTTTATTTTTTATAAACATATAATATATTTTTTATTTTTTATAAAATAAATAATTTTTTATAAAATATTATATTTTTTATTTTTTATAAACTTATATTTTTATCCCCAGGGGTACAGGTCTGTGAATCTGTAAGAAGATTTTTAATTACAAATTTATTTTCTTTATTAGACATAGGCATATTCAGGTTATCTGTTTTTTCTTGAGGAGATATTTGTATTTTTTTTAAAGATTTTATTTATTTATTTGAATGAGAGATACAGAGAGAGCACAAAAGGCAGAGTGGCAGGGAGAGGGAGAAGCAGGCTCCCCAATGAGCAGGGAGGCTGATGTGGGGCTCAATCCCAGGACCCTGGGATCATGACCTGAGCTGAAGGCAGCTGCTTAATCGACTGAGCCACCAAGTGCCCCTGTATTTTTTTTTTTTTAAGATTTTATTTATTTATTTATTTGAGAGAGAGAGAGAAAGAGAGAAAGAGAAAGAGCATGAGAGGGAGAAGGTCAGAGGAAGAAGCAGACTCCCTGCTGAGCAGGGAGCCCAATGTGGTACTTGATTCAGGGACTCTGGGATCATGACCTGAGCTGAAGGCAGTTGCTTAACCAACTGAGCCACTGAGGTGCCTGAGATATTTGTATTTACTAAGGGATTTATCCATTTCATTTGTTGTGTTGAATGATTCCCTTTTTATCCTTTTTAGTATCTCTAGTATCAATAGTGATCTCTCTTCCATTTCTGATATTGGTAATGTGTATCCACTCTCTCTTTTTTTTTCCTCCCAAGTAATTTGGCTGCCTGTTTTATGTACTTCCATTGGTCTTCTCAGAGAGCCAGCTTTTTTTTTTTTTTATAGATTTCCCCCCTCCCCCTGCCCCACCTCTGTTTGTTTTTCTTTTTTTCCTTGATTTCTGCCCTCTTCATTATTATTTCTTTTCTCCTGCTTGCTTTGGGTTTCATTTGTTCTTCTTTTCCGATTTCCTAAGGGTAATAGCTGAATTCCCATTCATAAAAGAACCGCCCTCCTTCCTAATTTAGGTGTTGATTGCTGTAAGTTCCCCTCTATGTACTTCTTTTAACTGTTTAGTGCACAGATTTTTTTATGTTGTATTTTTATTAACAGTTGAAAATATTTTCTGATTTTGCTTTTGATTTCTTCTTTGATCCAAGTGTTATTTAGAAGTATATGATTTAGTTTTTAAATATTAGGAGATTTTCCAGATATTTTGCTCTCACTGATTTCTCATTTAATTCCATCATCATAATTCTATCAACATAACTTCTACGTTTATTGAGACTTATTACTTTATGGCCCACAATATGGTCTGTGAGGATGTTCTGTAAACTTTAGATCAAGTTGGTTGATAGTGTTCAAGTCTCCTATATCTTAGCTGATTTTCTTTCTGCTCTATTAGTTATTTAAAAAAACACATTAGATCTCTGGCTATAATTGTGTGTTTGTCTATTTTTCCTTGCAGTTCTGTCCATTTTTGCTTCATGAATCTTAGTGCTACCTTTTTAAGGTTTTTACATTTTTAGGAATTTTATGTCTTAATTTATTCCTTTACTATTATGAAATAACTTCCTTTTCCATGATAATATTCTTTGCTCTGCGATCCTTTTGGTGTTAATATAGCCACACCAACTTTCTTTGGATTATTGATAGAACTACATATCTTTTTTTACTTTTTTATTACTAGTTTTTTTAAGATTTTAGTTTTAAGTAATCTGCATCCAACGTGGGGCTCATATGTACAACCCCAAAATCAAAAGTTTCATGTTCTACCAACTGAGCCAGGCAGGTACCCCTTATCCCTTTATTTTTAACATATTGGTGTTTTCTTATGTTTAAATTGTATTTCATGAAGGCAGCATTTGTGAAGTCTTGCTTTTTTATCCAGTATGACAATCTGCCTTTTAATGGAGGGGCTTTGAACATTATGTTTTTTTATGTGATTGTGGATTTGACTGAATCTATCATCTTGATTTTTACCCCTTTTTTGTACGTTATTTTGAACTTTTCTCCTTAAAAAAAACTACGTTTACTGATAAAATTCACATGCCATTCAATTAACTCAGCCATTTTAGAGTATACCATTCATTGGGATTTTTTTTTTTTTTAAGTTTTTTTTTTTTTTTTTTTAAGTTTGTTCATTTTTCTCTAAACATCCAGCCCTAGGAAACAAGTAGTTTACTTTCAGTCTGTATAGATTTTCTTACTCTGGATATTTGAGATACATGGAGTTATGCCATAGGTGGTATTTTGTGATTGGCTTCTTTCACTCAGTGTGATGTTTTCAAGGTTCACCCATTTTGTAGCATATTTTAGGTAATAATATACCACCTATGTGTAGTATAAAGCCTTTCAATAGTTTACTTCCATTTCGTCTCAACTTTTGTGCCATTATTGTAATTTTGTTTGTACATGTTATAAACTATTGCATATGGAATTTATTTTGTTTTTTAAAAAAGCAATTATCCTTTAAAGATACTTAAATAATAAGAAAAAATCTTATATATTTACTATTTCTGGTACTCTTGATGCCTATGGTAGATTCATAGTTCCATCTGGTGTCATTTTCCTTTGTGTGAAGGAAAGGAAATTGTTTCTAATATTTATTGTAACACAGGCCTTCAGTTCATGTATGTTTGAGATAGTGTTTATTTCTCTTCCATTATTAAAAAATATTTATTCTTGGTATAGAATTCTCTTTTTGTTTATTTGTTTTGTTTTTGTTTTGTTTTGTATTTTTACTTTCAACACTTTAAAAAATGTGGCTCCACTGTCTTCTTGCTTATATTATTTCCAAGGAGACATCTGCTGTTACTCTTCTCTTTCTTTTCTGGTAGTTGGTATTTCTTATTTTGGCTGTTTTTTTGAGATTTTTTCCCTTTGTGAAATTGTTTGGCTGTTTTTTCTGCATAGGGTTCACATATCTTTTTGGATTTCTGGCTTTATGGTTTTCATCAAATTTGGAAAAATTCTGACAAAGTATTTTTCCTTTTCTTACCCCTATATCCCTTTCTTTCCTCTCCAGTTACATGATTAGTTAACTCTAATTACATTTATATTTGACTCCTTAAACTTGCATCATAGTTCACTGATACTTTGTTTTTTATTTTCCTTTTTTGTTGCTTTATTTTGAGTAGTTTCTTCTGCTGTGTCTTAAAGTTCACTAATGTTTTCTTGTTCATTGTTTTATCTGCTTTTGATCCATTCCCAGGGATTTTTCATTTCTAGAATTTCATTTTGGGGTTTTTTCCTAGAATTTCAATTTGGGTCTTTGATGTCTCTGCCTAAATTTTTGAATATGTGTAATGCAGGTATGATAACTATTTTAATATCCTTTTCTGATAATTCTTAACATCTGGATCAGTTTTGATTGATTTTTTTTTTCTTTTCATTATGGGCCATTTTTCTCATTCTTTGTATGCATGATGTTTGATTATATGCCAGATATTATGAATGCCACTTTTACTTTGTTGGGTGGTGGATACATATGTATTCTTAGAAATATTCTTGAGCTTTGTTTTGGAATGCAGTTAAGTAATGTAGACATATCTTGATCTTATGGGGATTGCTTTTAAGGTTTTTAGGCAGGACCAAATTCCTGCTAAGTCACTTCGAGTACTCAACCCAATGCCCTTGAATTGTGAGATTTTTCACTCTGACTGGTAGGAATATGCACTATTTCTGTTTCTTTAAGAGTGCCAAGTATTGCTTCTTCTAATTCTTTTGGTTGTTTCTACTTGCATTTGCATATCAGTACTACACTGAGTATTCAAGAGAGTTCCTTTGCAGAGCTGTACAGTTCTCTTTCTATGCATTTCTCTCCTTTCTAGTACTCTGTCCTGTGAACTCTAGCCCCTGTTTTCTCTCCAGACTTTAAGCTTTTTGTCTTTAATTCAGATGCAGGCTTAGTTCCACTCCACACACTGCAGTGTAGAGACTTCTTGGTACAGTAAAATGTATAACCAGAGGGCTCACTTCATTTGTTTCCAGTTTCTCAAATTGCTGTTCTTCATTACCTTGTGTCCTGAATGCGAACATTTCATATGTTTTGAGTGGTTTTGGGGCAAATCCATCTTGACTGGAAAGCATGTTTTAATTTTTTTTAAATAGGCTTTATTGTTTTGAGCAGTTTTAGGTTCAGAACAAAATAGAGCACTAAGTACAGAGAGTTTTCATATAAATCCTACCCATAAATATTTATAGCCTCTCCTGCTATCAGCATCCCAGAGTGGTCCGTTTGTCATAATCAGTGAACTCAGACTGAAGAGATCATTATCACCCCAAGTCTATAGTGTCCATTAGGGTTCACTCTTGGTGTCGTACATTTTGACAAATGTATAATGACATGTATTGACCATTATAGTATCATATAGAATTGTTTCATTGCCCTAAAAATCCTCTGTGCTCCCCTATTTATCTCTCTCTCCCCCCTAACCCCTGGCAAACAATGATCTTTTTACTGTCTTCATATTTTTGCCTTTTTTAAATGTCATATACTTGGAATCATGTAGTACGTAGCCTTTTCATTTCACTGGCATTTCATTTAGTAATATGCATTTAAGTCCTTCTCATGGCTTGATAGCATATTTCTTTTTAGTGCTGAGTAATACTCCATTGTCTGGATGTACTGAAGTCTGTTTTTCCATTCGTTTTTTGAAAGATATCTTGGTTGCTTCCAAATTTTGGCAATTATGAATAAAACTGCTATAAACTTCCATGTGCAGGTTTTTGTGTGGGCATAAATTTTCAACTCATTTGGATAAAAACCAAGGAGCACGCTTGCTGGATTATATGGTAAGAGTCTATTTAGTTTTGTGAGAATCTGCCAAACTGTCTTCCATAGTGGCTGTCGCATTTTGCATTCTCAGCAGCAATCTCATTCTACATCCTTGCCAACATTTGGTGTGGTTAGTGTTCAGAATCTTGGCGATTCTAATCTTGGTAGTGGTATCTAATTGTTTTAATTTGCATTTCCCTAATAACATGATGTGGACATCTTTTCATACACTTACTTGACATCTTTATATCTTTAGTGAGATGTCAGTTCAGATCTTGGCCCATATTTTAATTGGGTTGTTTGTTTTCTTATTGTTGGATTTTTAGAGTTTTTTGTATATTTTGTATAGTAGTCCTTATCAGATGTGCCTTTTGTAAGGCTTGTATTGTCTTCATGGCTTGTTTTCTCATTCCTTTGACATTGTCTTCTGCAGAGTACAAAAGTTTACTTTTAATGAAGTCCATCTTATCAGTTATTTCTTTCATGGATTATGCCTTTGGTATTGTATCTAAAAAGTCATTACCAAATTCAAATTACCTAGTTTTCTTCTGTGTTATCGTCTACGAGTTTTATTCTTGTGTATTTTCCATTTAGGTCTGTGGTCCAGTTTGAGTTAATTCTGTGAAGGGTTGAGGATCTCTGTCTTGTTTTCACTTTTTTGCCTGTGGATATCCAGTTGTTCTAGCACCATTTGTTGAAAAGACTCTTTGCTCCATTGCATTACCTTTGCTTCTTTGTCAAAGATCAGTTTATTACAGTTATGTGGCTTTATTTCTGGGCTCTCTTTAATGTTCTATTGATCTATTTTTCTGTTCTTTCACCAGTACCAACCACGCTGTCTTGATTGCTGTAGCTTTATAGTAAGTCTTAAAGTCAGAACTATCAGTACTCTGGCTTTGTTCTTCTTCAATATTGTGTGGCTATCCTGGGTCTTCTACCTCTTGCAGTAAATGTTAGAATCAATCTGTCAGTGACCACAAATAACTTGTTGAGATTTGATTGGGATTGTGTTGAATCTTTAAATTACATAAGGAAGAATTGACATTTTAACAATATTGATTTTCTTATCCATGAACATGTAACATTTCTCCATTTATTTAGTTTATAAAAATTTTTTATCAGTTTTTTAGTTTGTCTCATGTACATTTTATACATATTTTGTTAGATTTATACCCAATTTTCATTTTTGTGTTAGTATAAATGGTAGTGTTTTTCATTTCAAATTCCATTTGTTCATTGCGGGCATACAGGTAGGTGATTGACTTTTGTATGTTAACTTGTATCCTGTAACTTTGCTGATCAGTTTCAAAGATTTTTTTGTTGTTGTTGAATCTTTGGGGTTTTCTACCTAGATAATCCTATCATCTGCATGTTTCTTTTTCTTACTGCATAAGCTAGGAATTCTAGTACAGTGTTTGTAAAGGGGTGGTGAGAAGGGGACATCCTTGCCTGTTACTCATTTTAGAGGGAAAGTTTCATTAGTTATGTTAAATGCTTAAATATTTCAGTGTAGCATTTATCTCCATGTAATAGATTATGTATTATTTATTGTCATACTCTCTTCCCCTAGAATGTCAGTCCTTTAAAGACATCACCACTTCTGTTTTCTTACCACTGTTGAGTTTCCATCACCTAGTAGAACATAGCAATTAGCAGTAAATATTGATTAAAAAATAAAGTATAAATAAGTGAATAAATAAAGGCCTTTACTTCCTAAAATTTGAATGGTGCTTATAAGAATACTGAAAGAAATCCCTAAAAAGTATTGTGACAGAATAATTTTAAGACTTTTGTATGATTGGATAAATGAAAGAAAGAAATTGAAAGATGATTGGTATTGCTCAGGTTTCTAGGCTAGGGATGACTCTTTATTCTGTACACTCTCCTTCGACAATCTCATTTACTCACATGGTCTCAGTTTATGGTGATGTTGACTCTCGCTTCTCAAAATTAGATACCTACTGGACATCTCCACTTAGATGTCTTGGTTCAGCATAACCAAAACAAATTCACAATTTTTCTACCCAAACTTCCTCCTCCTTTCTGTTTTCTCTGTCAAAGAGAAGTATTATCATCAAGTAGAATGCCAAATGCCGCTTTAGATTTCTAGGTTTTCTCCCTCCATTTAACACACGACAGAATCTGTTAACCCTTTTTCCTAACATGTTTTTAAATCCATCCAGTTCTCTGAAATCACTGTCTTACCTTTATTGAGACCATCAACATCTTCTAGGTTCATCACAGCAGGATCCTTCTACGCTGTCTTCTTGCTTCCTTTCTCATTCATTCTTTACACCCTAGTCAGAGGAATTTTGTAATAAAAAAAAAAAAAATTGAAGCAACAGACATAGAGAAGCTGAGGTTTTAGAGAGTCGGAGTGATTTGCCCAAGATGATAGAGCCAAGAAGTGGAGTTGGCTGGCAAATTCTGAGCAACTAGAGCCTGTAGTGACTGACTAGAACATACTTTCTCAAGCTGCCTCCAGTAATATCAGTGAGTACTTGAGTATTATAGAGCATTTTCAGGTGTTCTTCTTTTTGAGGCGGAGATTATAATTACTCTTATTTGTTAGATGAGAAAATCAAGAAAGGAAGGATAAGTAACTTTCTCAAGGATAAGAAGCTGTTAAGTGGTAGAGTTAATGCTAGAAGTTGGTTTCTGGCTCCCAAACCCATACTTTTAATTCTGGAATTTGCTAATGGTTACAGATATACAGTACACTTTTTTGGGCTTGAGATTTGATTGGGTTGCAGTACTGTGATCAAGTCTGGGTCAACTCTTTAATTCTCATCTCAGTCTCATATTGTATAAAATGGAGATGGTATTTACTATATAGGTTGTAGATGGGCACAAAACATTTATTAGTGTCTGACACATGGTAAGGTCTTAGTTATTGAGATACAGAGATTGCTATATTGCTATGTATTGAGATTGCTATTATTATTAGCCACACTTCTTTCTGTTACGTCAGGCTCTGTGTTACCAAGTAATAGCATCTGCTTCTCATTATTGTATATTCCTTTTTATTGTCCACTTCCTTAAGTGTCCTATACCTGTTTTTCCAACATGCCTTTACGTTAGCTATTCCTTTATTTGAAGCGCCTCATTTTCTTTTTTCTGCTATTCAGAGTTTTACTGTTTTCTTAAGGTTTCCACCTTCTCAAATATTTTTCTAATTATTTTAGTTGTGTTTATCTTTTCATTTCTGAACTCTTGTAGAACTGCTGTAATTGTACTTTATTTATTTCTAAGTTTCACCTTCCCTGTTTTTCAAATTTATTATAGTGATGAGCATGTATTTGCTCCGTAAATGGTTATAATTGCTTGAATATAGTATTTGGCAGACATTATCTAAGAAGTCTTATGTGTGAGTGCTGGGCACTCTTCAGTACCTGGGGCCTCAGGATGGATAAGCCCTAGTGCCTACCTTCCCTACCCTCAAGTAATTCATAATATAGTAGATAAATTATAGCTTATATTTATATAGCACAGCAGTTCTTAACTTCTCTTCTGTTTTCACATCATTCATAATATGTGCAAGTCACTTTCATCATTAATATCACATTATACACATTTACTAGGGGAGCATTTCCCTCCAGCATTGAGGCTTACTTATTTATAATATTTTAAAATTTTTAAAAGTCCTTCCTCATGTCCTCTCTTATTTAAGTGTACTAACAAACAGATGAGGTAGGAATTAATGTAGCCGTGAATGGAAAGAAAATTGAGATCTAGAGATGGAGACATCAGAGTCACACCTTTTAAGTGTGAAAAAAATGAGTCTCAAGGATCTTTTTTAGACTCAGTTGGAAAGAGTTGGGACTTAGATTACCTAAATACTGAAGCTGAGTTTAGCAATTGAGTAAGAAGTTCCTGATGCTAAGCATTGACTTATATTTCTTATTTTAAACTTTGTTTTATAATAGTCTGTACACAAATACAAAAAAGAGGAGTATCATGGATCCTCGTGTATCTTATCAACCAACTTCAACAATTATCAACAGTTTGCTAATGCTGTTTTATATACCCCCAAGCTACTTTTTTTCTTTTAAGAGAATTTTAAAGCAAATTCTAGATTTGATACTCTACCCATAAATATTTCAAGATGAGCACTGACTTTAAATTTTGTTGAATTTACCTGTGGAAAGTACATTAATATTTTTTAAATGCCTTAATTCTCTTTATAATTTATTATTCAATTAGATATATAGTGGTGTTTAATAGATTTTCTTTTTTTTTTTTTAAGATTTTATTTATTTATTTGACAGAGAGAGATCACAGTCAGGCAGAGAGGCAGGCAGAGAGAGAGAGAGAGAGAGAGAGGGAAGCAGGCTCCCCGCTGAGCAGAGAGCCCGATGTGGGACTCGATCTCAGGACCCTGAGATCATGACCTGAGCCGAAGGCAGCGGCTTAACCCACTGAGCCACCCAGGCGCCCAATTTTCAAAAATATATATTTATTTGGATGGAAATGTAAAGTTTTAGGGTGTTATTTCTTAAGGCTTAGAAGTAGTTCAATTCTAGAATACTTTCTTGATATAAAATGATTAATATGACTTGGAGGGGGAAATTTTATCCAAAAGAAACAGTTAGCTGATTATGTGCTTCCTGTGAATACTGTTTTTTGAAAATAGGTGCTTTTAGGAACATCTTTTTTAAACACATCTAAGAAATCTTTCTTAAATATGTATTTTCTAGTAGGCTTTTCTTCTGCCATTCTTTTTCTTTTTCAGAGGAAGAGCTATTTCTTCTCTTCTCCAAAATCTAACCCTAACAGCTGTATACTGGACATTATTTACCTCCCTTGTAGAATTTCTGCTACTTCATTTATCTGTACTCTCTTTGTCTTTTCCATCCTGCCGGCCCACAGGCCTTCAAGTCTATCTTATTAAAAGCAACAAAAACAAAACAAACTTCTCTTGATTTTGTGTACCAGCTGCCTGTCTGAATGCCTTTGCTGACACTTTGTTGGCCTCAGGGAAAAGCCCAGCTCCTTTAGTATGGATGGAAGGTTCTTTTCCCTTTATCTTCCAGGCATCTTTCCATCCTTGCTACTGATTTCAAATACTATTGATGTTAATTTGTAATAGCAATTAATAATAAGCTAAACAGTCACAAAGTTGTTACACTATCTCTTAATTAATACACAGTACATACCACAGCAGGATTTAGAACCAGAACTCACTCATTCTTGCTCAATTCATTCAATAAAATTTACCAAACACTTAAATTCCTACTTTGTGAAAGATACTATTCTAGTTTCAAAGATTCTGAAATCCATTTGCATTGAATGTAATATCAGAAGCCGTTACAGAGTTACTATGTACTTAAATATGTAACAGTTTTGTTCGTTGTCAGTGAAGTCACTTTTGTGGTATGCCAGTGCTAAGATTTAAGAAAATTTTCTGTGCCTAGCTATTATGGTCAAACTATGCTCAAACCATTATCTAATTATATTTTTAAATTTATCTTTTAGGGACAGTATGGAAATTACCAGCAGTGAAAAAGTACTCACATTCCAATAGCCAGTATCTATTAGCAGCCATATTGTCACCTCAGCACTGTGGACACCTCTGTGTGAAGAGATTCTTCCATTCCATCTAGTTTTTGGAAAAACCTTGTGGATAAGTGGCTGTTTCCTCAGTAAGCAGCCTTTGTGGCTTAGTTGTAAAGGCTTTAGTAGCTAAAAAATACTCTTGATTTCACATTTCTACTCTAGATGGCAACATTGGACAGAAAATACAATGACATAACCAATTTGCAATGATTTGGGAACTGTGTTTCAAATGGACTGTTACAGACTGAAAGGTGTGAACAGCTTTGTATGTTTATGAAGGTTAAGGGAATTTAATACTTTTCCACAGATTCTTTTGTAAGGGGAAGAGGGAAATGTACACTTTTACAGCAGCAATATTTTGTATATTATGTTTATTTCATGTGGTGAATATGCAAGGCGGTACACTACGCATTGGACAGAATCCGAAATCCTCTGTTAAAATGTGGATTGGAGCATGGTGGATGCTTGATTGTGTTGGTCTCAAAATGGTGTACTATAAAAGATAAAGGTGAGGGAGAAGACAAAGCACACCATATGTCCACTGTTATGTTCTTTAGAGGAAATTCAGATCCCTTTTTATCTGTTAGATAATCAAGGGCACTGTGATAGTTTTGAGTAAAAAGACATTTTTTTAAAAGCTTTCCAGTTTTGTGGATTAAAACCTTTTTATAAAGATCATTTATAATACAGTTTTAAAATGTGAGGCAATAAGAATTATTTCATGTGGGATCTGAAGAATCTTGGTAGCAGTTTCATGTAAATGAAGTGGTAATTCTCTCCAAAAATAGCAATAACTGAAAATGGAAGTGTTAATTTTACTTTGAGTAATCAGGGAACTTAGTAAGTAATATCAAAGCATTTTTAAAATAATATCAGAGAGGAGTCAACATTGATCTAGTAATTTTATTTTTTAACATTAGAAGGACAGTTGGTTTATATAATAGAATAGTTCAGGAGACTTTACAAACCTTTATTTCAACTTCCTTCCCTGGAAATAATAACATTTATAAAAGGACACTCTTAAATTTTGCCCTTTTTATTTTGGTTAATGTAACACAAAGAGATGTTTAGGAAAATGCTTATTGATGAGGTTTATTCTGGTCTATATTAAAAGCATAGAGGTTGCATTCTAGATCACTTTGTTCATTAGCGTGGCATATTTAATCATATTTGAGACTGTCCTGTGCCTGATTATTTTAGCTAAATTCAGGGATATTGCATTGGGCAGGAAATCATGCATTGAAAAGTTTATAACCACAATTATTTAAGCATAATCTGAAAACATCTAGCCCAAAGGTAAGTTGCTATTTTCATCACAGTTGCCTATGCCCAGGGAATAAGATGTATTCTTTATAATTGAATTGGTTTTTCCCACTTCTAACTGGAAACAAAACAGAAGGGGTGCCATAAATTTGAATACGCAAAATGTACTGTTCTCAACATACTGTAATCAAAAGGAGGAATTTTAATGTGTTTCTGTGTGTGTATGAGAGAGTGTGTGTGTGTTTTAAGGTCTGAATAGAGTTTTTTTGAACTTGGTCAGTAGAAAATGGACATCAAGTTTGAACAGATAAAGCATGGACAGCCTTATTGTGATTGAAAATGCTTATAGGTTCTGTGCCAATTTTCCACCACTGTGTACTTTGTTGCTATTTAAAACTGTATCAACTCTAACGGAAGAATAAATTATTTGTGATTTTAATTTTCTCATTTGTTTCTTTAAATTAGATCTCTTTGACTCTCTTGTTTTGTCTGGAGACTTAGCTGTGGGTTTTTTATATAAGTTAGTCTGGTATAAGCAGACTATATTTGTATTCTAGGACTTTATCAAAATTCTCTTGCCATGCCCAAGTTAATTAGAATTAACTGTTCAGTAATCAGCATGTTGTGTGGGCTGTTTGTTATAGAATTCTTTCTCTGAAAATGAAGTCCATGAGGCTATAATCAAGATGACTGAATTAGATAAATGAGTTGAGGAGACAAAATTGTACTGAACCCAACCTGGTGTAGATATGTTATCTCATTTGAAATAAGCTCAACTGACATTAAGAAATAATTTGTCTTGCCAACCCATCTTCTGTTGTCTTATTCTCCTTTTAATGGAAACTAAAATTGCAATTTTAATAAGCAGAATTTCCTCCAGGACTTTCTTCCTAGAGACTAGTGCATTTGCAAGGTTTAATTGTTTTATAACAGTCCTATTTCGTAAAAGTTTTTAATTGGTGGTGACAAAAATTACCTTACTCCTTTGACACCTAGTAAGAAGACTGACTATACCGGGAGCTTTCTACCAAATTTGACATCCCTGTATAGACTGTATTTCCCAAAACTGAAGTTATTATTTTATCAAAATGTATTATAATGAAGAAATATCATGCCATCCTATAAAATTCTGGAAACAAAAGGTTACTAAAAAATGAGTCTGGTAATTATTGATCAACATTTTGAAATACTTAACTGTACTAGTGTAGTTGTTTAGGAATATATTAGCATTATTCTGTAGAACTGCGGTGGCACATTGTTTTTGGCACATGTTTTTTGTTTTTAATTTTTTTAGTGGAATACTCTAACAGAAGCCAAAGTAGCGAGGATATTACAGTGGGCCCCATGGACAATTAACCTAACTTGGGTAACTAGTTCACTTAGAAGCGATGGCTAATTTTGTGTTATCTATACACCAACCCACAAATGGAAGCAAACACTACATCCTTGAATTATTTCACTGAGTACCTCTAAGTACATTTGACCCTTGAATAATATGGGTTTTAACTGCATGGGTCCCCTTACATGTGGATGTTTTTTTTGATAAATGTAGTACTGAGTTATAAATTGAATTTTTTCTTCTTTATGATTTTCTTAACAGTTTCTTTTCTCTAGCTTACTTTATTATAAACTACAGTATATAATACATATACAAAATACGATCAACTGTTTATGTTATTGGTAAGGCTTCTGGTCAGCAGGAGGCCATTAGTAGCTATGTTTTTGGTGAATAAAAAGTTATACGTGGATTTTTGACTGTGGTAGCCAGTTGGTGCCCCTAACTCCTTTGTTTTTCAAGGGAGTTAACTATACTATTTGAAAAACACTTTGGTACCAGGACTCTTCCTGCTCTTGAAATTTTGTAATTTCAGTATTCCTGATTAGAAACCATCTCAAAATTTGTATGAATAAACCACTGCTCTTTCTTTTACTTAAAAAAGTAATTTGTGTTAAATAATTAAGACAGTAGTAAAAACAGATTACATGAAAAGTGAACATGCTCCATAATTTCATCTCTTAAAGTTAATGGTTGTTAAAAGGTTTGATACATTCCTTCCAACTTGATTTTAAACACATAAGCCATTTCAAGAAAAATGGAATTATATACTAGCCATACTATTTTGTAACTTCCTTTTTTTTTTTTAATGTTAGAAATATCTTGAATGCTCCCTATTCTGTGTTGTTCTTAATTTTTTTTATATTGGGAAAACAAAGCTTTCATAAGCGATCTGTCAAAGGTTTGTTTTTTTTTGTTTTTAGTTTTTGTTTTTGGTATGCTTGTTGAGATATTTCTATTTGGTAAAATTTGATTAGGTGTAAAGCTATGTACATTTTAAAAAATATCCTCCTAAGAAAATAAATCCTGGCCAGCACCAGAATATTAGCCTTGTTAATTTTTACAGTTGTATTAGGCTTTAAAAAGTGCTATTTTAGGATTAAATTTTAATTACATTTGATTTATTTGTGATTGTGAACATCTTTTCAAATGCTTAACAACACTTCACTAGTTTTAGATGCAAAATGCCTCTTTAATGTCCTTTGTTCATTTTTCTTTTGGGATGTTTACTGTGTAAGAGAGGAAATAATATAAATACATATGTACTAATATATATAATTATATATAGTTCTCTATGCAAATACTAATCTTGTGTTTTCTATATGTTGCACATCTCCTCAGTCTGTTCATTATTTATTAACTTAGATTATGATGTCTTTTACTGTATTGAAGTTTTAAGATTTCACATATTCAATTTCATAGCTTCTTGCAACCTCCCTGACTTGGGAATTTATTTTTAAAAATTTCCTTTTTTGCTTCCATTTTTCTAAAATTTGATTGTACCTGGTAAGGTTTAGAGCAATAACTTTTTTCCTATGTGGATAATTGGTTGTTTCAATATTACTTATTGAATAAACCAACTACTTTGAGATGTCACCATATTCTGTTTATTTAAAACACTAATTATAATTAAGACATGTTTGATTTAATGGCATTTCAAAGACTAGTTAGACTCACCTAAGTGCAGTTTTGTTGGCATAAAGTTGTGGGTCCTCTCTGTTTTATTTTTGGGTGGGTTTTTTTTTTATTTTTTTTGTTTGCTTTATTTTAAAGATTTTATTTATTTATTTCACAGAGATCACAAGTAGGCAGAGAGGCAGGCAGAGAAAGAGGGGGGGAAGCAGGCTCCCTGCTGAGCAGAGAGCCCAATGCAGGACTCGATCCCAGGACCCTGAGATTAGGACCTGAGCTGAAGGCAGAGGCTTAACCACTGAGCCATCCAGGTGCCCCTGTTTGTTTTGTTTTAGATAAGGTGTGGTGTTTTTTTATGGAATAAGAATTAACCATAAATGTATAAACAGTGACTGGCTTCATAACAGTAAGAGAATTACTGAAATGTGATTTGATTTTGTATAGAATTACCAGAACCTCTTGGAGTTTTTGCTTGTTTGAAGTTTTCAAGTTGTTTAATTTTTTTATACCTTACTAATTAATTACCTCTATAGATGTCCCAAAGTATTTCAGTTTGGTTACTAAAAAGGTAAGAAATCAAGATAATTTTTTTTTTTAATTTTTAAAACTCCCAAGTCTCAGAAATGACAATGCAATATAATTTTCATTAATTCAATAAAGATTACACATGAGATGATCATAAATTTTATTGCTTAATCTGGGAAACGTTTGGTAATGAAAAGAGGATATTATATACATATATGTATTTATATGTACATAGGCATAAATATATATGTGCATGTGGTTTATATACTTGTACATACATGGAGATAAATATAAAAATTTTTATCTATTTCCTGATGGAGATCCGTAGTTTAAGAACTTAGGTATGGAAGTGATGCATTTGTTTAGGCTATAATATTTAACTATGGTAACATATTGAGAGAATTTTTTTATGGGACAGTGCATTAAAAATAATTATTTAATGTTAAAACAGATGAATAAAAATCCTGAATATTCTGAGAGCTTCCATCATTTTTGGTTTGTGTTAAGAAATACTAATATTATTTCCTAATATTCTTTGTCTCTTAAAAAAAAAAATCCCCAAGTTTTGGGTGGACACATAACAGCCTACCTAGTGACTACACTTAATAGTGTCGTTTGCAATCAAGTATGGTCAATAACTAAGTTCGAGCAGTGGGATGTGAGTTGGAATGACGAGTGCAGCTTCTAGATAATCACATCCTTAAAAATGTGCTCCTTTTTCTCTTTTCCATTTCCCAAGGGCTGGAACATGATACATTAGTGGGGAGCTTTGACCTTCTAGATTAGAAAAATATTCTAGAGAATGGCAGTGCCAACTAGATAGAATCAAAAATCCCCTGAATGTCCTCATGAAGCCCATTCTATTGCCTCTTGGTGTGGACTCTGACATGAGAAAATCCTGTCTTATTAAGCTCTTTGTTTTGGCGGCAAAGCCTATAGTCTAATGTAGGATCCTGTAGCAGAAGGCCAGGTGACATTACTCTATACCATATTCTGTTTGGAGTCACAGTTTTTAGGAATGACAAGCTAATGTTTTGTGTGTAGTGTACTTGATAATCGTTCAGTGACTAATCGTTCTTCACTCATGAAGTAAGACACACTCTTTACATTTATTCCATCTAAGATCATCCTTTGCTTTCCATCATTTGAATGAACTTAATGCTGTATTTAGTAACAATAGATTTAATTTTAAAGTATTGGTAAAAATATACTTTGTATTTATCATTTTGGCATGTATCTAGTAGACTTTTATAAATAGCATGTTTTCTAAATCTTCATTTTAAGAATTGTGTCAGGTAGGACTTAACAAAATCTCTTCAGTTTTTAACTTTTATTTTGGCTTCTGCTTTAGTTTGGTCTTTGCACTTTTTCTCTAATCCTTTGTTTTGTAATTTCCCCATTCTTCTGACTTTGGCTATATGAAGTGTGTACTTTGATTCTAGTTTCCCTGCCAACTTTTCTTTTGGGAAAAAAAATGATGTACTAAAAGCATTTGGTTTTTATACCTATTGTGGCTCTCATTATTCAACTTAGATCAAATATGAAGAATTTTTTTATCTATAGGAGGTATAACTGTATTAACTCTGGAAGGATATTTTGGAATAATTATTGATTTCATGTACTATTTCATCCAGATCATCAAATTTTTTAACTTTGAGGACTCCTGATATTAGTAGATCAAAATACTGTTTATAGCTTCCAAGGATTTTATCTTCTACCAATATGATTCTACCAGGGAATTATTTCTGTTAATGCTTAGTAAATTAAGAGCAAGGAAGTGTAGCTGTAGCTTTCTTTTCAGTACTAATATTTTTGTATCCATATAAATCCTATTTTCTGTTCATTAATTTCAGTATTCCATTCTTTCCCAAGATCTCACTTCACAGCAAGCTTTCATACTTCAAGCTCAACATGTTAGTGCTCAGTCCTCATTCCCACATAAACACAACCATTTTGAAAACGTGAACTGATATTAATTACCCCCTTGGCACCAAAAAGTCAGGATTTCCTGATGCGGCACACTAATGTAAAATGCATTAGCGCAAACGCTGGCTCCAAGGGGTAATACTCTCTAAATAAACACAGCAATGTTTTTCTTTATTCACGACTCTCAGGCTATTCTGAAAGTCATTCATCCTCCATACCCCCCCAAAAGCATTTTGAGTTTTAATAAGTTATAACTGGATTTTTGTAAGAAGGAATTGAATTCCAAGCTGCAAATCTGTGGCACTTAAACTCTTTGGTTCTTTGAAATAAAATCTACCTAAACGTTCCAATGATTAAATGGCATTGAACCCTAATTTGCAGTAGTCTGTTGGGAGATAATTTGTTTATTGTTTGTTGATTAGTATCACTAAAAATGCATTTTTTGACCTAAAAAATTTCTTTGGAAATTTCAGTCACTTAAGGCCAGAAAATAGTACATTTGGGGTTTTTTTGGTTTGTTTGTTTTGGCGCAAGTATGAGTTTATATGTCAATTTAAACATTCAGTGTAAATTTATGTTCAAGTAGACATTATGTCATGCTTTGACATACCCTCTCCAAACATACTACTACTAGTATTACTACTATTACTATTACTACTAGGTAAAATAAGTGAACCAAACCAGAGATGGCCAGGCCTTAAACAAGCTAAGATTTAATGTGGGACAAAATGGAACAAAAATGTAAATTGCTAAGACTAAAGCCATAGGCTTTCTGGGTTCTGAGTCTAGAAGCTGGTAGTGTTATTTGAGAAATTGGCTCCTGTGAAGAAATAGAGATAAAAAGTATTGTAAGATCAGATTCTGGAGCAAGGTTTACTGCTTCGCCTCAGAGGCTAGAATGTGACTCCCCCAGTTGCTCTGGCTTCTAAAAGGAGGTTTAAAGAAAAGCTTGCTGCTGCTGACCACCACGTAGGGCCTTGTTTTGAGGAAGCTGAGCATACTTAGTTTCTTGATCTGGAGCTGAACTAAGATATTCTGAAGTTTGGTAATTCTAAAATATTCCTAAAATAATCTTTGTAGGGAAAAATTTCTCAAAGGTTTGATTCTGGACTTAAAGGAGAGACCTAGGAGTACAAATGCAAGTACAGAAGGATGGAGGAATGGTGGGGCAGACAGGAAAAAATTAAAAGACAAGTAAAACCTCTTACTTTAAACAAGCCCATGAAACTAAAATCCCAAACTTTGTCAACAAACCTCTTGGCAGAACACGTATTCCCACCACATGAAGTTAATTTTATTAGGAGAGTCTGACATTTAAAAATATAAATGTTGAAGATGCTTGAGGATATAATCCATTCACACTAGATCCTCAAACAGATATGAAATTATAAAAACTTGGACAAAATTAAGCAGATATGTTTAAAAACTACTGAGAAATCTAAGCAAAAAATACAGTCATTGGAATAAGCTCAATTGGCATAAACTATAGGCTGGACACAGTTGAAATTTGTGAATTAGATGATAATGTGAGAAATTGTTTCATATTGAAGAGATAGGGAAGGGATTGCAGAGTTTTAACAAGGTAGCTCCAGAAGAAGGGAATGGAAGGATTGGTAGAAAAGCAATACATAGAAAAAAAAAAGAAGCTGATAGTTTTCCACTATTGAATCTATAAATACTCAGATTGTAAATCCACCCTAAGTCCAATCAGGACAAAGAAAAATGAATCTACATCCAGATACATCATGGACAGTATTCAGAAAGAAAACAATCTATTAGGAGAGAGAAAAGGCACCATTTAGACAGGAGAACTCCCTGCAATAAAAAGATACAGGAGTCAAGTACTGACAGAAAAAGTCCGACTAAATGTTACACCCAGCTAAACTATAATTCTGTTGTGATGGCAAAATAAATTAGACTCGCAAAGACTGAAAGAATTCATCATCCAAGTTGTACTTGAGCAAAAAAGAAAACCCAGAAGAAGATATAGGATGCAAAAAAGAATGGAGATTACATAAAATTTGTCAAATATAGTTATTTATGGGGAACAGATCACTTCTCTTTTGGGTGCAAAGAAAAGGTAAAGTTAAATGTGATAGGTTGATTGCATTCGTGACCTCAATTCTTTACCCCTCTCTGAATTCATGCCCCTTTGCCATGGGATTTTGCAGTTCCTCTCATTGAAGAGGCAGAGTTAAACTTCTTGCCTCCTTGATTCTGAGTTTGGCGGTGTGACTTGATTTGGCTAGTGGAATATTAGTTGATATGGCTCAAAGAGTCTTGTAAAGGCACTGGTACAGTTTTACTTCTGCTCTGTATCTGCCTTTGCCATGGAAATCTGCCCAGGCTAACCTGCTAAGAAATGTGAGAGACAGATGAGACAAAACCAAGTCAACACAGCCAACACTAGCCAACCCCCAACCAAGATTAGCAGAGCCACCCAGCCAACCAGCCAGCTGACCACAGATGCATACACAAATGTAGCCCAGATCAGCTAGACTCTGCAGGCTCTGAAGCTAAGTAAATGTCTATAGTGTGTGACTGATTTTGTGTGTGTGTGTCTTTGTTATGCAGCATTGTAATAATAGATAGCTGATACAATAGCAAGATACAAGATAAACATGATGAATGAATAGATAAAGCCTTTCAGGGGTCTTTCATGTTCTGGAGAATAATAGACTGAAAAACCTTAGGGTTTGTTGGAAAATTTCCAGGTAAAATTATAAGAGTAATATTAGGAGTATTAGTATAAAAAATATAAGCATCAGCATTTTAAAGAGAAAATGCAATTCAGAAATTTAGGAGCTAGAAAAGAGAGAGGGAAAGTAGGAGGAGGAGAAATAGAGAAAATGTACTAATCCATTGTTGGGAAGGAATAAAGGAATAAAAAGAGAAAATGTGGCCAGAAACTCACAAAAGAATATGGTAAGATTATATTTAAATATATCAGCAGTAACTGTAAATATAAATTAAACTTATTATTAAAGGACATTAAGTTAGGGAGAAACCCAACTATTACTCTTATTAAGGGATATTACCAAAACATAACAAAAAGGTGGAACACTGATACAGGTAATTAATATAACTAATATACCAAAGTAGAATTTAAAGCAAAAGCATTAGTAGGAATAAAGTAGGAGCCTAAGTAATAGTATGTAGAAAATCATGTAATATATAATAACTTCAGAATATACAAACCAAAAACAGAATTAGGAACAAAAATGTAGAACTCTAAAACCGTAGTGGAAGGATTTTAATCTACTTAGAGCAGAAACTTGGCTCAGACAACAAATACAGAACAGTCTGTTAAATAGACATACAGTGTCAGCCTTGTATGTAAGTTAAAATTTTCTAGTAGCGACAGTAAAAAATACAGAAACGGAAACTTTTAATGTATTTTATTTAACCCAGTATATCCAGAATGCTACTTCAACATAAGTAGGATTCATGAGACATTTTATATTTATTTTTTTCAAGGAAAGAATCTAGCTTGTATTTCAACTTATAGTACATCACTAGTCACATTTCAAGTGCTCAGTCGGGCTACTTGTCTGAGGCTACTATACTGGATAGTCTTGATGCAGTAAATCTGATAGATCTCAGCTCCTATTTATGATGGTATACATTTTTCAAGTATATGTAATATATATTTTAAAAATTGACCTTATGTGAATTTGCAAAACTCTGATCAAATTTTAAGGAATATCATAAATCACTTTTCCTGAAAACAGTACATTTGCTAGGAACTTTCAAAATTTATTAATAAACAACTTGTGGTTGGAAAGTTGCAGTGGAGATATAAAAATTTTTAGAACTAGGGAGAGGGTGGTTAGATTATGGACATCAGGGAAGGTATATGCTATGGTGAGTGCTGTGAAGTGTGTGAGCCTGACGATTCACACACCTGTACCCCTGGGGCTAATAATACATTATATGTTAATAAAAAAAATTTTTTTAGAACTAAGCTACAATAAAATTTGTCAGTGGCAAAACTTGTAAGGGGCTGATAGGACAGTTCTCAAAAATAAATTGATAGCCTTAAATGCCTTTATATAAAAACAAAAAACATGGAAAATGAATCCAACTAAGAAATATCGATGAGGAAGCTAAAATTAAATGCAGATAAGTCACCGATAAGGAAGGATTTTAAAGGGAATAATAAGGCGAAGAGCATAAAGAAATGACATAAGACAACAATAAGAGGATCACTAAAAACAACCAAATCTCTGAAAAATAATAGCTATAAATTGACAAAAAAGTTAAGGCACAAGTAAGCAGTTTTAGAAAGAGGAACAGGAATGTGACTAAAAATGTGCTATATAGCCCAAATATTTGCTAAAAGTGTACCATAAAAGGGCCATACAGCAAGCCTAGTTAGGAACTTCTTATATTTGACATTAATATCACAAAATTTAAATAGATGTGACCACATAGGATATGGTCTCTGGCCCCTTTCGGAATCCTTGACTTTAGGTATCAAATTTAGTATTTTTTTTTAACATTTTATTTATTTGAGAGAAAGAGCATGGGGGGGGGGGCAGGGATGGGCGGCAGAAGGAGAGGGAGAAGCGGACTCCCTGCTGAGCAGGAAGGTGATGCAGAACTCAATCCCAGGACCCTGAGATCATGACCTGAGCCCAAGGCAGAGGCTTAACCCACTGAACCACCCAGATGCCCCTGAAACTGAATTCTTTAATCACCTATAGCTCATTGATGAATTCCAGCTCCCTGAATGTGGAGACTTTGTCTACTGCTAGCCACCCGCTACATAGAATAACTTCTAATACGTAATGGGGGTTTCATTAAGTATTGGTTGAAGGATGGTATTAAGAATGTTGGTTCTGAATGGTATGTATGCAGGAATTTGGAATTGTAGATGAAGTAATAAGACAGATGGGTTAGAGATAAAAGCCAGCGCCTTAACACAGTGCCTTTAACGTGAGGTCCACAATGTCTTCAACACAATTCACAATCCTGACCTATCCTGAGGTATCTGGCCACAATACCTAGCCTGACCTATGGTGAGGTTATGTATAGTCTGTCTTTATCTGACTCATTGCCCTGGAGGTACTGCATAATGTACGCTGTATGCACACATCTGGTCCTAGTTCGGGAGAAAGGGTTGCGAACCTGTGTAAATGCCTATCTTTAAGCCATATAATAAAAGGATACATTTCCTTTTTAAATAGGCCAGGGGCGGTTTCCTGGTCATACTGGTGATTTATTAATGAATTATAGCATTGCAATCATTTTACGAATGGTTATAAAATGGTAAGCATAGCTAACTTTATTTTATTTTCCCTTGTTTAAAAAAAAAAAAAAAAAAAAGGGCTCCTTGGGGGAGAATATTCTTGTGGGAGCCCAGATGCAAGCATGATGACATTGATGCCAGCATTCCTCTGTTTTGGTCTCTGATCCTCTAGTCTGTGCCCAAAGCGAAATCATTAGGATTCTACAGCTTGCTAGGAAAATGGGCTCTCTTGCTCCTATACCGGTATAGCCAGCTATATGATACATATAACGATCTTACCATTGTGAGCTTCCTTGGGCCTCCCCTCCACATCTCCTTCCTGGCCTTGGCTGTCTGCCCATTCTGCCTTCACAATTCTCCTTCTATTTCTGTGTTTCTCCGTTCTCTTTATTACCCTCCCCAAACATTCGGTCACATTCCAAGTGGCTTTTCTTACTGCGTAATATTCACTCAACCATGTTCAAGTTGTCTGTTAAACCTGTTTCTTTTATTAACATTTTATGGCTTCTAAGCATTTCCAAGTTCCTCTAGGAGACAGCTCCCTTACATGAGGGGTGATGATGGGCTGCTGGCCTGGCATGTGTAATTATTAGCAATAATTTCTCTTCTTCTATGAAAAATAAATAGCAAGAGCTCCTTGGTAAGCATGCATAGGATCTGTATACTCATCTTCTGACTGACACATCAGTATGTTTGCCACAGGAAGATGAATGAAAATTCATCTAAGGGCTGAGGGCGTCTGGGTGGCTCAGTGGGTTAAGCCTCTGCCTTCGGCTCAGGTCATGATTACAGGCTTCTGAGATTGAGTCCCACTGGACTTTCTGCTCGGCAAGGAGCCTGCTTCTTCCTCTCTCTCTCTCTGCCTACCTCTCTGCCTACTTGTGATCTCTCTCTGTCAAATAAATAAATAAAATCTTAAAAAAGAGAAAATTCAGGCTGAAAAGGAGAAGAAGCCATATCCTATCACTTTGTATTTGGGAACTCAGATCTATAATTATCTTCAAAAAGAAATACTACCTCCTCATCTGAACCAAATATACTATGTTTCATCTAATCTAAGACCCATTTAATTCCCTCTGACATAGGGATTATTTTTCTCTCTTGATAATACATAAAATAATGGTGTGTCTTACTCTTACAATTAATAGTGTTTTAGACTACATGAAGTACAGTATAAATGTTTTTAAAAGTATGCCATGTTATTTACATCTTTTTCATTTTCTTAGTAGACTAAAGTTTCTTAGAACCTATAATAACCTAAATTAATGAAAAGCTTATAATAGAAAAACCATATCTTTAAAAAACAAGCATACTATGTTATCTTTGCTAACTTTTGGTTACTCATTTCTCCTATTGTATAAAATTTGGCTTGCAGAAAATCTTTTTATTGTACAAATTTTATTGTATAAAATTTGGCTTGCAGAAAATCCATTTTTGCTGAGGTAAATATCTTTACATGTACGCTTCTTCTATAGAGAGGCAAGACAGCAGAGTGGTTAAGCACATAGGATTTGAAATCAGACTGCCTGGTTTTGAATCTTGGTTCCTTCACTTACTAGTTATAAAACCTTAGGCAATGACTGAACCTCCCTGTGCAGCAGGTGCTGCACCCCTAAACTAGAGATACTTACCCCAGAATTGTAAGAATTAAATGAGATATAAACTACTCAAACTTCCTAATGTCATTACATGTTAATATATGAGATAGAGTAGTGCCTGGCACAGAGTATGTGCTATATAAGTGTAAATTTTTATTATTTCTTTAGGATAGTTTC
The DNA here is from genome assembly GCF_964662115.1 of Mustela nivalis. NCBI lineage: Eukaryota > Metazoa > Chordata > Mammalia > Carnivora > Mustelidae > Mustela > Mustela nivalis. Next base: position 63,845,098 of record NC_139033.1, read on the forward strand.
CTAGAAGTAGAATTACCTTGTCAAAGTGTAGAAACATTTTCTAAGGTTCTGGTAAATACTGTGATTTTTCTTCACAATTAGATTATATTAATTTGTACTCCTAGAATGGATTGAATATATATTATCCCACTTTTGCCAATTTTTAGCATTTTTAAAGATAACTCCTTGCTAATCTCATAGGTAAAGACAGTTTATTCTAATATTTATTTATTTGGTTATTAGTGTGGTTGAATTGAATATTTTCCTGTATATTAACCATTTGTATTTCCTTATTTAAAAAAAAATCTAGGGACGCCTGGGTGGCTCAGTTGGTTAAGCAGCTGCCTTCGGCTCAGGTCATGATCCCAGCGTCCTGGGATCGAGTCCCATATCGGGCTCCTTGCTCCGCAGGGAGCCTGCTTCTCCGTCTGACTCTGCCTTCCACTCTGTCTGCCTGTGCTCGCTCTCGCTCGCTCTCTCTGACAAATAAATAAAATCTTTAAAAAAAAAAATCTATTTATGCTTAATGATTTTAACAGGCTTCTTATATATTTGGATAATTTCAGTAGGTAAAAGTTATACTTTTATAATCTATTTGGGTAAGTTATGCAGAGGGTTATACTTTCCATACTAGTTTTTTTCCTTTTGGCTTTTATACATATATGATTTTGATTTTTTGTGTAGGAAAATATATTTTCTTGCTTGAAAGCTTGGAAAGTCCTTTTTCTTTGTTTTATGATGTTTAGATTTATTTTTTACATTAACTTTCATTAATTTGTCATATTTTAAAAATATTTTTTTCTCAAATAGCTTATCACCTTCCCTACCACATTTATTGATTAATCCATTCCTCTTAAAATATTTTAAAAAGTAATATGTGCTAATTTTAGAACAACTAGAAAATACAGAAAAGTTAATAAGGAAGAAAACTAAAATTGTCTATAATTCTACTATTTAGTAATAACCATTATTAACATTTTGGAGTTCTTCCCTCCCTCCCCCCCCCTTTGCATGATATAATTTTGTTATTCTTGCTGTTTCCTTTTTTGCATATTAGCGTCTTTTCTGGCCTCTTTGTCTTATTTCATTATTATATCCTTGTCCTAAACCCCACCACTTTAACTGTTTTAGGTTTGTAATCTCTTTTAATTTAAGGATGTTACACTCACTTCCCTGCTGTTCTTGAACATGCCCATGACATTTCTGTCTCAAGACCTTTGATTTTGCTTTTCCCTCAGGTAACCACATGGCTCACTCCATACTCATCTCTCCAGATCTCTGGACAATGTCATCTTATTAGTATGGTTTTCCCATTTTAAAATAGGAACCTCTTCCCTCTGGGTACTTCCTATTCCCTTTATCTAATTTTTTCCCCCCAAGTTCATATAATTAAATCATATGCTATGTTCACTATTGCTCAGAAAAAATATTTTCTTTCAAAATATTACTGTTCATTGACAGTGCCTCTAGTCACCCAAGAGCTCTGATAGAGATGTACAATGAGAGCATTTTTTTAAGATTTATTTATTTATTTTAGAGAGGGAGAGAGACCACACATGCCTGAACAGAGGGAGGGGCAGAGGGAGAAGGAGAGAAGCACACTCAGCATAGAGTCTACATGGGGCTTGATCTCACGACCCTGAGATCATGACCTGATCTGAAATCAATAGTCCCATGTGTAACCAACTGGGTCACACAGGTGCCACATTAAAATTAGTCCTGTTTTTATTCCTGCTAATGCAGCATCTGTTCTGCAGCCAATGGATCAAGGAGTAGTTTTGACTTTCAAGTTTTCTTATTGAGGAAATACATTTCGTAAGGCCATAGTTGCCATCTATAGTGATTCCTCAGATGGATCTGGTCAAGTCAATTGGAAACGTTTGGGAAAGGATTCCACATTCTAGATGCCATTAAAAAAATCGTGATTCATGAGAAGAGGTCAAAATATCAACGTTTATAGGAGTTTGGGAGAAGTTAATTCCAATCTTTATGGATGACTTGGAGGGCTTCCGGACTTATGTGGAGGAAGTCACTACATACGTAGTGGGAATAGCAAGAATTAGAAGGGAAGCCTGAAGCTGTGACTAAATTGCTGCAAACTCATGATCAAACCTGAACCAATGAAGAGTTACTTCTTATGGATGAGCAAAGAAAGTGGTTTCTTGAGATGAAATCTACTCCTGGGGAAGACCGTGTGAAGATCGTTGAAATGGCAATAAAAGATTTAGAACATTTCCTTAGCTTAGTTGAGAAAGCAGCGGCAGGGTTTGAGAGGATTGACTGCAGTTTGGAAAGAAGTTCTAAGGGTAAAATCCTATCAAATAGCATCACATGCTATAGAAAAATCATTTGTGAAAGGAGTCAATCAATGTAGCAAACTCCATTGTCCTATTTTAAGAAATTGCTATGGCCACCCCAAGCTTTAACAACCACCATCTTGAGCAGTCAACAGCCATCAACATCAAGGCAAGACCCTTCACCAGCAAAAATTATAATTTGCTGAAAGCTCAGATGATGGTTAGCATTTTTTACCAGTACTTTTTAGTGAAGGTATGTACATTGTGTTTTTTTTTTCACTGCTACTGCACACTTAATGGTCTACAGTATAGTGTGAACCTAACTTTTGTATGCACTGGGAAACCAAACAAATGTTATTTGACTTGCTTTATTGCAGTGGTCTGGAATTGAACCTGCAATATCTCTGAGGTATGCCAGTACAAATATTACATTTTTGTTTATTTTTTGAATGAATATATCATGCTCATTGCAGATTATTCTGAAACTTCTTTTTAAAATGGTTTTATTGATGTATACTTCATATGCCATGAAATTCACCCAGTTTAAGTACAGCTCTCTCTCCTCTCCCTCCTCCCTCTCCCTCTCTCTCTTTTTACAGTGAAATATTTATTTACCAGTGAGAAGTCTGGGGTATACTGCTCAACAAGTTTTGGTAAATTCCTGCAGTTGGGGAGCCATCACCACAATCCAGTTTTAGAACACTTCCGAAGCATTTCTCATACCCATTTGTAGATAATATCTGTTCTAATCCCTGATCCAGCAAACACTGTTCTGCTTTATGGTGCTATAATTTTGCCTTTTGTCGAAATGTCACATAACTGTAGTCATAGAGTATGCTGTTTTTTATTTCTAAGGTTTTTCACTGGTGATTTTGAGGTTCATCCTTTGTGCATATCAGTAGTTTTCCCTCTTTTTATAGATTTTGCTTTTTCATTCATCAATTGATGGGCATTTGCGATGTTCCCAGTTCTAGGTACTTAGGAATAATGTTGCTATCAGCATTTGTTGACACATCTTTGTCCATTTATTTTCATTTCTGTTTGGTAAATATCTGGGAATGAAATTCCTGGGTTTTATGGTAGATATATCCTTGAGTTTTTAAGAAACTCCCAAACATGCACAAAGATTTGAGATGGACAATGAAGGGTTCAGGTTTGAACTAACATGGAGTTGCTTATAGGCGATTGCAAATCTAAATACAGAACCAGGGAGACAGGTGAGGCTGGTGCTAGGAAATCGTGAGTCATAAAGCACAGGGGTGATGCTGAAGCCATGGAGAGGATGAGATGACCTGAAGAGTTCATGTATTATAAGGAGGACTGAACTGCGGGAGAGAGAACCATCTGAGGGGAGTGGGTAGGTCCAGAGCATTAGTGAGACAATGTGAGGGATCAAGAAGTAAGAGAAAGCAGGAGAGATTATGTCACAGAAACTAAGGGGAGAAAAACTGGTATAGTAAGTGGGAGGTATGATCTCTGCTTCCAAACACACATGTCTAGCCTTTCTACAGAGAGCAACTAGCTGTAGACCGTGGCTGTAGACTAGCTCACTACTTCTTTCAGGTGTACCCTTTCTTCTGGAGTGAGTTATGCATCGGTCTGCCATGCCCCTCGAGCTCCAGGAACCTTGGGGGATGCATTCCAAAGCAGTTGCGAAGGGCATTCTGAGCTTTACAGTGAGGGGAATATGCTTGGGGGTATCACTCACAGCCCTTTGAAAACTGTCTTCAGGAATTTCCATTTCCACGGGCCCATGACTTTATATCTTTCATGCTCTTGTAGTTGGTGTTGAGAAAAAAAGCCTTAGTAAAGTCTTATCTAGGTGGGCTAGCACCGTATTTGGAGTGTGTTTTGGACCTCAGCCTAAGGTAAAGCTAAAAAAGGTCTACTTTAATACACCAAGCACTTGAGAGTGCTCAAAATAAACAAACAAATAAACAAATAGATAAATGTTGAATGAATGAACAAATGATCCCATATATGTATGGATAATTTTCCTTCCTTGTGATCACCTCTTGGTGTCATTTATACTGTTGGCCACTCCCTGTTTCTTGAGCAACCGATGCCCTCTGCTGCCTCCATTTCTACCTTATCAGCTATTTCTCATCTTCTCCCAGGCTCACATTTTATTGTCTGCCCTTTAAATGGTGGTTTCCTCCAGGGTTTCAGCCTTACTACCATCTCTTACCTTTTTATTAAATATATTTTCCCTGAGGGAATTCCATCCATATACCTGGTTTGACTGCCACACATGCACTTTCCTTCCTGGGCCAGATTGCTCTGCGTCATTTTAAACCCGTGGTGCATTGTAGCCAGCCTGTACCGGCTCATGAGAGCCAGTTGTTAAATTTTCCAGAATCATGTAAGCCAGTGGATTGCAAACCCAGCCATTATTAAAACTATATAAATTGACAATGAAAAGTATATTAAAAACAAAGGTAATAGATACTTAAAACTCACTTTCTAACAATCTTGCTACTCTTATTATCAATGCTCTTGAGATTTTACATATCTACTGTAGTTTTGGAAATCCTATAAAATGGTGGGCAACTGCATGTCTCTTCCAACTCCGTGTTCAGTGATGTCATGTTGGCCACTTGAAAACTGCTGCAGTAGGATAGAATTTGGGAAATGCTGCAAATCAAGGCTTAGTCTATTGTTCTATTGATTGTCTAGACTTAAGAAAGTGACTAACAAAATCTATATAATGTAGATTACACTTAATAGTGTGATCTATAGCTGTTACATGGTGAGTAACACAAAAAAATTGAAGAAATATTCTAATATTAAAAAAATTTGTTCAATTCAGCAAAAAATTGTGCTATCACTAGTGAATGAGAGAATTTCTTTTTTTAAAAGATTTTATTTATTTATTTATTAGAGAGAGAGCGCGTGAGCCAGAGGGGGGGCAGCTGGAGAGGGAGAAGCACACTCCCCACTGAGCAAGGAGCCTGATGTGGGGCTTAATCCCAGGACGCCTGAGATCATGACCTGAGCTGCAGGAAGACGCTTAACGGACTGAGCCACCCAGGTGCCACTGGAGAAGTTCTGTCCCATGTTTTCAGCATTTCACTTTCTCTCACTTCCTCATGTAAACATAAATAACCATACTTGTGCCATAAGTGTCCTTATTCATCAACTGCAATCACAGGTTGGCTATGGATACAAGAGTTCGCAAAAGTCAACAGAAACATTTTGTGAAAATTGATTGGTGATAGGAAATTTACACTAAAGAGTAGTATGTGCTTTATTTTATTTGTAAATTAGGAACTACATGTCCTCTATGTCAGCAAAATGTACAACTTATGTACAGATATATGTGTGCATTCCCCTGTCCACCAGAGAGCCAGTTAAATATTTACCATCACATCACTTCTTGGAACCCTCAATATCAGTTGCCTATTAGACATTTTAAATTTATTATGATAGACATCTGAGACTTCACAGAATTCATTTTCCTTCTAATGTCTTTTCCTCTTTTGAAACTCTGTATCTTGGAGAATTATATGCCCTAGGAGGGAAAAGAAGTGAAAACAGTAGTTATAGGTTGCTTTTTCCATGTGTGTCATCTATCAAGACTGGAAAAAAAGTAAGAGGGAGACAGTTGATGGAATGAGTTTAGTTAAGCTGTAAGAAAGAATGATCTTGAATATATTCATATGGGAAAGAGGCAATGAAGAGGAGAGAATTGGAAGCTTCAGGAAAGAGAGGGAACAGATGACAGGATAATTCGCAAGAAGGAAGTAAAAGGCAGGGACCGGAGCACATTGGCCTTGGACAGAAGAGAGTCACCTTTTCCACACTGCCAGGAGGAAAGGAGGTGGGAATCAGGATGTGTCCTAAGTTAGGTTCTCTAGGGACAAAGCCTGGGAGGGAGATTCTCGTTCAAGTGATTATGGGTCAGGGGTGCTCTCGGGAGAAGGAATGAGAGATATATGATAGGATAAGGGAAGAAAGCTAAGCGAGTGTGATCCTGACTGGAAACTAACATCAGCTGTGAACATAGAGGGAAGGGCAGCATCACAAACTGCCCCCAGGGTTGCTGACCCAGAGGCCCAGAGGCCCAGACTGGCCTTTTCCTCCTGTGCCAGTCATTCATTGGTTCATGTCTGCTCATCAGAGGAATGGGGCATAATCTTGCAGGCTATGTGGGTTTTGTCCGGCTGAAGGTAATTCTCTAGGGTAGGCGGTAGCTATAAATTTTGAACAACCAGTCCTCGGAACAGCTATGGGACAAGAAAACCTGCCACTAAAGGGGATCTCAGTGGGGCACCAATAGCATTCACTGTGGTGTGGCTACATACACAGGGATAGTGGGGGAAGGACGGAAGTGGAGAAGGGATTGAGGCATGTCCTGGTGAGTGGTCTCTCTAAAATAGTAATCCAAATTACCTGCTGAAGGTGGGGAGGAAGCTGATGGGCGCAGACAGCTTGAGCAGGGTGCCACGGCTCTGTGTAAGCAGTGGGGGAGGAGCTGCCCCGGGCAGTACTCAGGGTCCAGCTACTGTTGGAGACATGGAGTAGGGACAGCATTTTGCATTGCTACTTATATTCTGCAGCAGTTTCGATGTAGGGGTGCAAAAGGCAGGTGTTTGGCTTAACCCAGTGTTGACATTTTGCTGGGTAAGTATGGTGCAGGCAGAAAAGAGTATGTAAAGCATGAGGATGGTGGTGAGAGCGATTTTGAAGGCTCCTACCACCTTTTGGGAAGGCAGAAATGTACACAACAAATTACAGGGCAAGACTGTTCACAGTGCTTTGATAGAAGTACAAAGTAGTGGGTAAGATCAGAGAAGAGAGAGAAGCAGTTTCTGAGATGAGGACAGGAATTTCTACGGCTTCACATAAACGGCCTGCATTTGAACTGCCTCTTGAAGGACCAGTGGGGGAAAAAAATCTCTTGGGGGGAATGTGGAAGGGAATGATGTAGACAAGGCATGGAAAAAAATGCACAAAAGCAATCTGGTAGAGACTGATAACTTAAAAGTATATATAGTAAAGCCTGCAACAAGGCACCTACAATAAGTAAAATCAGATAGAGTGGTTGGCATTGGCTCTTGTTCTTACTCAGGCCCGTTCTCAAATAGGGACAGGCTAAGGTTCTTATACTGGGGGTAAGAGGATGGCAGTGGCTTGGATAGAGGCCTGGCTAGGAGAGTAGCATCTAAGCCCATCTTTGGAAGCTGGGAGGCAAAGAGTGTGTTGCCACATCTCAGTAGTCTCTCATACTTACTTCCACAGCTGGAAATGGGTACCAATTAACAAGGTGATAACTGGGTTGTTGGCACCGCCTTTGAAATCTCAGCCAGTTATGAGCCCAGAGTTGTCCTTATTGATATTTAAATCAGAGTAGACATTGCAACTGACAGGCAAAGTCAAACCATGTTTGGATCCAGCACCTGCCCCAGGACCACAGGTAGCTAACTCTACAGGCTCATCCAAACTTCCATTAACTTTATAATAACACATATTAATCAATGTATGTTTCGGCTTCTGCATACATAGGATTTTGGTGGAGTTTTATTGTGTATAGGTGGTATGGAGGACAAAGTGAAAACAGTTGAAAAGAATTTTTGAGAACAGAGAAAGTGAAAATACTTGAAAGGTATTGTTTGTTAAAGAAAGTGAAAGTAATACATATTCTTTATAAATCAAAAGTTGTAGGAATGTAAGAAGGAAAAACAAAAGTAACCATGTCTTCATTCTACCAGAAAACCCTTTCTTTCCAGAGATAATCATTGTTAACAGTTTAGTTAATATATAGCTCTTTTTACATATAGAAGCACATATGGAGTTTCCATATATATATATATCTGTATATATTTATGTATATATTTATATACAGATATATATGTATATATATATACACACACACAAATATATTACATATTATACACAATATTCTGGTCTTTAATGTAATGCCTTTCTGTCAGTAATATATCTTGGGTGTTTTTACATGATCATAGTTTTTTTTCATAGTTAACTATATTCCATGGTATTGAACAAATTTTCCATTAATGAGAATCTAAATAGAGTCTACTTTTTTATTATTATAAATACCAGAACAATGAACATTTTATGTATACTCCTTTTTGTACTTAGTTACTTTAGATAAATTCCTAGAAGAGGGCTTATGGGATCAAAGGGTATGACAGTCTCACAGATCAGTTAACTCTCTGATACACATGGACAGCTTTCCAAAAATTTGTCTAAATTTACTTCCTAGTAAACTGTGTAAATACTCTTTAATTCTAATTAATTAGACAGACAGAGAGAGAGAGAATAAGCAGGGGGAGCACCAGGCAGAGGGAGAGGGAGAAGGAGGCGCCCAGCACAGCAGGGACCCTGATGTAGGGCTCTATTCCAGGAACCTAGGATTATGACCTGAGCTGAAGGCAGACACTTAACCCACTCAGCTATCCAGGTGCCCCAATACTGCTTAATTCTTTACCAACACAGAACATTATCAGAATTTCTATATGATTGGTTCAAGTTTTGCCTATGTGTAAAATTTAAATGTATAGGTATATATATGTGTGTGTGTGTGTGTGTGTGTGTGTGTGTGTGTGTGTTTACACATATATTTTTATTGATTTTTGCTGCAAAAAGCATTGTTTTCAGGGTGGTTAAAAAACTGCGTAGTGGCTGCAGGGAGAGGCTCAGGCACAAGCCCGAGCACCAAGGGGATGGCAGAGGGGCCCCTCAAAGGCTTCGGGGCTCGAGGGTCGTAGACGTGCTTGAGGGTAAGCCTTTCCAAGAGCTCCTTGCGCAGCCCAGCCTGGGGATGGCCAGCCTGCAGAAGTGAGTCAGGTGGTCACCCAGGTCCTGGATAAGTTTCACCTCCTCATCCGGGAAGTGGCTGTCCTGGCAGTCCCGGGGGTAAGGAGGTGGTGGGGTGGAGAGGTGCGTGTGCACGCAGGCAGAACCCAGGGCGTGCAGACGCACACGCGCCTGGTTCAGGTTCTTGTCCAGAGCCAGCGTGGCTTGCACAGCGTCCGGTGTTTTACACGCTCACCTTGGGACAGCTTCTACACCTCTTGGAAGAGGGCGCTGCCGACCGGCTGGCTTGGCATTTTCAGTATATGTGCTGCCGAAGCGAGCACTGGCTTGGCATTTTCAAGAGATGCTCGGCGCCCTCGTGCTTCTCGGCCGGCTTGCGGAGGTGGCCTTGGCCTCCGGAGCCATGTGGCTGGGGTTGCAGTAGAAGAGCAGAGAGAGGTAGGTGTCGGAGGCCCACAGAGGCATGCTGACCCCGCAGAGGCCCGCGGCCCCCACTTAGGTGGGATAGTTCTGACGGATCTGGGGGCTCACGGTTCATCTGTAGTCAGGAGCTGAGCTCAAAATAGGGTGTTGCCTGTTTTCCAAGAAGATGGTTCTGAGGGTTGTGACTGGAAAAAAGGTTGGAGGGTGGTTGGAGGCTGGTAGAAGAGGCGTCCCTGGGTCTGTTCTGTCCAAACACTGTTGAAATAAGAGAACCGCGGCACCACCAGGCGCACTGTTGGTTCAAGTTAGGTTTTAAGAAGCTTTTTAAAGTAATAATCATGGTGGTGAAAGAGAAACTCACACCAGGACGGTTGATACTGCGGATAGAGAATATTCTCTGGGTAGTTGAATTCAAAAGTATATTTTGTAGTTACCTTTCCTGAGGTTCTGTTACAAATTTTATCGAGATGATGAAGATGGTATAGAAATCGTGGGGCTGCTGCCTTCACTCTTCGTGAGTTTGAAGCGCTACCCAAATTCATGGAAATGGAATTCACGTCTATGGTTGGAGATGGTCCCTCGGGAGAACGCCTTTTGAGAGTTTACTTGTCATGCAGAAATGAGTCAAAAATTTTCACTGTGGGGAATGTTTTCCAAAGGAGCTAAGCCCTCCATGTTATAGGGCCATTTAAAAATTCTTTAAAAAGAAAAATTTCTTAGATGATTTTACCAGCAAGAATAGATTGTCAGCCATTAAGATTATCATATGCATAATATAATATGTATATGCATAGTATGAAAATATACACATAGATGGAAAGGAAATTAAACACATCATTATTATAACAAAGGTTTTGTTAAAAGCTTTTGTTTCTGTATCTCAGGTCCGTCTTGATTTCTGTCTCTTAGCCATTTTTCCAGAGGGTTTTTTTTTTTTTTTTAAATATATGTAATTTGGGAACAAACTGTGGTTGGGATTCTTGGGCTCATTCTTCACCCTTCCTGGCATTCACATTCTTGCTGGATCCTCATGACATGGGGGGGGGCACCTCCCCACTCCTTGACTTTGAGCTGGTCCGCATCTCTTGCATTGGCTAATGGAATGGAAGTTTTTAGTTGTGAGTCTAGAAGCATGAGGTGAGCATAAGCTGGCTGGCTCAAGGAGGATGAGAGACATGAGGAGCAGACCCAGAGTCATTTGTGAAGTGGAACAATACCACATGATTCAAAAGAACGTTAGAATGAATGCTTATTGTTGTATGTCGCTAGTTTTTATGGTTGTAGTTATGCACCATTGCTTTGGCAATAGCTAACTGGCATTAAAATTAAAAAAAAAATGTTCTTAGTGCTCCTATAATGTTTCCACTGATTTTTAAGTTTGGTACACTTACTTCTAATATGTCTTGTATTTGATGCTTATGATCTTTATTTTGTACAAGGATTTCTTAGTCGAGTCACAGTCCAAGAGAAAATTCACCCAACTTTGTTTCCTCATATACTGGTAAATATAAAGCTCAGTTTTATTTTCCTCAAATCCCTACTTAATTGTAAATAAACTTTGCCTGTTCTTTTAAATTATTTGCTAGGATCATAACAATGAGAAGTGATACCAAAGTTCTTAAAATGTTTACTTTTTGCATTCAGTGTTCAGAATTCTCTTCATGTCAAGCAGGTCTGAAAAGTTAAAAATAACTACCTCTAGAGATTTCTTCTTGGGCTGTATTCTTCCTTGGGAACCTCTAAGCTTTTCCCACCCAAACTGGGTCATCATCCTTGCCTAATTTAAAAATCTCCCAGATCCAATGCTCTACAAAAATCAATGAGATCTTTCCTACCAGATAATCCCAGCAGCCACACGTTATATTCTCTGGTCTGATTCTGCATGAGTTTGATTTTATATACTCTATTGTAATAATTTATTAACTTGATAAAATCTGCTGACTCCTCATGGAAAATATTCTGTTTATATTTTATATTTCCTGTGGCTTTCTTTCCATAGCTTTTATTATTGAGTATTTACATGAGAATAGGGCCTTTGTTTTTTAAAAGTTCATCTGTGCCTGCTGTTTATTGTCTCCCCTGAAGTCGCAGCCCTCTGTTCGTGACATACATCGTGCTTTTCATATTGAAAGCACTCAGTAAAACCTGAATAATTAATCTTCCCATCATGTCTGTGGGTTATTTAGGTGAGTTGAATTAGCCCCATTTTACAGGCAGGGCAACATGAAGAGTTAGAGAAGGTTATCACTTGAGCATGTCTGAGTTCAAGTGTAAAGTCCTTCTGTCTCTTATACTACATGAAATTCCTTTCCTTGGTTATAGTTAGTTCTGCTGGATTATTATCATGTGTATTATATTATGCTTGCTTTTTCTCTGCACATTTCCAAAGGAAAGATATATTAGTAGGAGAGGAAAGAGGAACGTTGAGTGATGTAACTTCATAAATAGTCACTCCAGATAATTCTCAAGGGGGTGGTTGCTGATCATCTGTTGAGGAAGTTGAGGCAGTGGTCTTATGTTGAGTCCATGGTTGCATGGACTGAGGGGCAAGTTCTGATTTTGAGGTCTCCTTACACATTGTTTATTTATTGTCAAAGACTGCAACTTTGGGGTCAACTGGCAAATTAAAAATGAATCATGAATAGAAGATCTGGCATATTCACATTAGCCATTAAATTAGCTTGATTTATTCAGATTCTTTTGATTGTTATGCCCAGATAAACATCAAGAATTTGCTTACTGATTGGTGATCAACAGCCCTGATGATTAAAACAGAACAAAATTTTAAAAATCGGTGGTGCAGTATTAATAATCAATTTGGTTTTTTCAGAAAAAGAGAAGTCATGCAGTTCCTTACAGATCAGTGTTCAGAACCAAGGGCAATGGGGTGGGAATATCCACGCTTTCCTATCCTCTGAGATGTCTGCCACTCCACGAATTTCTATTCCTCCTCATTGCCTTGATATATGCCTGCCAACATGTTTCAGGAACCTCAAATGCAACAGTCCCTATCTCTCACTCAACCCATCCTTTTCCTTTGAATCCACACTGCATTTTCTTTGAAGCTCTCTAATGTAAGCCTACTGTTTTCTCCTCTTGCTAGATTGTAAACTTCCAGGGGGCAAGGGCCATTATTAATTCATTTTTATATTCTCTGAAGGCCTAAGATTCCAGTGATATTTTTCTGTGCTTTCTATTTGAATAGTGTTCAATTCTACAGTACAGTAACAAATGAAATGCAACACTCAACATACACGTGTACATGTATATACATATATGTACACACATGTATACAATATGTACACACGTATATGCACATATGTACACGTGTATATGTATGTATACATGTATATGCATGTACATGCATATATGTATGTACATGCATAAATATATATATACATATATATATATGTTAAGTATTACATTTCATTAGTTACTGTACTGTAGAATTGAACACTATCTCCTCTTCCCCCTGTTGGGTTAGATTTGGATGGAAAACCTACTCTCAGAAGTAAACCACACGAGGAAAACCAAATGTTAACAAATACTTTGTTATAGTTCTTATTAGGAGCTTATCTAAATCAAATCCAGGATCACAGTTTTGATGAATTTCACAGTTTTTGTAGCATTCATATACTAGAAACTCTAAAACCTTTTAGTTCCAATTTTTGAAGGGATCCAGTTGCCTTGGTAAGAAATCAGGGATGGTGAATGGAAACTCTTGCTTATGTGTCATCTCTAAGGAGAAAAAAAACATGGTGGGATATAAATAGGAGGAGAGCATGTTCTCATATGTACTCAAGAATTAATTCCACTGCTATTCACCAACCTTTAGGAATGTGGAAATAATATGCCTGTTGGCTATTTACGTTAGAACAGATGTAAAATTAATCGGTCCAGCTAACAGTACCAGATCTGCCTTGGCCAGTGAAGGATTTTAAAATAGTTCTCCCAAAACAAGAATCATAAAAAACGTCCTCTAAGTCACATTATTAGTAGACCCAAATATTGTTATTGTGTCCCATTTACTCATGTTTACCTCTCCTGAATCATTTTTACCTTCTCTCAGGAGACATGGGGTCATTTCTCTCCAGAGTTTCCCCTTCCTAGAAGGCAGTGTTCTTGCCCATTGCATCAGTGCCTTCTTGGAAAGCACACTGCACCTGACCTGAGCAGCTAGGTCTTCAGCTGCCCTTTCAGATCGAGGAGGCTCTGTCCCTGGCAAGACTAGGCAGCAGTGGATGGCCTTGACTCGAGGTGCCCCTGTTAGCCATGGTATTTGAAACCATAGACCTCCCAATTCTTTTCTTCTTCCCTTGTCCTTTTCCTACTAACATAAAAATGGAGGTAAATTATTTCAGTACACATTCCTGATTCCTAATCACCTTCCAAATTTGAGCTACACAAGGGAAATTATTAAATGTTGGATGGAATGACATCTGCAACCCAATGGATTATGGAGACCAAGAGCTTTATACCATAAAAAACAACGTTAACAGCATTTGACTTAGTGGGAGAGGGTCTCAGCTTGGAGTCCTGGCTGCAACATTTTCAGGCCAGTTCCACCCACCAGCCTGTAAATGTAAATCTTGGATATGCGGACAGCTCTTCTGTTTTGTGGGACTTGTTTAGACTCCTCCTTGCTTGGCTTGTGTCCCTATGCTTCCAAGCATCCTGTTTTTCTGTCTTGCTCCTCTCTTAACTCCCAGCATTCTTTAAAACCTGAATTCAAACTCACTTCACTCTTAGTCTCTTTTACCGGAGTAATCCAGTGTTAGCACCAGCCCATGGTGACCTAGTTCCCACTCTGGCTCACTCAAGATACTATGAACAGAGGAGATACACATCAGTCCTCTACGCCACAGGTTTTCCCATGTATAGAATGGAACAGATAATCTGTCTCATATGGTTTTGTGACATTAAAGCACCATGTTAGCTCAGTTTACTCAACAAAATTATTGAGGCACTAGGGTCTACAGATGAATAAGTTACATTTTTTGTTTTATTTTTAAAGTAGGCTCCACACCCAGCATGGAGCCCAAGGCAGGACTTGAACTCATGACCCTGGGATCAAGACCCTGAGCTAAAGACCTGAGCTGAGATAAAGAGTTAACTGACTGAGCCACCCATGTGCTCCCAAATTTTTCTGTTGAAGACAAATGAGCAGTCAAGACTTATGGAGGAAGAGAGAAAAAGTTATGGCAGTAGGGAGATTGACCAGTGGAGTATCAGCTTATCAGCATGGGCAGGAGAGAAGGTTTCCAAAAGAGAGTCACACTTGAACTGAATTTCAAAGCACATTTTGGAGCTAGACAGCTGAGGAAATAGGTTAAGAACCTTCTAGACAAAGGGAGCAGAGAGGTGTTAGGAAGCACTGGTCATACCAGAGAGAGCTGGCTTCTGTGATCTTTGCCAGATGCCTTAACTTCTGTGAGTCTTAGTTGCCAGAACTGTAAAGGGGGGGGCATTATTTATGATCAGATTACATATTGGACATTAGTTATTTTTGTTAGTTATTCCTTCATCTCTCTCTCTTATTATTAATGTATGCGAATTTTGCTTTGGAGAAACCACCCTTCTCTCATCTTCGGTTGAGCCTTGTAGGGCAGAGCTCACTCTGGCTTCCAGGGGAGACATATGTATGTCTTGGGCCTGGGCCACTCAATGCCTCGCATCTTCCCGATGGCAGTGGTTCATCTATGAGACACATGACAGCCGGTAAGATTCAATTTTGAGACTTTTGTTTGCATTCTCTCTTTTTCTGGGAAGCCTTGAACCTAGAATTAGTAGGGTTAGAACTTCTATAGCCACCCAAATCCCACAGAAATGCAAATATAAGGAAAACAGGGGTAGGAAGTAGGAAAAGGAAAAGTGGGTCTCAAGGTTCTTGCTGTTACCTTCATGAGGCCAAGCCTGACACCAGCTTTACTTCTCTTTTCTATTACTAATCAGATCTCCTTTAGGTATAAGCTGCTTTCTGCCAGGGTCTCTGTCCCATGGCATGAAAACAAAGATATTGGGCAACTGGGTGCCTCATTCAGTTGGGTGTCTGTCTTTAGCTCAGGTCATGATCCCAGGGTCCTGAGATTGTGTCCCATATCAGGTTCCCTTTTCAGCAGTGAGTCTGTTTCTCTCTCTCCTTCTGCTCCTCGACCAGCTTGTGCTCTTTCTGTCTCTCAAATAAATAAAATCTTTTTTTAAAAATTTCTGACTAGACAGGTTGTTTTGAAGACTAAATGAGATAGTATATTAAAAGTGCCTGGTACCATGTTTGACCTATATCAGGCAGTGCTGGCTCCTGTTCTGAGCAAAGGCCCAGAGAACGGAGAGCCTACCATGCACTGAGGGAAAGCTGCTGTGGTGATGAACGGGGCACAGGGGAAGTGTGGACACGACGGCTGGATCCACCAGCGGTAAAAGCCATCATCTATCATATCTCGGTGAAGAGTCTGAATTTCATCTTTAAGCAGTTTCAAGAGTAATGAGGACCATAATGATGAGAGGCAGGACACTGTGAAGACATCTGATCTGGGCACCCAACCCAGTCTGTAAGGTGAGGAAAAGCTCTCCTGAGCGTGTGGCATTTCAGCTCCAGTCTGAAGAATGAGTGTAGAGCAGGGAACAGCCTTGCGACATCATTAGGGAGAATGAACCAAAGTGAGGTAAGACCCACTACCATGCAACTTCCACGAAGAAGGGATTTTTTTGGAGCAGGTGGGACTATTTTTTTTTTTTTTTTTTACTGTTAAGTTATCAGATTCTGGAATACTATTTACCTGGTTAGCACAAAGTAGGAGCTTATGTATTTGTTGAAAGAATGCTGAATGAATGGTAGTAAAGAAACCTTTCAGAAGATGTCTCAGTTCCAGCTCCTATAATGGAATCGTTTAGATGTCTTATAAACAAATTTATTTCTCATCATTCTGGGATTGGAAAGCCAAAATCAAGGTGCCAGAATATTTTTTTATCTGGAGAGAGCTTGCTTCCTGGTTCATAGACAACTGTCTTCTTGCTGTGTCCTTACATGGTGGAAGGCCTGAGGGAGCCCCCTGGGGTCTCCTTTATAAGGGCACTAAGGCCATTCATGAGGACTCCACCCTCATCATTTCAACATAGGAATTCTGGGCGGGGGGTGGTGGTGGAGAGGGAACAGACATTTGATCTATGGCAGAAGGAGAGGAATTCCAACAAATAAGTCAGGCATAGGATAATAAGGGCCCGATCTGAGGAAGGGGAGGAAGAGGTTGGTATGGATTTGATAGATATCAATAGCGTAAATTTAACAGATCTTAGTGACTGGGATAATAATGAAGAAAGCTTCTAATTATTGAGCACCTACTGTGTTCTGGGCATTATTAGATTTAGGATAAGATGTTTTACATACTTAACACATGGTCTCCTACAGCATGTGGTTCAGAGAGTAGGCAACCGAATTTGTTCATTGTTGAACAAATGTCTGGCCTAGTACCTGACACGTTGCTTTCTGTAGAGTGATTGAACGAGCCCTATGACAATTCTTAAAGATAAGCATTGTTGGACACCTGGGTGGCTCAGCTGGTGAAGTGTCTGCCTTCCGCTTAGGTCATGATCCCATGGTCCTGGGATGGAGTCCCGCAAAGGACTCCCTCCTCAGCGAGGAGCCTGCTTCTCCCTTTCCCCACTGCCTCGTGCTCTCTCTCACTACCTCTCTGTCCCTCAAATAAATAAATCAAATCTTTTTTTAAAAAAAGATAGGCATTGTTATTATATGACAGAAGTCTCCATTTTATCTTTAAGAAAGTTAAGTCTCGGAGAGTTTAAATGATTTGCCCAAGGTCACACAGAGTCCAGATTTGAACCCAGGTTTGCTTTGCCCCAAAGCCTCTGCTTCCTACTCTAGTTTGGCGACCTCTGTCCCATGGAAGTATTTTGAGGGTGAGGGGAATGTCCAAGGTTTTTAATTTAGTCGACTGGGCTAGAGGGAACATGGAAATGAGCAGTTGGGTTCCGGGCGTGTGGCGTTGGAGGGGCTGTGAAACCTCGAGTGGAGAGAAGCAAATGAGTAGAAATCACAGTGTGAAATTTGGAGGCAAGACCTGAGCTGGAGACAAGTCCTGAGGAATTACCAGTTGTAAATGGTAGGTTGAGCCCTGAACCCCGGCATCTAATGGATAAGCCCGGGCAACGGGCTGGACAGCTGCTAAGAAGGCCACCCGCCAACGAAAAGGAGCCCTCAGTCCCAGCAAATGTGGCCCGCTGGCCGCTGGCCCGGAGAGAAGAGAGGGAAAGGGAAGGAAAGAGGGCAGGAGGGACAGAAGGTCGAGGGCGGGGAAGTGAGAAGGGAGGAAGGGAAAGGAGAGGGGGAGAGCCGTGGAAACTGGTTCACTTGAATCTGGGGACCGGGCTAGAAGAATCCCAGCGCTCTTGTGCGGCTGAGCGGGCTCAGAATGGAGAGTGGAGCGGGGGAGGAGCGCGCCTGTTGGGGACGTAATGGCACGGACAGGTCATTTAGAGGCTTGACTGGTTCCTTGTAGTAAAGTGGAGCGTTTAGGAAATGCCTTTTCGCCTCCCTCCCACCTTTGGAGAGATGAAAGCAGGTTAAAGGGGATTTCAAGCATTCTGTCCCAGTAAGGCAGAGTCGCGGGCGGGCGTGACTGGGGGAGCGCGACCGTACCCCGACGCGGCAGGCGGCTGACTGGGTGTGTAGGCGCCGTGTTTGCGGACTGCAGGCATTCGCTGATTCAGCAAATATTTACTGATTGTTTCTCTTGTGCTACGTGCCATTCTGGGAACGAGGGACACAGGAGTAAACAAAAAAAGACAAAAATGAGATCTCTTTCCCCATGGCACCTGGATCCTGGCGGGGCGTGTGTCTGTGTGCGCGCGCACACGGGCTCTGGGGCGCAAGCAGGTGGAGAGCGGGGCAGGGGGTCTGGGGGTGCAGGAGTTGCAGTTTTAAACAGGCAGTCGGGGAAATCCTCCTTAAGGGGGCAGCTGAGTGATCCGAGAGGTGAGTGAGTGAGGCCGTGGTGACACGTGTTCACAAGTCCTCGTGTGAACAGTTCGGGACTTTTCCCTTAACATGAGCCATTTCTTTTCTCCTTGAGTCACTCTGCAGAACCAATGCAGAGCGGTGAGTATGAAGCCCTTGAAGAAGAAATAGTTCCACTGAGCAGAACTGGTCACTGGGGCCACTTGGTCATTGCTTCCCCTAGTCGAGTATACAGGCCCTTTGGGATCGTGGGCGTAAAACTGACGGAGAGAGAAAGGCCTGGTCACCCTGAGAGGATAGTGACTGGAGAGACTGGTGAAATTTAAAATATCAATTTCCCCTTCAACTTTTATGTGTAAATTGACAATTATGTTTCACTAAGTATAAATGAGTTCATTTTGGCTTTGCTTGGATCCAGTTTATGAGAGAAATGTTACAAATCATGCTTTTGTATTTGCTAAATCTGGACCTAATTCCGTTTTTCAAGAAATCGTGTTTGCAGAAATAAGGCCACATGGAAATGAACAAATAATGAAAAATGGAATATAACAAACCCCTGAAGTCCTAGAGAATTAAAACGCTGCCAGAATTATTTATAAAATGTGTACCAGCATCCAAAAGTATTTACATTTGCTCCATGGCTTATAAAATCTGGTGCAGTCCAGACAGACTTGGTAGTTCCAAGAGACCCAAAACATCTTTTTAAAATCCCGTGGCCAACTCCAATGCAAAGCAAAGAGCCCCATATGGTGGGATCATAATCTTGACATGTGAAATTCTTTGTAACTAGGGATCTTTAGGGTCGTTCAGAATAGAAGCTGAATTCTGTATGTAGCTCTGGGTTACGCCCTGGTAAGTCTATACCTACAGATGACCCCAATTTCCCGTGACTCCATGAAGTTGGCTCAATGTGGGGAGTCCAGAGTCCCGAGCTTGTCTGTGGTTGCTGGGGGTCAGAGGGGCTGGACTGCACAAAGATCAGTGTGGGGAAAAATGAATGAAGATCATAAGGCCCTTTGAAATACAAAGGGGTATCTCAACATGGAACAGTCAAGTGATTTATTTATGTTGGGGCAATGTAGAGTCAAGATCAAGCTCAATGAGTTCCCTTGTATAGAGCAATAGAGCAGCGTTGAGAGGGATCGCAGTGTCGGAGAGGGACTCTGGTGGCCGTCCTCCACTGCACATCTCTTGCTTCCATGACCAGTTCAGATAGTGGGGACACAATGCCATCCATCTGCACCTCTTTGAAACAAGACTCTCACATTCTAGCGTCCCTTTTAAATGGTGGCTACAAGAGCCAACTCTTGCTGCTAGCACAAGGTCTCACAAGGCTGTTAATCATCAAGTACTGATAGCTACTGTTCCGCGTTGGATGAATACCAATTAGAGAGATGGGGACGACCTGAGGAATGGAGAAGCGTGAGCAGTGGGGTACTGGCTTTGTTGTTTTGGGGAGGGGTTGCCAAAAAAATATTACCTGGGGCTCCAGTGCTCTTCTCGCCAACCCTGAGGGGTGACTGATGAAAACAGCAGACTCATTTACAAAGTAGAAAGTAGGGAATGTATCAGCAACATCATATGATTATTAATAAGGTTTGTTTTTCTAGGTAGCAATAGCTGAATCTTGTTGTTGGCAGTCTGGGAATCGGACAGCGTTTGTCGAAACTGAATAATTCTGTTGGTGGTTTTTTTCTTATGGTATCTCCTAAAAGTGGTTGTGTGAAGCTCCGGGGAAACAGAAAGAAAGGATCTGGAAACAACAACAATAAAACAACAAAAAAGTTACCATCTACAAGAGAGAGGAATTTACTAGGGAATATTTTAGGCAAAGGGAATAAATAATTCTTCCAAGGTGAAGGACATCGCAACTGGGAAACAGTCCAGATCGGAGCAGGTAGCAGAAACCTGGAGCACTTTCATCACCGTGAGGTTCTGTTTGCTCATGTACATCTCTCTCCTTGGCCGCTGACTTACACAGCCAGCATTCAGCATGGAGAGTTGCTCTCCCGAGCCGCCCCTCCTTTGTCTGGTGCATGTCCCCGGCTGTCCCAGGAGTCTCTCAGGGCCTTGGGATGCATCGTGGTGGGGCCGGGATTCTCAGTGGGACCCAGAGGTTTTATGACCACCTGTTCCATCTGAAGCAAACTTATTGAGAACCAACTACCTGCTTGGGAATCGGGAAGGAAAAACCTGTTTCCCCCTGATTTATTTCAGAGTTGTCTTCCCCTGTCCCAGAGTGCTGAGAGCGCAGCGTGGAGCTGTTCAGAAAACCTGATTAGGTCCCACGGTACTAAGCACATAGAGTTTCAAGAGGCTGGGAAATTGTTACCATTGGAAGTCGTGTAGAAAAATGGTCCATGTGGGGGGAGGACAAAAATTAAGCTGAGATGACTAAGAAACATATTAACTAAAATTATGTTTGATTTGCCATCAATTGCTCCCTCTTCTAGATGCTTGGGAGAGTGCCTCCATGGGGAGCTGAAAAGCGTTCAAGGCCTCTTCTGAATTGATGATGCTCCCAGGGCCGACGTGAGGGTTTAGGAATAGGGAGAGCCATGGAGACCTTTCAGTTAGCCGGGAGGCCCTCGTGTTAGATTGGAGAAGAAATAAGAAAAAGATCATTTAGCTGTAAGAGTTGTTCCTTTGTTCTTTTGTTCTTGCATATAGTAGGCGCTGAAAAGATATGGATTGAATAAAGGAATGTTTATTCCAACATACGAAAATAATACGCTCTTTGAAACCAAGTAGTGGATCTAGCGAGAATTTGTTTTCTCAGATTATTATTCTCTGACAAGAAACACTTCACTCTGTGTGAAAATAGAGTTAAAAGACAGCTTTGCAGAAATTTCCTTCGGATTTGAGCTTATTGGCTCATTATTTGTTCAAGTGATTCATGATCTAGAGATCGTGGAAGGCAGAGCAATACTGAAATCGCCAAGTAGAAATAAAAGCAAACCCTATGTCGCACGTCTTACATGGAACATAATCTTGGAAGCAGCTGACAAGTGAGTATATTTTGGGGAGGAGGAGAATCTACGGAGGTTGTCTTGAACACAAAGCAGGCCTCGGCCTTTTGGTCAATGTACGCGTTACCATAATGATTGACTGAACATTGCTATAATTAAATCGTTTTGTATCTGAGTAAATATGACGCCATGGGCCTTGTGTAGTTAGGTTTGTGTTTGTGTTTTTTCTTTTACTTAAAGATCAGTAGAGGGTCTGTGCCCTCATGCATAGATGTCCTTCGCAGTCTTCCGCCAGAATCGTAGAAAATGGGAAACGGTGTTCTGTCGCGTTGTTGGGATAGGGTGAAAGAGTGGGAGCCTGAGAAGGCCATGGAAGAAGGCCTGCAGAATTATTCTGGAGGACACACTCCCGGTGGGCCAGATACATAAAGGACAAATGTCCTTCTAAAAGAGTTGCTTTTTTTGGATAAAGACTGTCAGATGAAAACCAAGTTCATTCCAGACAGACGAAGAAGAAAAGCAGAGTAATATCGAGAAGACAGACTGGAAGAACAGAAAACTTCATGAATGTAGGCTGCTAAGTTGCAGCAGGTTGTGAGATTGGGGGAGACATATGTGAGGGATGAGGAGAAAAGGGATCCATCCCAGCAGCAGTTCAGGTCCAGGAAGATCTGTCTAAAGACTAAGTCGAGCACGTACAGCATCAATATCTTGTCATTGTTTCTGTGAGGAGCCTAGTGAAAGCAGCTCCTCTGGAAACAAGAGAGGGGATTCAGTCCTCTAGATCAGTGATATCTGTGAAGAACTCTTGGAAGCTGCCAAAACAGAATGTGTTTTTTGGGAGATCAGCCAAACTGCAAAAGCCAAGGCAGTGATTGACAAGTAGGGAGAGAAAAGATGCCAGTTGTCCTGGGACTGAGAGCCTTTATGAACCGGGCTGCCCACGTGCCTCTGGAACCAGGAGGCCAAGGGTCTTGGATATGTGGTTCTCAAACTTAAATATGTGAATGAGTCAGCTGGGCATCTTGGTAAAACGTAGGTTCTGATACAGTAGGCCTTGGGTGGCCCCAAGATTCTGCATTTCCGGCGAACTCCCAGACCGTGCACATAATGCTGTTTCAATGACCACAGCTTGAGGAGCCAGGGGCTACTTCTAAACACTACCTTCGGAGGAGCTAGTAACAAGGGCCCCGACCACTATGTCATAGTTTGGGCAACTTAAATTGTTGTCAAAGAGGACTTTTTAGTACAGTGGTATGTTTGAGATAATATGTTTAATTTTATTAGGTAGTTAGTTAACATGTTTGTAATTGTTAATCTTCTAAATATATTGGATTTTAGGTTGCGGACGCTGCCTTTTATCAGTGTCCTATTCACATCACTGACTATTTGTTATTTTTGGTTGTTGGGATTTGATCATCTCTCTCCAGATGGTATTATGCGGGGAAAACCTGAGAAGTGACATTACCTTTATCATTTCTAACTGCAACAGGATGTAGGACTCCTTCCCCTTTCTCTTGATTTCTCTTTCTTTCTTTCCTTTTTTTTTTTTTAAACTGCTACCAAGTCCATGGATCTCAGCCAGATCCCTGGAAATAATCCAGACCTACACATTTCTCTTGCCCATTACAACTGAAACAGTAGTAACAAAATAGAAATAGCTCTATTTACTAAAACATTTCCCCCCTACAATTTAAGATTATAACTGGCATGCCAAATCGATATTAAGGACATGTTTAATACACTTATGTATTTGGGGGGTGGGGAATAGAAATAACACCTTTTATTTCAGAATCCGTTTGAAAGGAGCTGACTTCATCCTCTGAATAGAGATCTCAGCCCATAATCTTGGGTTCCTGAGCACACAGCACCAGTTTAGCTTCTAATTTACTCTCGGGTGACTTAATGGTATTGCTTAATTATAACAGTTGCAAATTCCATCCTCCAAAATATATCACAGGCAGCCAAACATCTGCAGGGTTTTGTAGCAGAGAGGATGCCAAAATGAAATGCTCCTTTTTTGTATTATTTTGCTTTTATTAGTTTTTAATACATATATGTAATAAACAAGATGAGCAAGACAGCACTTAAATATGCACCAGTGGTAATCAAATGTAAGATATTAAGTTGTGAAAATGCCCATTCTATGGAAAGGAATATGCTCCTCGGGAGAATCTGGGCTGTGACAGGGGACATTTTAAAATAACATTAACTTTCCAGTGGTAGAAAAAGAGGAGGAAAACTTCTCAACATGGGACGTGCAGATCAGAGCTAGAAAAACCCTGGTAGAATACCCTCATCACCAGCAGGAAATTTTGCTTTTCTGGGAAGAGGAGGGCTGAGTGCTGACTAATTGAAACACCTCCATGACCGGGTACTGCGTCTCCAAAGCAGATTCTGGAAATGCGACCTGATGTCAACAAACTCAGAGAGTTCAAGGTGGGGCTAGTTCGGGTTTGTCTCAAGCTTGTGACTGACGAGTCAGAAGAAAAACAATCCATTTTTTTTTTTCAATAAGAGAAAAGATGTTTTCAAGATAAGCACAGCGTGCATAACTGTCATGTCTAGAAATTAAATTTACGCTTAATTGGGCAAATTAATGAATGATACATTTTACATATGCAGTAGTTGGGGAAATATTTTAGAGCTAGTTTTTCTTTATTTTGTCATACAAAGATAATGCCCATCATTAATGAATCTCTCTCCAAATATATTTCTAAGTCAGAGAGGTTTAAAGAGAAGAATGTTCTTTTAAACGGTGTTCATTGATTTTTATTTATTTCTTTTTAAGAGAAGAACATTATTACCGTAATGCCTTCGAAATGTCCTAACCAACATCACTTCTCCAGACTTTGCCAATGACTCATTTCCCTGCTGCAGTAGTATTTGTGTAAGTTTAAAAAAAATTAAAAAAAAAAAAAAAAGGGAAGAAGGAAAAGTACAAAATATAAAAAAAAAATAGCCAATTAAACACATTGCTTCTGTATATGCTCAGCGGGGATCTGGTAAAAATTAAGCTGGGGCTAATGAAGCTCTGAGCCCCTGCATAACACCACAGAGGGAGGAAGGCTGAATATTGCCTGCTTGGAGGCGAACTGCCTATGGAGCTTTGTGAGGGTCTCACTGAAACTCTGCTCAGCCAACGCGCTGGTCGCTCAGCCAACACGCTGGTCCCCCAGCCTTGATGGAGATCATCTCTGGTCAGATGCTACCGCTGCCATCACGGGCCTGGGTGCGACCCCCGAGCGTGCTCATGGCTCAGTCACCCCCCCACCCCGAGGTGTTTACCTGAAAGTCAAGGGAGCCTGCTAAGTGGGTCTTATTAAACAAAGCAGGGCACTCGGCTCTCCTCGAGGCCCAGGTGGATGCTAGGCATATAGATTGCTCATTGTATGACTCACCCATTCCCTTTGATGAACCCAACTTTGTACTATTATTATTATTTTCAAATGGGGCAGCTTCCAGGAAAGCAAAGTTTCGGTGCTCTTTTTTTGCCCCTCATAAGCACATTCAGGCCCTTCCTAGAATTTTTTTTAGACCCTCCTACAGTACCCCCCCCCCCACCCCGCCCCACCAAGGGGTGGCCTTTCTGAGTCTGGAGCTCATGCAGAAGCCTCATTGCTACCAGATTTATGCCTCTATTCTCTTCCCTCTTGATCTTCTCTGGAGATGTGTTGGCTTATTTCAGATGGACCACTCAGCTCAGGAAAACCAACGCTGCCCTCCCACACCCTGCATCCCATGCCCCCCCCACCTGCCCCAAGCGGGAGGTTGGGAGGTTGTTTAAAACGCAGAAAGCCAGGCCCTGCTCCAGAATAGCTGAATCAGAAGGAGCTTTATAACAAGAGTTCCAGAGAAGGCTAGGCAGTCACGGGAAGCATTGTTTTGATTCATTTTCAAAGTTTTTAAAGACCAAAGGAACTGGCCTATCCAAGAGCATTTGCATTAGAAAAAGGAACTTCTGGTGATGCAAAATTTTATACTAAAAGAACAAGAGTATGATGAACAGGATTCTCTATAAAAGGACTTCTGGGAGTTGGAAATTCTCAGGTATTGCCTTAGCTACTTCTCTCCAAATTCTGCTACCTAGGGGACCCTCAATTCAAGGTTAAGTCTTAAGAAAAGCCAAGGTGACCAACCATGACTAACCATGACGATAGGACTGAAAATATATTTTTTTGAAGCATGCATCTATTTTTCTATGGAGTAGGAGATTAGCACAATTATTCAGCAAATATTTATAAAATTTAGGGTCATATGAACTGTAAGCCATGTGACAGTGGCATTAATAATGCTGGGCTGGGTCTCTGGAGTCCTAGGTTCCAGTCCCCACTTAGCATTCACCAGTTGTGTTTTGGGCAAGTGACTTAATTCAGCCAACATTTATGGAGTTCTACCAGAGAGCAAGACAATGAGGGTGATAGGAAATTGAAAGCCCACGAGTGGCTTTTGTAAAGAAGTAGACTGGCTTTTGATTAGGGTTTTGTTTCTGAGTGGCACTCTTTAGGAAAAAAATGGAACATTTTGTGGAAGCCCAATAAAGAAACAGGGAAAATCTGAGCTGTTTGTTTGGAGCTGAAGTGGAAAGTCCCGCACCTTGTGCTCAGGCTCAGAAAATCAATATCAAAAAGATAAAAATCCCACTAGAAAAGTAGGCCCAAAAAAAGAAAGAGAGAGAGAGAGTAGGCAATATATCAAGTAATAAACACGAATGGATGAAGAGTAGTTGGTTTTAAATTAAAACAGCAGTAGGATACCATTTTTAATTTTCCAGATAAAATTTAAGAAGAATGCCAATTTTTGTTGGTGACAAGAGCATTGGGGGAAGGGCACTCATAAACACGCTGACATTTGTTCTTTATGGAGGGCAGTTCGTTTTATGACCTCAAAAATATACATACTCTGTCATGTACAATTGTATTTCATTTTTGAAAAGATTTTATTTACTTACTAGAGAGAGTAAGTGAGAGAGTGCTGGAGTCGGAGGAGGGGCGCAGGGAGAGTGACAGGCAGACTCCCGCTGAGTGTAGAGACTGATGGATGTGGGGCTCAATCCCAGGACCCTGAGGTCATGACCTTCGCCAAAGTAAGACACTTAACTGAACACGCCACCCAGGCACCCCTACAATGGGGTTTCTCAGATTTTGTCATTAGAAATCAATCAGAAATACATAAAAGATGCAAATATATGCAAAGATTTTCAAGTATATTCATTGCAGTACAGAGAAAAAGTTCATTGACAAAAAAACTTGAAACAATCGAAATATCCCAGAATTTAAGAATAGTGATATATGTATTTTGCTGACTTAACTGCCACAAAATGGTACCTAGTGATTAAAAATGAAATGAAAGAATAATAATCGACATGGAAAGAAGTTTATGCCAAATAATTTATACATTATGATGCCAGTTTTGAGAAGCAAATGCATGTGTGCCCATGTAGTTTGTAATTTTACAAATATGGAAAAAAATCACAGAGCCATTGTAATGAAGGGGACTGTGCTCACCTGGGTGGGGATCATGAAATTTATGTTTCTGTGTTGACTTTACTTCTAACTAGTTGTGTGATTTGGGGGGCAACATCTCTTCTCTTGGTCTTGGGTTTCCTTGTTTCTAAAATAGGCAGGTTAGTAGGCTGACTAATAGCCCCCAGAGAGATCACGTCCCAAACCCTGGAACCTATAAATCTTACCTTAAGAAGACAAAGGGCTTGATGTGATTAGATTAAGGATTTTGAGAAGGGAGGTTTTCCTGGATGATGTTAAATGTAATCACAGGTGTCCTTCTGAGGAGGAGGCAGATTGGGATTTCACCCAGAAAAGGAAGACATACTGTGACCCTGGAGACAGAGACTTCAGTGAGGCAGCCATGAGCTAAAGAGGCCTGGCAGCCCCCAGAAGCTGCAAGAAGCAAGTATGGACTTGCCCCGGAGCCTCTGGAGGGATGCTGAGACCTGCCAACACCGAGATTTGGGCCCAGGAATACTCATTTCAGTTGGACAGCTTCCAGAACTGTGAAAGAAAGAGTTTTCTTTGTTTTAAGCCTCTAGGGTTTGTGATCATTTGTTACAGCAGCCATAAGAAACTTACACAGTTAGTTTGGAACAAATTATTCCTAAAGTCTGTTTTGTTCCAGAAGTATCAGAATCCTACAATTTGCTTTGTTAGATGGAGAGAAATGAACGATAAGTATTGTCATGCAATCATTTGGATAGAATAGGTTCTCCCTTTATTGTATGTTTTCTCTTTCCATTAAAACGGAAGTGAAAGAAACTAAATATTACAAATATAAAGTTACTTATGGAAGGGAACAAATAGCTTTATATTAGCTTATGTTATAGAGAACCAAATTGTGCAATGTTATTATAATTAATTGTTGGGTCAACTTTATTTGTAGTTACGTAGACCTCATTTAGTTACTTCTAGACGCATTGGAGAAAAGAAAACACATAAAGGGTAGAGGGTTTGTTGCTTGTTCCCCAAGTTTCTCATGGGGAGGAAATTCTTTACTCAGTACCATGTTGGGGTCTGCAAATCCTTCTGAAGTGGTCCTGTAGAACTCTGGAAGAATATCAGTGCATCTGGTCACGAGGTAATTATAGACAGAAGTCATGCATGTGGATACACCACTCTTAATAGTTCCACTAGAGTTTTGTGTTGTGAAAGGAACTCTCAAGCACCTTAATATTGTTATAAGAATGTAATATATATTTTTCCCTCCTTCTAGATTTACTTGTACATACAATATTGCATCTAAAAATGATGTATTAAAACAGTATAAGCCGAATGCTTACTACCTCATTTTCCAATCCTGGCTTTGTTACGTTCCAATGTAATTGTAATTATCTCAACAGATATTGCAGAAGAATTAAGAACAGGATGTTAAAAATGTGATCAGTTCTGGCTCAGATCACAGGACAGTAGGTGCCAACTATTCCTGAGTTCCAGACTACCAACTTGGGAATTGTGAAAGGGTTGCTGGGAAATGGTTTTATAACTCTTAGCTGTTCTAGTCTGTAAGAGCTGTTGGAGAGACTAATAGGAGAGTTGAAGGGGAGGGGGAGGAACTTTGGGGCAAGTTTAGGAAATATTCTACAATTCCAAAGGAAGAGGAGGAAGTGGTGTTTATGTCATCTCAGGCCCAGGGAAAGATACTTCAATGGGCTGACATTGGTTGCTTGTTTTGACAGAATGGGGCATATTGGTTACTGGGAAGGGGACAGACCTCACTCAGGGTTTATGGAACATCAAATGCCTGATGGTTTCTCTAGAACCAGTGTGGGCCACTAGAGAGTAGAACTGGTATGGGATTGGCCAAGATTCTGACCCAAGGGTCCAGCTGGAACAGTAAGGAGAGCCTGGCCAAAAGATACTGGAACAGTATAGCCAGATGGCAGGGACTGAGTAGGTGTAATCTCACAGCCCAAGAAGACCTTTTTTCCAAGATGTGAGAATTGACAAGTAAGAGATCCTCTATGGCCCAAGATCCCCCGGAAGAGCCCATGAAAGGGAGAGTCAGTTGAGAAAGTCTTCCGGAAGACAGTTTCACATGATGTGGCTACTCCTACCCATCTCCCCTCCCCACCCCCCATGCTTAAGGTGTGGTTGGAACAGAGTTGGTTACAGTTGGGGGGGATGATGCTGCTGGATGAGTAAATGATGAGGTGACTCTTGCTCACCTTCACCGTTGTTGATGTCCAGCCTGAATCAGGCCTAGCTGCAGAAGGGAAGACAACTAAACATTAAGCATGGTTGGAGAGTTCAACAGGTATCAGGGATTGAACAGTTTATTAATGAACTGGTAGTCTTTGGGAGACTGGAGTCACCAGAGGAACTCTTGTGGCCTGAGTATCAGAAAAGCTATGGGAGCTGCCCTAATTTTCATTCAAGGAGGTAGGGAAAACTAGCTCCAGAGAGTAGGAAACAAGTATAGTTACTTTATGACTACTGACCCTATTTGTTTAACTGAACAGCTTTACCTTAAAAATGAATTTATTAATACACTTGTAGCCTCTTTCTTTAAAGTCTAGAGAGGGTATTGCCAAATCAAACAATAATTTTGTTAAATTCTTAAACCTTATGAGTTTAAGACTTGGTAACTTTGATAAATGGTTGCATATGTTGCTATAGAACATGTAATCAAGGTAATTTAAGAACCTAATACTAAATAAATAAAGTCTTAAAAAGGGGGGCACCTGGGTGGCTCAGTAGGTTTAGCATCCCATTGTTGCTTTCAGCTCAGGGTCATGAGACTAAGCTCTGTGTCAGGCTCTGTGCTCAGCAGGGAGTCTGCCTGAGATTCTCTCCCTCTGCCCCCCATTCCACTTCTTGCTCTCTCTCTCTCTTTTCTCTCAAATTAATAAAATCTTAAAAAAAAAAAAAAAGAACATGCTGCCAAAAAGTCTCATTTTAAGTTATGGATTCTATTGTCTAAAGTTAAAACTTCCCAGACTACTGGTAGGTGAGTCATTTGAAAGCTTCAGCTGGGTCACTTTAGCCATATTTGAGTCAGAGGAGGGTAAAATAATTACCTTCCTTCTTTAAAATAAGTGATCTGACCTTTTTGGGTTTATATAACTCAGAGAGCTTTAAGCCATAGACTTCAAACTGTATGTGAGTAGAGTTTTTCATTGAGCAAGGAAAATGAAGTCAAATTAGAAAAAAAAATGGTTTCATATTTTTTAGATGGGACTATGAAAAATTGAAGCCGTGTCCTGCCATTTAGACAACTGATGACAATTCACAGGGTTTTTTTTAGAGATGCTTGGGTAGGACTAAAACAAGTTACCACTTGATTAATTTTTAAATTTGCTTTGTTCGGTACTGAGGAGTTTTTGTACTCATAAAATTAAACGCAAACATACATGTTAATAAAATGTTTAGATTGGGAAATGAAGCACTGTGATTTGAAATTTTACTGAAATTGAAAAAATTAGGATTGGTAATGTGGCCTTATTATTTCATGTTTTATGATGGGGTTCTCTGATTGTAGTCTGGAGAACTTGTGTTGTAGAGAGTGGGAAGACCGACGCATTCTCTTAGACATTAACTTGAAAAGTAGGGACATTTAAAAAAGTGATGTTATTAAGTTTATGACTAAATTATTAATGTTAAATACATAAAACATAACCCAGGAGGCATATGCTCTTGGTTTTGCCACTGGATTTTGCAGACTGTCTAGGGCCATCACTTGATTTCTCTGTTCCAGATAAATTAATCTGCAGGATATTTTTCTCCCTTTTGTGGTTTAGAGTTAAAATAAAATGGAGAGCGATTTTCATCGTTAGAAGGAGGGATCTACTGCCTGCTGTAAAAGAGGTTGAAGAACTCTTATGTGCTCCTTGAAAACTATTTGACCATTTGT
This sequence comes from Mustela nivalis, assembly GCF_964662115.1. NCBI lineage: Eukaryota > Metazoa > Chordata > Mammalia > Carnivora > Mustelidae > Mustela > Mustela nivalis. The sequence goes on from NC_139033.1 coordinate 63,875,880, forward strand.
TAAAGCAGTCCCAGTGAAGCCAAGAGTAAGACCCAGTTGAAGGCATTTTTTGCTCTGGGACTTCTGTCAGTGATGGGTATTGTTACTTCTATTCCCATCTACTTCCTATCCTCAAACTTCTGTGTTTAGCACAGTAGGAGGTGGGGAAAAATCTTGCTCTTTTATTTATCTATTTATCTATTTATTTATTTATTTATTTATTTATTTATTTATTAAACATTTTATTTATTTGACAGACAGAGATCACAAGTAGGCAGAGAGGCAGGCAGGGAGAGAGAGAGAGAGGAGGAAGCAGGCTCCCTGCAGAGCAAAGAGCCCGATGTGGGACTCGATCCCAGGACCCTGAGATCAGGACCTGAGCCGAAGGCAGCGGCTTAACTCACTGAGCCACCCAGGCGCCCCTATTTATTTATTTTTAAAGATTTATTTATTTATTTATTTGACAGAGAGAGAGAGAGAGATCACAAGTAGACAGAGAGGCAGGGAGAGAGAGAGAGAGAAAGAGAGAGAGAGAAGCAGGTTCTCTGCTGAGCAGATCCCAGGACCCCGAGATCATGACCTGTGCAGAAGGCAGCGGCTTAACCCCCTGAGCCACCCAGGTGCCCTAAATCTTGCTCTTTTAAAAGGTATTGATATTTTGGGAGCATAATTCTTTCCTTTGGTAATAATGTTTTCCCCTTTTGAAAATAAGGAAACTTCAAATGTTAAAACATATTTATTGCTAACCTGTCAGGAACTTGTCTCCATTGTAAAGCCTTTTTTTCCAGATATCAGGTTGTGAATGTAATGATCTCTTTTTTTTTTTTAACTTCTTATTGCTAGATAGTTCCTTTTTGAGATAGTCCTCCTTCATACGTAATTTTAGGATAAAATACCTTAGTAGAGTCTTGACCTTTTAATACAGTCTTCTTATTAAGTACAGCTAAAGGTCACGTAGGAATATATGTAATATGTAGTAAAAAAATTAATCTTATTGGGGCACCTGGGTGGCTCAGTGGGTTAAGCCGCTGCCTTCGGCTCAGGTCATGATCTCAGGATCCTGGGATTGAGTCCCGCGTCGGGCTCTCTGCTCAGCGGGGAGCCTGCTTCCTCCTCTGCCTCTCTGCCTACTTGTAATCTCTCTCTGTCAAAAAAAAAAAAAAAATTAATCTTATACATTTTTATTTTAAGATATTTTTTATTTGCTCTTTATTCTGATGTAGTTTCAGATTTACAGAGACCTTGTAAGTATAGTACAAAGTGTGCCCTATAATAATTAGATTCTCTAGATTTTTATGTTATACTACATTGGCTTTATGCCTCCCCATTCCGTGTGCTCATGTGTATAATGCATGTTTACACACGTATATGCGCTTTATTAGTTTTCTCTGAACTGTTTTGAAGAGTAAGTTGCAGATATGATGCTCCTGTTCCCTGAAATACTTCATTGTATGTCTCCTAAAGCAAGGACGTTCCCTAACATAACCACAGTCAATCACTGAAATCGTACAATTAGCATTGATGTAATGCTATTATCTAATCTGCCTTGTTCAAATTGCTGATTTTCCCAATAATTTCCTTTGTACCAAAAGAAAATCCCAGATCATGCATTAGCTTCAACCATCAAGTCTCTTTAATCTCCTTCAATCTGGAACGATCTCCAGTGTGTCTTTGTTGTGACCTTGACATTTTGAAGAGGGCAGATCAGTGATTTTGTTGAATGTCTCTCACTTTGGTTTTGCATATATATTTTTAAAAGTATAAAGTATTCACTATGGAGGAATTGGAAAATTCTGGTTGCTCTAGAAATCCGTAACTTCAAAGTTTGTTGACTTCCATGAGTTCAAATATGTGAAACACCAAAGGGATTTAATCTCTGAATTTATACATATGCCTCCTGAGCCATTTGCACATATGAACATTCTGCAGATTCTGTACATTTTATTCTTACATAAAAATGACAAATAACCAAAGTTATTCGAAACTTTTATAACTCATTTTTAAGGGCCAAGTTGTAAGTTCTTGGTTATAGTAAGCGTTGCTATACAGTTTTGTTTCCCCGTTTGGGTTATTTGTCTCACTTTGTTGTAAGTAACAGATACGCGTGAAAAGGTGCCCGTGAAAGGGTCAGGAGAGGTTTAACAGATAATTGAACTCGTCTACTGAAGAAGTCCGAAAAGATGTGCCGTCAGCTAAAGGGCTCTTTTGAGGGACAGCTGGCCCATTGCTCTCCTGGGATTCTTTGACTCTTTATTTCAAGACTCCTTTTCTTCCAACACGTTTCTGTTTTTTTTTTTTTTTTTTACTAAAGTCCATAATATTCAGGCCTGTTCCATACACATGGCTGTCCTCATACAACACTGCAGGATTTTTTGAATCATCAAAGTCTTGAGTCTTGAGATCCCTTAGCAGTACAGTGAGGGCTTGAGAAATCAACCTTCTTTCTCCTTTGCTGCAATAAAAAAAAAAAAAAAAAATGGAAGCATGACAACTATCTCAGGAATCATGTCTCTTTTTTATTTTTATTTTTATTTATTTATTTTTTTAAAAGATTTTATTTATTTATTTGACAGAGAGAGATCACAAGCAGGCAGAGAGGCAGGCAGAGAGAGAGGAGGAAGCAGGCTTCCTGCTGAGCAGAGAGCCCTATGCGGGGCTCGATCCCAGGACTCCGAGATCATGACCTGAGCCAAAAGCAGAGGCTTTAACCCAATGAGCCACCCAGGCACCACCAGGAATCATGTCTCTTTTTGAACAATCGATTTTTATTGTAGTCTCGAGGAGGGGGCTGCTTGGGTAACGCAAATGTTGTTATTCTTGCCAAAATACATGAGCATAAAGCTTTTTCCCACTGAGATTAGAAATTACCTTTCAGGATACAAGAAGGTGAGCCTTCTTCCTTCTTCCCTTCCCTTCCCTTCGCCTCCCCCTTTTCCCTTCCCCCCTGCCTCCCTCCCTCTCTCCCTTCTTCCTCCTCTCCCTCTCTCTCTCTCTCCCTTCCTTCCTTCCATTTTTTTTTTTTTTTAGAACGGCAAAAAGAAATTACGATAAATAAAATTTTAAAAAGCGCAAATACAGTTGCCGGTCAAGTAGCAGATGGCCCTTGACTTTGGCAGGCCCCGCCGCCAGACCTAAGCAGCGTTTTTTGTGTTGAAACGTCTGCAGGTCTTGTGCCTCTCTAAGCGTCAGTTCCCTCATTCCAAAGATTTCCCTCTAACAACAAACAGGGTAAGAATTATTGAATAACTGTCTTGGAAAAACAATTGTCGCTCTCTTCGCCATTAAAAAAATGTGACTGAACTTAAAATGGTGTTTCTGATTAAAAAAAAAAACAAACAAACAAACGATAGCATTGTACACACCTTTCTTTTGGATTTATTCTTCTTTGCAAGTGAAGCGATTAACATCACATTTCTTTTTATAAATTGGGCTCAAACCCTGCCTTGCTTTTCTCCCAGAAAAATCAATGCAAAACAAAACAAAGCAAAACCACCCTCCCCAACCCCCAACTGAACCTTTACCACTTCTTTGTTCTGTTAATTGCTACCACCTGCTTTCAGGAGGTGCCTAAATTCTTTTGGTTTTTGGTGGTCTGAATATTTACCTGATTTTGAGCAACAGTAGATTAGCTTGCCACGTATTTTCTTCCTGGCCATCCAAAATTTTCTTGCTGAATCAACTGTTTGTGCTCTCAACTTTTCTTCCCATCCTCTCACCTCTGTTGCTGATCTGTTAGGCCCAGGGATTCGGCTTTGTTGCACCAATGCACACTTCAAAAATGTTTTAGAATTCACACTTCAAAATTAAAATATACATTTTCTTTTCAGTGACTGAGCCATGAAACAGAATCACATGGGATAAGGAAGTGGTAGAGTAGAACAGAAAAAACTACAACATAGAAGCAAGTACTTCCCAGGGAATTAACTTTCTCAAACATGTGTTTCCCAGAGCTCAGAAAACACTAATTTCTGTGTTGTTGGTATTGTTTCTTTGTTCTACTCTGCCACTTCCTGATCCCACATGATTCCACTTCATGCCTCAGTCACCAAGTTAAAAAAAAAAAAAGTATATTTTAGGTTAGATTTTTAACTTCAAGCACGGTTTTGAAGTGAGCCCCTCAGTCCTGGAAGCTGGGGTAAGAGCTGGAAGCCAGGTGAGAGTATCTGAAGGGCTCCTCACAGTCAAAAACACTGAAGTAACTACATCACCTGGGGACAGAGATTGTGGCTCCTTCCCCCAACCATAGATCACTTAACTCGAGTCCTGTAGGGACCAGCAGAACTCGGCACTGAGTTGTCTGATGTCTAACGCGAAAGTTCTGTGTTTCTGAACACTGCAGAATTGGAAGGCTGTTGTACTGTGGATGATGTGGGCCCTGCTGTGCTGATGGGTGGCCGATTTCAAAATGATTCCATATGGCCCCTGCCTGTTAGGAGTCTTTCCCTTTTTGCCCTCACCCTGAAAGTGATGATTCACATTCCGTCCCCTTTCTGAGAGGAATTTGCCACCACCCGAGTCTCGGGCATTCGTGGCACACAGGTTGTTTAAAAGGATGGGTGGGGAAGGAAGACAGGCAAAATTCTGGTGACTTAAGAGGGCCCCCAGTCCCGAGAATGTCTGGGCATGCTGTTGGCTGCGGTCAGCTGGGGGTCCTTGGCCACAGGAACGGGGTGGTTGTGCTCAGTGCCCTTGGATCCAGTAGTTTTCTTCTCTAACTCTCCCCCCGGGGTGTGGTCACTCTTCTTCCATTCCTGGCTGAGAAAGGAACATTTTCTTCTTTCTAAGAACAGAAAAAACCCACTTTGCAAATATGCATTTGAGTTTTTCTCCTTGGATTTAGATTAGTAGATGTTTGTTTCCCCCTGAAATAGTTACTTGCTTGACTTTTTCCTAGTGGTTCTATTAAAGAAAAAAGATATTCAACGACACTTGTAAATGATGGCCAGCCAGACTCTACTCAGGACCATCATCATCGCTGTAGGTCCACTGTACTGGCATTTTGCTGTGGGGGAAAAACATTGGGCTCATCTTTGAATAGAGCATGGGTAAGTGGGAATTTGTAGTCAAGGAGCAGGCTAGGATGGTGGTGGGGGCCAGTGAATGGGAAATTACTGGAAGAAACATCAGGATGAAGGGCGTTTTGGCTAACCTGACCTAACAGGATGCTTGAAGTCAGGGTGATCAGCCATCACCTGGGGGGTGGTGGAGGGTGGCGAACCCAGATGTCGAGATGATCAGATACTGGGGGGTTGAGGGGGATTTCTTATTAGACTGACTTAACAGGGTTCTTGCTTAAACTAGATTTCCCAATAAGGAGCACAGATGGACCCAGGAGAAGGTTCAGGAACCAAACTGAAGTTAGGTCAAGCAAAGAATCTTTGTCGGTACCCAGTGAGAGACTTTTTCACCATGAGCTGAAGAGGCTTTCCGTAAGAACCAAGGTGGAAGAGTCCAGGGGGCCTGGGGTGGGAATGGGGAGAAGCTGGGAACCATAGAGAAGAAGATTTCAGAACACTTTCCTTCTCCGAGTTCTATAACATCAGTGAGCGCACAGTCCCTCCTTATCCCAACTTGTCACTGGCACAGGTCTTAAATTACAAAAGTTCCACTTTAGTAACTCTTTTTTTTTTTAAAGATTTTATTTATTTTTTTGACACGGAGAGATTGAGATCCCAAGTAGGCAGAGAGGCAGGCCGAGAGAGAGGGGGGAAGCAGGCTTCCCGCTGAACAGAGGGCCCGATGCAGGACTTGATCCCAGGACCCTGAGATCATGACCCGAGCCGAAGGCAGAGGCCCAACCCACTGAGCCACCCAGGCACCCCCTCAACTCTAGTTACTCTTAATCGGGTTTGAAGTATGGTGGACTCCACTGAAGGTATGAAGACCTGACCCAGGCCATCCGGGAGCCCAGCAGAGCCTGGATATCACCCTTGGAATTTTTAATCATGCTTAAAACTCTTAATCAGATAGTTTGACAAATGCTGTGTAGGTCCCTCAAAAGTGGTAAGGCCTCTGCTGGCTCTGAGGATTCCAAAGAAGTGGAAGGAACCTCTGCCTCATGAGTATAGTGTTGAACATGAGAACTACATACATGAACTGACAGAGGCAGTCATGGAGTCTGTACACGGTGAAGGAGAAAGTACAGGCCTGGGAGTGATTTGTTTTCACAGAGAGACAGGGCACTGTCAGGGAAATGTTTCCAGAAGTGATAATGCCTGACCTGGGTTCTGAAGGACGAGCAGGATTTTGATAGATGAACAAGAGAGAAACAGGTCCATCTGGGGGAAGGAGCACATACAAATACACAACTTCCTATCCTGCACTCCTCTGTGGGCTGTACTTTGGATCTTTGAGACCCAGAGTGATTTAGGGAATGGAGTTTAAAGTCCTCTGGAGCTCTCTGCATCTGCTTTATGGATTTAGGGGGGTCTGGGGATTCAGAGTAAGAAGTAGGTTCTAAATCCTCCAGGAAACTCTTGGGAAACCAAGTTTGGAAAGTGGTTGCTAGACTCCTGTCTTACTCCAGAAGATTTGCTTTTGGTGTCCAGAGTCCTTGTTCCTTGAATAGCACTGGGTGCCGAGCACTGTTGCTCCTTTCTTGGGGATTCGAAGCTAGGTGGCCCCTGGGCAGCTGTATGGTGATCAGAGTTGGACCAAACCTGAGATGTCAAAGGGACAAAGCAGCATCCATCTGGGGTACTAGTGGAATCCATGCTCTTGGAACCTTTGAAGAGAGAATGAGCAAGCTTCAGTCTCTCACATCTGGCACCATGGAAACCCACCTGGTCCATCTGGGAAGGCTGTCCAGGTGCTGCCCATGGCCTTCTGTGGAGTTCAGGGCATTCAGAGTTCAGGATGAGCCAGCTGAGAATGAGAGAATTCTCTGAGAGCTTGCAGAGCAGCACTTGGTGGACCAGTTTGTCTTACCTTGGTCGAGTGGTCAGCAAGTGTTGACTGAGAATTCAGAGAACCTCGCAGTCCTGTTGCAAAGTTCCAGGTCACAGAGAAGTGTTTCTGTTCAAGTGACAGCTCAGCTAAGTGGGCAGTTGAACGTAGGACATTGAATTTTATAAGACTCGCTAGCAGTGGACCTTCATTCCTTCTAAAAAAATAATGTGGCTGTAGGCAGCAACCACATTAAATTAGGTAGTCCTACCCAGACCATAACATGATTCAATGCTCTGGTGTTTTACTGAGCATTGATTTAAAATATTTGTAAATCTGCCCTTGAACATATTCTCAAATTGTTCAGTCTCCCTTTGATAAAGCTCCATATGATAAATACCTCTCAAAATCTATAAAGAGATTTTTTTTTTAAAGATTTTTATTTATTTGACACACAGAGAGAGAAATCACAAGTAGGCAGAGAGGCAGGCAGAGAGAGAGGAGGAAGCAGGCTCCCCGCCCAGCAGAGAGCCCGATGTGGGACTCGATCCCAGGACCCCGAGATCACAACTTGAGCTGAAGGCAGAGGATCAACCCACTGAGCCACCCAGGTGCCCCAAGAGATATTTTTTTTTAAATGGGCAGAAGATCTAAGTAGACATTTTTTTAAAGACATACAGATAGCCAACAGGTACGTGAAAAACTGCTCAACATCATTAATTTTCAGGGAAATGCAAGTCAAAACCAAAATGAGATCTCACCTCATGCCAGTTAGAATGCTGTTATCAAAAAGACAAGAAATAACAAGTGTTGACTAGGATGTAGAGAAGAGGGAACCCTCGTGCACTGCTTGGTGGGAATGTCAATTGGTGCAGCCACAGTGGAAAATATCATGGAGGTTCCTCAAAAAATTAAAAACAGAATTCCCATATGATTCAGGGATTCTACTCCTAGGTGTTTATCTGAAGAAAACAAAAATGCTAAGTCAAAAAGATCTATGCACCCCTATGTTCATTGCGACATTAATTACAGTAGCGAAGACACAGAAACAAGCTGAGAGTTTGCTGATGGATGACTGGATAAAGAGATTGTGGGGGTGCCTGGGTGGCTCTGTGGGTTAAGCCCTCTGTCTTCAGCTTAGGTCATGATCTTGGGGTCCTGGGATCGAGCCCCACATTGGACTCTCTGCTCAGCAGGGAGCCTGCACCCCCCGCCCCCGCCCGCCTCTCTGCCTACTTGTAATCTCTGTCTGTCAAATAAATAAATAAAATCTTAAAAAAAAAAAAAAAGAAATTGTGGCATGCAGGTGTGTGTATGCATATACTGGAATATTATTCAGCCAAAAACAAAGAATGAAATCTTGCTATTTGTGACAACATGGGTAGACCTAAAGGACATTATGCTAAGTGAAATAATTAGAGAAAGACAATTACTGTATGACCTTTCTTATATTTGGAATCTGAAAAAACAATTCCCCCTCTCCCCAAAACCCCCAAATCTCATAGATACAGAAAACAGATCCGCGGTTGCCAGAGGCAAGGGGTAAGGATGAGGGAACAACAACACCAAAAAGAGATCCCGGTAAACCAGTAGCCGCCTTTTTAAGCAGTTAATGAGAATTACTTAATGCAGGATGTTTTACATTTTGCCTTAGCTGTTACCAGGAATTTCAGAGGTGAGTATTCCAATCAATTCATTCATTCTAATTTAGTTTTCTGTTATAAATCACTTACCCTCATCCTTTACAAAATCCTCCTGTTTTTTTTTCATTATAAGTGATTTCAAATCTATTTTTAGAAACAGTAGAAGTATAGGAGATAAATATGTGCAATGAAACCATAATAGTTTATTAAATAGTATTGTCTTATTTTCTGATGAAACGTATATGCGGCAACTTTTTTGTCTTAAGCACAGTGAGGGTTGTGATTGTGGCTCTTATTCACGTGGAAGTATTATTGACAGGAACATGTTCTCGTTCCTACCGGAATGCTCTGTGGGTCGTTCCTCTGTTAAACCCTCCTAGATTAACTCGCTCCTCTCCAGACACTCCTATCGCTCTAAGCACCTCTAAGCACTCATATATATGTGTCTGGGTAGCTGTAACTGTCATTAGTTATGTATTTTGTAGAACATAGAAATTTAGAGCTGGAAGGAATGTAATCACCCAAATCCCATTTAGCTAAAACGATAGATGGCATTTTGCAACCACTGAGAGATTATAACAGACGTTAGTGTGCTGTGGGTTATTGCATGGGCTCTCTGGGACTCTCTTCCAAATGTGTAGACTGGGCCTAAGAGATTCTGGGTGGTGGTTGCATTGTTCTTCCATGAATAGCAAACGGAAACTTAGCTTTGGGACTTTCTTCTCGAAAATAAATTTTCGTCTAGTTATTTGTTTCTGGTTTCTATTTAGACATGACTGTCTTCCTCCCTAGAAGAGGTAGTCCTTGAGGGCAGGGCCAATGTCTCAGTCATTTCTCTGTCTTTAGCATTATCTCAGGTCCCGGCTCAAAACACACATGGAATAAAAGTTGAGTGAGCGAATGAAAGAATGGCGTACTGCCTCTGGCATACATACTGGTAGGCCTGTACATGCATTGGAGGAAGGTCTGAACCCTGGCATTTCTTTTCTGTCTTGTAAGATGCACTATCACTGCAGTCAGGTAACTGCTCAGGCAGAGCCAGGCCAGGAGGAAAGAGTCAAATCAGGCAGTGATGAAGAAATCAGAAAGGTATGGTGAAGGATTTGTTGTTAGGTGACAGAAATAAGAGAGCTAGAGATGATGCCAAAGTTATAAGTAGTATTTTGTCTGAGAGGCTAATAAGACTGCATGTGGAGATTGGGAAAGCCAAGAGGGAGAAAATTTGGGAGGAGATTAAATCATGTGTGGGTGGCTGTGTTGGGTCGTCAGGAGCCCGCTTCCCTAGGGTGTAGTCTTTGTGTAATCCAAAATGGCCCTTTACATTTTGGCTACCGCCGTGGAGTCAGACATCACAGTAGAGAAAGGGCAAAAAGGGGGAAGGAAAAGGCCATGGGCGAAGGCTAGCTTGTAAAGAGGCTTCTGGAAGGCACACTATTATGCTTCAATGTTATTGGCCAGAACTTTGTCACATGACTGTATCTCTCTACTAGGAAGTTTGGGGAAAATAGTGTTTTAATTAGGCCTTAAATAACATTAGGTTTTTTACTATGGAAAATGTGAGGCCAAATATTGAGTGGTTACGAGTGATCTGTGTAATACAAAGCTAGACATAGACTTGGTCTCTGACTCCTAATCTGGTGCTCTTTTAACGCTCCTACACAACTGGAGATGGGAACTCTATACTGTGAAGGCAGAATGCGGAAGTAGGAAATTCCTGAGGCTTAGCGGTCCATGTCCTGTCTCTTCCACTTACTTTTATCTTGGACATAGAATGTAGTTTCTCTGAATCCTTGCTTCTAAATCTGTAAGATGGTTTGTTGGATAAAATGATCTCTAAATTTCTATATGCTAAAATATCTTAAGAGTAAAAAAATTATGGTAACTAATGCTGAGTGAGTGATTGAACACATCAAAGGAGTCTCTGTAGTTCTTAACAAATGGCCATGCTGGTTTGAGATCCATAATGGAGCTTTGAGATTAGGCTGGATTACAAACAAACCTCTTCTCCACAGAGATGATTTTACTAAGTAAAAGCTAAAGTGGTTGTCTACTCAACACATATTTTTCCACCTCTTCCTTGTCAATGAGATCTAAGCTTTATTTGAATATTGGCCAGAAATCCAGCAGTAACTTGATTCCAAAGATGGCTGCCATGAATTCCTTCCCTCCCTGTACATGCCTATCCCTCACCCACTGAAAAGTTGGAATCATTAAAATCTAGGCTGGACTGATTTGACCTATAGAATATGGCTAGTTCCAGATTTAGTATTAAAAAGGACTGGTGCGGGGGGCACCTGGGTGGCTAAGTGGGTTAAGCCTCTGCCTTCGGCTCAGGTCATGATCTCAGGGTCCTGGGACCAAGCCCCGCATCGGGCTCTCTGCTCAGCAGGGAGCCTGCTTCCCCCCCCCTCTCTGTCAAATAAATAAATTTTTATTTATTTTAACAAAAAAAATAAATAAAAAGGACTGAGGGTACATGGTGGCTCAGTTGGTTGAGCATTTGACTTTTAGTTTCAGCTCAGGCTGTGATCTCAGGGTGGTGAGATGGAGCCTAACTTGGGCTCTGTGCTCAGCAAGGAGTCTGCTTGAGAGATTCTCGCTCTCCCTCTCCTTCTGCCCCTCCCCCAGTTTGTGCATGTGCACGTGTGAGCTCTTGCTCTCTCTCTCAAATAAATAAATAAGTGAATAAATAAATAAAATCTTTACAAACAAAAGGACTGGCAGCTTCTCCTTCCTGTCTTTTGTGGCTGCCACATAAGAAGTTTAGGTTATTCTGTAAGACAGAGAGGCCTGAAGGACCAGATGTGTGTGCAAGGAAGCCATCTTGGAGAACATCCAGCCAGTTGAGCCTTCAGAAGACCCTAGACCCAGTCATTTTCTGACTGTAGCCACAAGAGAGCCCCTAGAAATGACAAGCTGAGTCCAACCAAAACTATGAGTGATATTAATAAATTGTTGTTTTAAGCCACTAAGTTTGTGGATAGTGTGTCATGTAAAAAAAATGGGCTCAGGAAGTGGCCCCTTCTTAGTCCCAGCAGGCAGATCATGATTGGTTTAAGCCAATTTTGATAATTCAGTTCCTCTGCGAAAGTATTTTAGGGCAATACATGTGACCAATTCCAAAAGTGTGTTTTTCAGTCGGACATTGTTGTGTCTACGTTTGACTTCTGGAATTATGGCAGCTATATTGTACCCATAAGCAGACAGTTGTAAGGACCAAGCCAGTAAGCTGAGCATGACAGAGAAAAAAAAAGGATTGAGGAGTTTGTGTCTTTGAAGTCAATCCTGAAAACTTCCAAATTCTAGAACTGTTACATGGTATAATAAATCCTTTTTGTTTAAATCATTTTGAATTGGGTTTTCTATTACTTACTGCTGAAATCATCCTAAGTGATATGGGAGGAAAAAAAAAATCTTCCACTGATGGAGAAGGAAAAAATTGAAATTACAGTCTCTTCTCTTGTCTTTTATGCTATCCAGAATAGATAGTCCTTCAGTCCTGGATATAATAAGGTAGCAGCTGAATTGTGGGCGAGACCTAAGCTGCTTGGCAAAATGAAATGAAAGGAATTGAGTTTTGGGAGAAGGGGGCCAGAGAACAGAGAATCAGGGAAGGAGGATGGGGTTCTTGAGCCTGGATATGTGTGTGTGTGTGTGTGTGTGTGTGTGTGTGTGTGTGTGTGTATGTGTCTGAACAGGGGAATGGCAAGTAGGACTGGGAAGCTGAATTCCAAGGAGAAAGGTAACCTTCAGTAAAGTCTGGTAACTTGCAGCCTTCGTGAGCATGAGAATGAATTCCAGGTGTAGCTTAGTATGGAGCCATGGGAAGCAGAAGAGGTAAAGTGCCAGTGAGACAGTGAATTAGAGGAGGGGGATGTCAGAGCCAGAGTAGCTCAAGGGACTGTGAGCCTTCAGGATTTATAGTGAATTTTGGAGCTGCCATGGGGGTGGAAAATGGACATGTCAATTAGAAAGATCCTTAGTTCTGGAAGTGCAGGGTGATCTCTTCTGATATATTGATTTAGAAGTAGCTTAGACAACAATTATGTGCTAAAAACATGTTTTTGGAAGTGTTAAGTATTCAAATTCAACACGGAGGTTTATTTTTGAGGTCCTTGCTGCTGTTTAACTCCTGGGCCATATCAAGATGTATTAGGATATGTCAGGATAGCCTGAAGTCATAGTAAACTGTCTGAGTGAACGGAAGTCACATGGCTCAGTGGATAGAAGGCTGAGCTTTACCCAGAGGACTGGGTACTTCTCTCACTAACTTCCTGAGTCACCCTGACTGAGCGAGATGCTCAATGTTTTTATGCCTCAGTTCACGTATCTGTAAAATAAATTGCTAACCTCTATCAGTTTCTTTTTTTTTTAATTAAAAAATCATTTTAAGATGACCAAATAATTAGTTGTTAGAAAATTTTTTTCTAACAACAATAATATGTTACTGTTGTTTGAAAAAAAAAAATACCAATATACTGGCAGACCTTGGTTCTAATATTGGCAAGTCCTGACAAGAAAATAAATAGAACTACATATGTATTATGTGTGAATACCTAAAGATTTGAAATTAAGGTAGCAAACTCCTGAATAAAGTATGTCCTATTGTAAGGACAAATATTAAAAATAAGGGGCTTAATTCTTTCTGTTAAAAATAGGGAGGATATTTCCCTTCTCTCCTTTTTCTTAGAGCATTTATATCACAAAACTTGTGACTAAAGCTCTTTCTCTGTCTCTTTGAAATATATGTAAATCTTTTTGTAAGCTAAATAAGTCTCTTGTGATTCTCTTTATGACCCAGGAATGTCTCTTTGAAATGTAATCATCCAGGAAGATAGCACCCCCATTGTTTCTCCTGGAGGGTGGGGACTTAACTTCCGGTGGCCATCTTGCTCCTGGTTACAAAGCTGCTTTCTGTCATGAAGATAGAAGTGTATCCTTCCTAAGTATAAAACCATCCAGCTAACGCAGGTGGTCATCCCGTGACCAGGTGAATTTTGGATGAACTGTGTGTCATAAATGGCGTTGTTAAGTCCTCCGACTTGGGGAGTAGATACTGTTTGTCTTGAGAATGTGTAGATGGTGGTCGTGTCTGCCTGGCTATGCAAGCAGGTGAGATTTCTTTCTGTCCTTTAGTCTCTTAGCATGTTGTCCGCCATGCACATCTTGTTCTGATTTAATACTTTACTCAGCTATAACTCTTTTCTTTCTCTCCTACCTTTGTGGAAAGGGTTCTGGGTTGGGAGAAGAGTTGGTTTTAAATGATGTTTCCTGTTGGCAAATAAATCACCCTCACGCATAGAGGATGGGGCTCAAGTGGATGGACTCTTTAGAGCTCTCTGTCAAAACATAGCATGGGGGAGAGAGCTGGTCCTGACCCATGGCCCCATCTGTCTTCCCCTCCCGCTGCCAGGGGCCCTGGGCTCACATGGCAAAGCCCCATCTGCTTGTCTGACTCCATCCTCAGCTCCCATCTCTCTGCCCCACAAACACCTGCCCCTCACCACATGTTGGGGTAGGAGAGCACTCACTAATGCCATGCATCTGTGCTGGAGAGGGCGAACTCGGGAAAGAGCCCCAGCAGCGGTGTTCCAGGGCCGAGGTACCTGAAGTGCAGTCTGATGTTGTGGGCAAGGCCTCCGAGTAGGCATCTGTACTTGGCCCTGAAAACACCTAGCCTTGGAAAAGGTTCAGAGTGTCATTGTCTGTAATGTGGGAGCAGGAGCAGGAGGCTTTTCTCCTTACTGGGGATCGGGGTGAAGAGCACACACCCATAGAGAAAGCACTAAAAATCCTGCCTGGGTTCCTCTCACTTTTGCTCTTTGCTCCAGAAGTACTCATGTACTATTGGTAGTTTGGTGTGTATCCTCCTTGGATGATTAATTTTGTGTATCAACTTGATTGAGATTTGGTACCTAGATATTTGGTCAAACATTATTCTTAATGTTTTTGTGAAGGTGTTTTATTTTTAATTTTAAAGATTTTATTTATTGAGAGAGAGAGAAACAGAAAGAGCACATTACTGGGGCGAGGAGCAGAGGAAGAGAGAGAAGCAGACTTCCTGCTAAGCTTGCTCCCAGAACCCTGGGATACTGACCTGAGCTGGAGGCAGTCTCTTCATGGACCCAGGGGCCCCAGTGAAGGCGTTTTTTGGGTGAGATTAACATTTACATGGGTGGACTTTGAGTAAAGCAGATTACCCTCCTTGATGTGGGTGAGCCTCATCTCATTAGCTGATGGTCTTAATTAGAGCAAAGACTGACATCCTCTGAGCAAGAAGGAATTTGAGAGCTGCTGATCTTTGGATTTGAACTGCAACTCTTCCTCGAGTGCGCAGCCTGCCAGCTTTCCCTAATCAGATTTTGGAATCACTGTTTCTCAATAGTGTAAGACAATTCCTTAAAAGAAATCTCTCTCTTTCTCTCTATAAATGTCAGCTCTGTTTCTCTGGGGAGCCTGACGAATATGCATTCTCTTAATTTTCCTGAACATTTGCAAATATGCACACTTGAACATAAAAACACACATGTGATCCTTTGTTTTGTTTATTTTTTTATTTTTTTATTTTTTAAAGATTTTATTTATTTATTTGACAGAAATCACAAGTAGATGGAGAGGCAGGCAGAGAGAGAGAGAGAGGGAAGCAGGCTCCCTGCCGAGCAGAGAGCCCGATGCGGGACTCGATCCCAGGACCCTGAGATCATGACCTGAGCTGAAGGCAGCGGCTTAACCCACTGAGCCACCCAGGCGCCCTGTTTTGTTTATTTTTAATTCAAATGTGATTTTATTGTCCTGTAGTTTATTAACTTGGTATCTTCTTTCTCTGACAGCATCTACAGTTTAAATGAAAAAAATTTCACACTTGAAGAACGTGAATGCATCTGTACATGGAGCTCCGAGGGCTATGTTCAGAAAGCAATTTGTTTGTGGTCTCTTGATCATTTAAACTTTATTCATTGGGGGGTGTTGTTTCCCCTGCTACTAGATGAAAGTTCTGGAAGTCCCACAACTCTTTGATCATCCTTAGGTGATAAAAGATCCCGAAGTCATCTGAAGTTGTAAACACAGTGTCAGCTCAAAAATTAGAACATCAGGACCATGTGAGAAATAAACTTGCTTTACTTCACATACTTAGAGTTTAACCATAAACCCCTCATCAGGCTAGGACCTGTTGTAGGTGGGAAGCCACACCTGTGAAAGATGGGTTGAGTTCAGTTTCTTCTTTCTCCATCTTATCCTCCTACCCCTTTTCTAGCATCGTCTGTGGTCTCTGAGATTGTCAGCGTGGAGGCGGGGAGAAGGAGAGGCACTAAGGAGACGGGGAAGCTATTTCATGGTTGGGCGAGTCTATGCTTTCTGAATTGGGCAGCTTTTAACAATGGACTCTTTTTCTTTTGGATGTTTGCATGGGTTCTTTCGGGATATCCCCAGCCACTGGGGGCTTCCCACCTGAATTTCCCTTGACAAGAATGATGAACTGGCCTTCCACTGGCTACTTTTCCATACATAGTCCTGAGAAACACATTGCTATCTTCAGCTTCTCTCTGCTGAGGCCTGGCGGCCCACCCTCTCAGTTGGCCCCATGGGACAGTGCCCAAGAAGATATTACGCTGGCTGTTTGTCCCTCACGGTGCACATCTAGCCTGTGGGAATCACTGAAGTCTTCCTGCTTCCATAAACTCTGGGGGTGCATGCAACATAGCCAGTTCTCCTTCAGTTCATCCACCAGAAGCTAGACAACTGCCTCTCCTCCTTGATTTCTCAGATGGGATCAGACCCCATGTCACTGTATCCCCTGTCCTGCTAACCTCAGGAGATGTTTCTTTCTTTCTTGGAGTAGTCTCTCTGGAGTCCTTCGCTTGTAACTTGAGATACACTGGGAGCACCTGAGAGCCTCTGCCTTGGTGCTACTTGTTGTACCCCAGTAGTTTTCGGCAAAGAAGTATTCTTCACAGCCCCTTAATTTCCCATAAATTGATCCCTTTGTATCTTTGAGTAGGTGAACTGTTTGGAAGTTCCGTAATAGGTTTGGTTTACTATTTTTATTAAAAGTTCAATTGGTACTGACTTTGGCATGCTATATTTACTACATCTTGGTGCCTTGGTTAAAACTTCCAATTTAACATTACACTATTTCAACCATTACTTTTATTGTTTCTATTATCTACCATTTAAGGAATGATTTCATAGTGTTCCATGGTGAGACTGTTAGGATTTATTTAAATCTCCTTCTATTCTAGGCTATTGCTAAATTTCTTTTATTAAAAATAATACCCAAAAAGTAGACAAAGGAAGATAATTGCTGTATGATTTCACTTATATGTGGAATCTAAAAAACAAAACAAATGCACAAACAAAATAGACTCTTAATCACAGAAAGCAAACTGGTGGCTAGCAGAGGGGAGGTCGGTGGAGGGATGGGAGATATAGATGAAACAGATTAAGAGGTGTAAACTTCGGGGCGCCTGGGTGGCTCAGTGGTTTAAGCCTCTGCCTTCGGCTCAGGTCATGATCCCAGGGTCCTGGGATTGAGCCCCGTGTTGGGCTCTCTGCTCAGCGGGGAGCCTGCTTCCTCCTCTCTCTCTCTCTCTCTGCCTGCCTCTCTGCCTATTTGTAATCTCTGTCAAATAAATAAATAAAATCTTAAAAAAAAAAAGAGGTATAAACTTCCAGCTATAAAGCAAGTCACAAAGATAAAAAGTACAGCATAGGGAATATAGTCCCTACAATATAGTCCCATACAATAACATTGTATGGTGGCAGATGGTGACTACGCTTATCATGGTGGGCATTGAGTAATGTATAGAATTGTCAAATCACTATGTTGTACACCTGAAACTAATAACGCATTGTATGTGAACTATACCTCAGTAATAAATTTAAAACGTAAAAAAGAAAGAGTGTTACCAAGTATGTGTATAACAAAAATGTTTTAAATTAGATGTGAATTATAACTTGGAAATTGTGTTTCATGGCACTGGTGTAATGAACTGTTTAATTTATTTTTGTAAAAATATTTATTTGTGAGAGGGAGAGAGCGAGTGAGTGCATATGCGTGCAGTGGGGAGGGGCAAACAGGAGGGACAGAGAATATTAAGTAGACTATGCACTGAGCGTGGAGCCCCAATGGGTGTTTGATCCCACCACCCTGAGATCACAACCTGAGCCAAAACCATTATGACCTGAGCCGAAATCAAGAGTTGGACGCTTGGGGCGCCTGGGTGGCTCAGTGGGTTGGGCCGCTGCCTTCGGCTCGGGTCATGATCTCAGGGTCCTGGGATCGAGTCCCACATCGGGCTCTCTGCTCAGCGGGGAGCCTGCTTCCTCCTCTCTCTCTCTGCCTGCCTCTCTTCCTACCTGTGATCTTTCTCTGTCAAATAAATAAATAAAATCTTAAAAAAAAAAAAAAAAGAGTTGGACGCTTAATTGTCTGTGCCACCTAGGCACCCCTAAAGAGCCGTTTTAAAACACATTTATGTGACTTGCTTGGAAGATTCTATATCATATATACTTTTTAAAGATTTTATTTATCCATTTGAGGCAGAGAAATACCGAGAGACAGAGCACTCATGACAGGGAGAGGCAGAGGGAGAGGGAGAAGCAGACTTCCTGCTGAGCCAGGAGCTGGACGTGGGGCTCAATCTCAGGACCCTAAGATCATGACCTGAGCCAAAGGCAGATGCTTAACCATCTGAACCACCCAGGTGCCCTGATTTTATATCAAATTAATAGAACAATTGTGAGGTCTAAGTTTTTCTTTTGTTTTAAGTAAGTGTTTATGCACCCGACAAATACCATGACATATTGTTTTGAGGAGAAGTAAACTGTTACAGGTTTCAATAAATAGATTTTTAAGAAAGACTTATTTATTTATTTTAGAGAGAGAGGTAGAGCATGCAAGCAAGCAGGGGCAAGGACAGAGGAATAAAGGGGGAAAGAGGAAGAAAGAGAGAAACAGATCCCTGCTGAGCTTGATTTCACAAACTCGAGATCATGACCTGAGCCAAAACCAAGAGTCAGATGCTTAGCCTACTGAGCCACCCAGGCACCCATTAATAAACAGATTTTTAATATTCCAGGAAAATAATTGGTTAAATGCAAAAACATACCTTACTTTTAAGTTAGAACTTATTGGCCAAAGGGAAAATGTTGTTTTAAACTTGGTCTTTTGCTTGTATTCCCTTTTGCCTGCATTTTTTGGTTAACTTTTGCAACAAGAAATACAATCAAGGGTTGAAATTTGCACCTAAAAATAAAAGCACAAAGATAAATTCAAGGATGTTTATCTTTATGCGCATACTTGGAATTTCTGTAGAATCGATTCCTAAAAGTGGTTTTTCTGGGTCAAAGGGCAAATACAGTTTTAAATTGGAATTGCTGCTCCATTTTCATCTCCATGACAGTGCTTTTTTGCCTTCTTGATAATATAAGTATTTGCATTTTACTAGTATTATGGGTAAAGTCTTTTTCCTGTTTTTTCAACCTCCATTTTCCTGACTAGCAGAGATGTTCATCATCTTTACGTACCTTAACTAGCCATGTGTGT
The DNA here is from genome assembly GCF_964662115.1 of Mustela nivalis. Lineage (NCBI taxonomy): Eukaryota > Metazoa > Chordata > Mammalia > Carnivora > Mustelidae > Mustela > Mustela nivalis. The sequence goes on from NC_139033.1 coordinate 63,894,933, forward strand.
ATCTTTTCTCGTACATTTCCTTTTGATAAACTTTGCACTCTTTTTTCATCGGTTAGCATATAATTTTTCTTGTTGCTTTCCAGGTGCTTTTAATATATTGTGGCTATTAATTCAGTCTCATGGTTTTCAGATTGTCATCCAGGGAACCTCAACTTTCTTTGGTGGTATGTTAGATGTGTGTGGTGTGTTACCTGGAAAACGAGAATAGACAGGCTCTGGTTTCCTCAACTTATGTTTCAATCAGAGCAGCTCTGACTTAGAAATTAGTTCCTTTATAAGCTTGTGTTTTGGAAAAAAAAAAATCTGTGCTAAAAACAAGTGTTTGTTGGGCACATGGGTGGCTCAGTCGGTTAAGTGTCTGACTCTTGATTTTGGCTCAGGTCATGATCTCAGGGTGGTGAGATGGGGCCCACAATTGGCTATGAGCTGGGCTTGGGGCCGGCTTAAGATTCTCTTTCTCCTTCTCCCCCTTCTCTAACGATAAGTAGATAAAGAAATAAATAAGAAAAAAATAAGCGTTTGAATCAGATCATCTTCAAATATCACTGTTACTCTGAAGTACTATGATCTTTGAGTCTAAGAATTAAGAAATAATGCTGTAGTCTCTCTGAAGTAGGAGATAGAACCAGCACTGATAAATGGTTACATTTTTTTCAGAGCTTTATGTATTTATTCATTTACAGAGTATTATTGGACACCTACTTTATGCTAGGCCCTATGCAAAGATAGCCATGGCTCTTAACCTCTTGGACTATTGGTTGGTGGGGAAGACATACAGTAAATAAGTGATTGTGATAAAGGATGTTGAGGATTATGAAAATCTCATACGACATCTTATGCTGACCCATTTTAAAGGACAGTAATGGCAAAGTGATGTGTAGCTGTAACCTGATCATGATCATAAGCTAGATAGGTTCAAGGAAAGGGGCTAGAGATTGGGGATTGGTGAGCACAGGACAATCAACAATGACAGTAAATTTAAGTTTTCTTGGAGTACTGTCTTGGTTAATGACCAAGTCTTCAAATGAACAAATCTAGAGGGAGGTTTATATATATATATATATATATATATATATATATATATATATATATATATTTAAAGATTTTATTTATTTGCTAGAGACAGAGAGAGAGAGTACACACAAGCAGGCAGAGAGGCAGGCAGAGGCAGTGAGAGAAGCAGGCTCCCCGCCAAGCAAGGAGCCCGACGTGGGACTCGATCCCAGGACCCTGGAATCATGACCTGAGCCGAAGGCAGCAGCTTAACCAACTGAGCCACCCAGGCGTCCCCTAGAGGGAGTTTTATTTACCTTCATGTATATATAAATGAGTTGCCCCTCCTTTCTCTGTTTTTCCCATCTTCCTCTCTTTCCCCTTTCTCTACCTTTTTTAAAGATGAAGACAAACTTTTACTTTGTAAGTTACAAATTAAAATTGTATTTCTAAGGTGAAATATACCTAAATTGACAGTCTTCTAAATAACACAAAAATGGGAATTTGAATGAGCAATGAAAATTTTGACAAAATTCCAGTAACACAAAGAACCACTTGACTTTAATTCAACTGAAACAATTGATCCAGAATTTACAATCACTGAGAGACTTCAAACAGAAGTTAACATGCTGTAGGTTATTATATGGGCTTTGTTGGGCTTGCTCCAAAATGAATAGACAGAGCCCAAGAGAATTAGGTGGTTTTCACATAGTTCTTACCTGGCTAGAGAACTTGAATTTAGCTGTAGGATTTTGCCATTAAAAATATGTTTTCGGAACAAGGTTGCATTATCGCCCCAGAACCCTGTGGTCTTTCTCCTTTTTTCATTATTGAGCATTTAAAAGAGGATGGTCTATCCCCTGTGTCTCTGCTTTCTCATCTCCACTCACTACTTACCTTCTTGCAATGTAGCTTCAGTTCCCAGCTCTCTAAAGAGAAGTTCTTGGTTCACTGGTAACTCCCCGATTGCAAATCCAGTAGTTTTGGCTTAATTCTTCTGAAACTGGTGTTTCCTAAAGTCTCTGGTCCATTGTTCTGTTTTCTCCAAACTCACTCAGAAGCCTTTGTTTTGGTTGATAATGTCTGATTTTCCTCCTTGTATGTCTCTACCCCTTTGTTGAGTCCTTCATTGACTACCCTTCCTTTTCTCCTCCTACAATAAGTATATTCCTAACACTGTCTTTCTCTGTCTTCTTTTCCCTCCATCTTTATGGAGATGAGTCCCATATTTCTATCTCCTGATCTGGGTAGGTTTTAATCCAGCATTTGTTATTTGCTGGACATCTCCACCTGGTTACCTTCTCTCCTACCCACCACCGATGTGTGTCTAGTTTCTGTTCATGGTGCTGGTATTCTCCAAGTTACCTAGAGCTCAACATTAAATTTGACTCTTCCTTCCCTCTTGATCTCTTAAGTCGGGTAAATCATGAAGTCTTCTTGCTTTTTTTCTTCACATTTCTCTTTTCTTCCTTTGCCTTCCCACTGGCTCAAGTGACCATACATCCCAGTTTTCTCAGGACAGTTGAAATTTACACCAAACACCCCCATTATGCTACCAGTCTCTTTTACTCACAAAAGTATCATGGTTAGAACCATAAATTAGTTGTCCTACAGCTGATACAATACTAGTTCAGATTGAAAGCAGTGCTTGCAATACCTCCTACCTGGTCTCTTACCTCTAGGATCTCCCTGAATGTGTGCTACTGGGAAAGAAGGTATTTTTTTTTTTTTTTAAGAGATCCTCTCATTTATTTTATTTTGTTTTATTTTTACTTTTATTTACTTATTTGAGAGAGAGAGAGAGAGACTGAGAGAGAGCATGAGAAAGGAGAAGGTCAGAGGGACCTTCTGGAAGGAAGGCTGGGGGCCTGATGCAGGACTCAATCCCGGGACCACGACCTCAGCCACAGGCAGTTGCTTAACCAACTGAGCCACCCAGGTGCCCTCATCTACTTATTTTAGAGAGAGAGATTTTGAGGCAGGGGAGGGGCAGAGGAAGGAGAGGGAGAGACTCTCTCCGGCAGACTCTGGCTGAGTACGAGTCAGACATAGGGCTTGATCTCAAAACCCTGAGATCATGACATGAGCAGAAATCAGCAACAGAGTCCTAACTGAAGGAGCCATCCCCGTGCCCCAAGACTGGTCTTTTTGAAATGCCTTTTTTTTTTCTTAAATTATTTTTATTTTTATAAATTTACTTGTCTGTTTAAAGTCTTGGCCAATGCCTTTTAAATAAACTAAAGGCCCTTTGGTTTTAGTTTCTGGTACTCTGATTTGGCTCCCACATTGTGTTTTCAACCTTTTTCCTACTTCTCTCTGAAAGGAAAATATGGAATATCGAAGTACAAGGCACATCTGGGCCAGTGTCTCGATGTGGTTGTTACTGTGGACGTACAGAAGATACTTTAGGGACTACCAGAATGAGGAGCTAATCCTCTTTCTGTGATTACCCCAACCTTGGTTCTTTCAATAATGAGATAGAAATGTCAGGACTGCAAGATAACCCTTGCTTGGTTTTTACTGTCTCTATTTCTGGTTCAAGGTGATGCGAAGGCACTGTTTGAGACCTCTGCCAAAGGTGGAGTGCTTCATTGTACCAGCAATCCAGCACTCCTGCCTCCCTCAGCTGAAGGGCTGCTCACAGAGTGCTTGCACACGACCACAGCCACATATTGTAGGCATAACCAGGCAAATACTTCCAAGGATGAGGATGCCATGACCTCCTGAGGCAGATAGAGACTCTGAGGTGACATCCAATCACAATGTTCTTTTACCTCATATTAAGGCCACCTTCTAATTCGGTAATGGAAACATTACCCAGGAAGCAAGTATCATTTCAGTACAAGGATGGACTTGGCTTTCCCCCAGGAATTTTGGATACCTTTCCTTGCTGCTGTGCTTGACTTTTTTCATGTCCTGAGTAGGGCTTTTGTGCATAGAAAGAGCTCTTGATAACACTTGAGTTTTAGGTAAACAATGCACAAAATTTTAAAAAGTTATATCTGTTGATTAAGCTTTTAATTTTAACTTATAAATCTTGTATTCTATATAAAAAGTGATTAAAATAAGAGCAAATAACTCCACTTTTTTCTTAGATGAGTTATTTCATTTACTCAAATTAAAAGACCAGAAATCCTTAAATAGTAGTCCTATTTACAAATCTAATTTAAATTCCTTAAACATTTAAACATGTACCAATATATTTAATAAATTTTATTTCTTTTATACAGTTTTGGATGCCTGGAAGGGCAAATTATTGACTCTATCAAGGAGAAATTTCCCATGCACTTAAAGATCTCTTGTAAATCTACATTAAGTTTGCAAACATAGCAAAACAAATGACAAACATAAAAAATTGTCCTGTATTATTTACCATGTTTTCTCATAATCCTTTCAAAACAGTTCTGAAATTATTTGCATATTTTATGTTAGAATCATAAAAAATAACGTGTCAGATTCCCTATATGTCAAATTCTCTTAAAAATGCTTCCATACATACTGATTGTCCTAATGATAAAACTTTCTCTTGAATATTACATCAAGTTTTGAGTACTGTAGGCTAGATTTATTTTATCATATTTATATTTCATTCTCATGATTTGGGAATGAATTTCTCAATCTGGAAAACATACATACCCTTTAGAAGATTCCCTCTAGTGGGTGAGTAGAGGTTGATTATTGGGTGGACAAGTAGTCATGGCCAGGATGTGGTCAGAAGGAGGAGAGATGTGGGGCTTGAGGGTTACATGCCTCTGTGATGATTCTATGTTACCGACCCAGGGCTTAGGTAATCTTTCAAATTTCTAAATGTCATGTGGAGAACTCCACATCCGTACCTTGACCTAATCCTGTTATTTGGTGTGACTCTTTGCCTCTGCCCAGATTGTAGTTAAGTTCACTTAATTAATTTCTTTACTGCTCAGTTAAATCAACATCCTTTTCACCCGGGCTTTGAAAGTATCTAGGGCGGCAGCATTGTCCAGTAGAAATAGGATGTGAGCCACAAATGTGAGCCATGCATTAAAATTTTTAAATAACATTAAAAAAATAGAGAAGCAAGTGACATTAATTTTAACAACGTATTTTACTTCACTCACTGTATCCAAGATCTTATCATTTCAACATGTATTTAATATAAAAATTATTTTGGGGGGTGCCTGGGTGGCTCAGTGGGTTAAGCCTCTGCCTTTGGCTCAGGTCATGATCTCAGGATCCTGGGATCGAGCCCCGCATTGGGAATCTCTGCTCAGTGGGGAGCCTGCTTCCCCGCTCTCTCTGCCTGCCTCTCTGCCAACTTGTGATTTCTCTCTCCATCAAATAAATGAATGAAATCTTTTAAAAAAATTATTTTTGGTCCAAGTCACTTTGTACTTTACTACCGAAATCAAGAGAAATGAAATTAGGATCAGGGCAGGAGCTGGGTAGCTGTAAACAAGTGTGCTTCAGGATATATTTTAATAGAAAGTCCAGAGATTGCTGCCAGGATCCGTGCGGCTAGATACTTCTCCTCTCCTTCTGAAGACCAAGTATCTGGAAGACCATTTTCTTTCTGCCTCCCAATGCCCGTTTCATTTAGCTAGTAAACTCTAAGCAATTATATTTTGAATGAGTGAATGAAAGAAAATAAAAGACAGGTGGCTCTTCTGTCACGGAGTAGACCTCATTAGACCCGAGAGTAAGGATGCCCAAGGGCAGAGAACTTTCCGCATTAGTGGTGGGACCTGGAACCTGTGTCTCTTTACTGGGGCTGGAGGCTCAAATTGTGGGTCTTAAGGAAATCCTGGCAAAGCATTCTCCTTTAGCCCATTGACATCTTCTTCCTTTTTAAAAGATTTTGTTTATTTGTTTTAGAGATTTTAGAGAGAAAGCATGCATGTGAGCAGGATCAGTGGGGAGGGGGAGGGTCAGAGGGAGAGACTTTCATGCTGACTCCCTGCTGAGCCTGGAGTCCGATGGGGGGCTTGATCTCACAACCTTGAGATCATGATTGGAGCGAAAATCAAGAGCCAGATGTTTAGCTGACTAAGCCACACAGGCACCCTTAGCCCATTGACTTCCTAAGGATCACATTCTGGCTCCATGAAGAGGAGTCTTCAAAGACTGTCGGAACCGCTCAGATGGTAGCAGCAGAATGGCTAATTCATTCTTGGGGCTACCGGATGTCGAGACGGCCGACTGCTTATCAGTCAGTGAGTAGTCAGTGTGCTTGCCCTTTGACCAAGTGAATTCATTTCTGGGAAAGTAGCCTAAAGAAATACAGGAAAAGTCTGTATTCGTTAGCTTTCAAGCTGTATAACGAACCCCTCCAAAACAAAGTGGCTTGAAATAATAACCATTTCTTTGGCTCATGATTTTATGGATCATTGGCATTTCTTCTTGTCTAGACCAGCTCTGCTGATTTCAACAGGGTTTGCTCCAATCTTCAACTAAAAAAAAAAAATCAAATCAAATCATGACACATTGTGGGTACTATTTGGTAGCTGTCATGTAGTTCCATTAAAATGCTTCTGTTGTGCTGTTAAATGAAAAAAGGAGGATACACGATTTTATGTACAACTACGTAGTAAGCATTAATTGAAATAAAAAATGTTAGAAAAGAATACACAAAAATTTTAATAACTGTATTGGGGCACGATATCCTGGGTCACTCTGCTCTTTACTAATCACAACTTCTCAATTATTCCACATGTGTATTTATACAATGTACTTAAAATTTTATTCAAAACCAACTTCCCATGTTTATTAAGAAGGAGTCAGTTTGTACACCTTCAGATTATTAATATGTCATACCAGAGGCACTCCAAAATACGTTTCAGCAACATTTTCTCTTGGTATGAAGGAAAATTTTACAATTTCTTCTTCTGAAAGACTAATATGAGCCTGCAAGAGCAAGAAGTAATTTAACTATGTTCAGGGACCATTTTCATCTTCAGAATTAAGGATTATTTTAATTTTACATCATTGCCTTTTCTCTTTTACTTTCCTTTTTAGTTTTATCATTTTAGGATTCCCTATTTTTAATTTTCATACAGAGATTTCTTTAACTGATCATTATAATTAAGCATAAAGTCATAAGTTACAAAGTCATGTTTTTCCTGGATCCTAGAGTTCTAAATTATTCATTTCACTTACTGTTTTTAGATTAGTTTATCTGAAAATTTCCAGCTTATTGCTTTTTTGTTGTTGTTGTACAGATAGGAAGGCAGGAAAAAAGGAAGGACATTATAAAATAGATCTTCAAGTTTGTTGATCTAAAAGTTTATATTGCTTGATGCTCTCGTGTCCTTCCCAGACATCAATTTTCTCCCAGAAGCTCCTGATTTTATTTTCTACAAATGTTGATGTACTCAATGTATTCCAGCAAACCCTCACTGTTTCTTTTTGGACCTTAACTTCTTAACTAACGCCATTTATTGATATACTATTTTTTTTCAGTGAAGTAGCAAATCAATAAATTAAAGATTAGTTCAGTGTGTCAGCTTTTCCTAAGCATTCTGGGACTCATTTACTACTTCGGTGAACATGGAGGCCAGGTGGCAGCCTCATACAGAAATAATGGGTTTTCCTGTCAAACATTTCTGGACGTTACCTTTCATACTAATTATTGAGCTCCAACCTGTTTTAAACGAGAAACTGGGCGTAGATCATAACTTAATAGGTACTAGGATTGCTAGTTAAAAAAAATTAGTTTCAGTACATCCCATTTTATATTCCACTCCCAGGCTCAGATCCTGTTTCAGGAGAATTCTTTGGGGAGATAGTTTGTTCATTACATAAAGCAAACCCGCTGCCATGGCCTGACACAGGCTATATTTTCTTTCTTTTTCTCTTTCTCTCTCCTTCCCCTCATTCCTTCTTTCCTTCCTTCCTCCTTCCCTTCCTTCCTTGTTCTTTTTAAAATAAAAAAAAATTTTTCAGGGCACACAGTTCCATAAGCGCTCTTCCACACTCCTATTTATATAACTATGTGGGTGGGATATATTAGCGCTACACTTGATCTCATCAATCTTATCTCTTGGAATCGGTACAGTCTATTTACTCTGATACTGTTCTGTTCACTCCTGCTAGCTTTTACCCCGCTTTCATCCCTCTGAGGTCCGTTCAGGGATCTGAGCTGTTTACTCTTTAGATCTTCCTGTGAGCATCACAGTCATTGCCGAGAACGCTCCCCTCAACTGAGAGTTTTACAATTCAAAACCTCATTACATTTTATAGAACCATATTTGGAATCTCTGTCCCCAACTGTTTGAAATTGCCTTTATTTTTACTTACTTATTTTACTTAAGAGCATGTAGATGTCTGATCAGAAACATTTTGTGTGGATGAAGAAAGAACAGATTAAACATAGAAAGTGAAGATGTGGGAGCCACATTAGAACAGTGTTCAGTGATCAGATTTAATGTGCTGATGGTCGGTATGGCCCGACAGGTTTCCATGTAGGAACATGTTTAACTCTAATCACACCATTCTGTTCATTCACTGCCTTGAAGACAAGGGTCTCAAGAAGTTCCATTCCAAAAAGACAGAATATCAAAAGAATGGGAAAACTAGTTTTGGAAAATGGGGAAAGATGCCTTTTGATATGCTACTGGTTGGGATGAAAATTGGTATAATCTTTCTGAGAAGCAATTTTACAATCTATAGAAAGTCTTAATAATTGCCTACTCCCAATGACTCAGCAACTCAATTTACAAGATTTTACCCAAAGGAAATAATTCTGGATTTAAGCAAAGATAAAAAGGATGTTCAACATAATATGGCTAAGGATAACAAAATGTTGGCAACAACTAAAGTACACAGCAGTGGGGGATGGCTGAGTATCACTAGCTATAGGCATTGTATGCCACATTATGTCGCTTGGAAAAATTATGCTTGGAAGAATACTTAATGATAGAGAAAAAAACGTGTGTGTGACGTATTAAGTAAAAAAAAAGCTGTCTATAAACTAGTATACTATTTTGGAGGCAAAAAGTGTAATTATGTGTAGACTACCAGATGAGAAGTATATATACCAAAATGATGAGTGTTTATCTCCAGGTGGGGGCTTATGAATGATTTTTATTTTCTTCCCTGTGCTTTCCTTTTCTTTCTAAATTTTCTGTAATAAACATGTACTCCATTTGCAAGTAAGGAAAATATTATTTTGGAAAGTGATGGGAATCAGGAGGGCAAAAATGGCTCAAAAACTGTACATAGTGCATATATCTATACACACCCACTACAAGAATTCCTATTAACGAAGAGACATTACCATTTGCGAGGGAGTGCATACGGGCTGCTCAAATGTGATGTGTGTAAGCGTGTGCAGAGCCAGTGGTCCGAAAACCCAATGATCTTTATGCAAAAAGGCATAAACAGAATTAATAATCCATATAATTTTCTTTTTCCATAGACAGATCGACTTAAACATTTTTTTAAAAGCAGAATTTGGGGGTTGGCAAAATAAACAACACCAAGCAGTGTGGAACTTCAGAGCTCCCAAATTATGGTTTACTCCACCCACAGCCTTCCTGCTCAGCCTCTCCTTGAGGAGTGCCGTCAGGATTTCTGGGTATGTCCTTGGGTATCTCTAGCCTGTGGGGACAGAGGGTAGCCTCAGGGACAGGAGCTGGGAGAGTTGGAGGAACGGAGCCTGTCCCCTGCACAGCCCTGTGTCCTAATAAGCAGAGACAGCAGGAGACAAACGCGGACTCACTTCAATGGGTAAAATAACAACAAAGAAAATACTTTTCAGAGTAATTGGTGACATTTTCTTTCTTTCTTTCTTTCTTTCTTTCTTTCTTTCTTTCTTTCTTTCTTTCTTTCTTTCTTTCTTTCTTTCTTTCTTTCTTTCTTTCTTTCTTTCTTTCTTTCTTTTTGTTCTGTAACAAGGGACCATCAACTCAGTCAGGGGCACGTTGGTAGTTCCCTCCTAGCTGCTCTGCTCCCCTCAGGACTCCCCAGGTGACTTTCCTAAGAGGTCAAATAGGGTAAAATGCTCTCCCCTATCCCCAATTTAGCATTTATTTCGCTTGGTAAACCTATTATCATTGAACGGTGGGCTGAACATGCTCCGTGCCCGGCTGCTCTGTGAGCCGTGGCGTTGGGGCTGCTTCTGTTCCTAAATACCTATTTTCAAACCTGGTTCATTTACAGGAATTAGGATTAACCTTCTAATAGGCAAAGCCAAGAGGCCCTGTGGTAATTTGGAGAGCCCGCAGCTCTCTCTGTAGGCCTCCTCAGCCTAGGCCCTTTACAACATGACCTTGCTCAGTGGTCCGGGGGGAGACACGCTTTGGCAAGTCATGGCAACTGGAGATATCCTCGGGGTGGAGGCTGTCCTCAAAGCTGTCGCCCTAGAAATTCAGCAGTAAACTTTCTTCATTTCAAAAACCTGCATCTCTCTCAGTGAAATATTGGAGGGCACTTTTTGAGGAATTTACTGGAAGTGTTTTGCATAACGTACTACATTTTACTTGCTCATTCTCATTCTCCTCTACTTAATTAATTAAAATGTCATCAAGAATTATATCAGTGTGGCCAAGGGGAGGTGGACTGAGGCAGCCTAGCCTTTATTGCTTTTTTAAGTATATACGCACCCTTCCTCATTCTTCCTGTAACTTCCACATACCCACAGCCAGGAAACCCCTCCTCCTTTTCCAGAGGCACCTACAAGGACCAGTCTTTGAAAACCAGGGCTAACTTGCATCTCAGAACTCATTTTATTATCAGGAACATCTGCAATGCTTTGGTAGTAGAGGCAGTCGCTGTGTGTTGCAAAACTCCTTCTAGATTGTTCTTCAGGTCACTCTGGGTGAGGTTTCTCATCTTGACATGATGGAAGACTGTCTTATGTTTCTTATATTCCTGGCCCAGATTGGAATTTCTTATTTTTGTTTCCTTCATCTTCCCCCACTACCTCAACATATTGATGTCATGCCTGAGTCCCTGGTGGTGGGCTTTAGGGGCTCTGGAAAGCCATGGCATTTGTTCTCTCCTTATTACTTCTTATGACGTACTTTCTAGATTCTTATTCATCCCCCCCCCCCGTACCTTTAATTTTCCCCTTTCTCTGGCTCAAATGTTCCCAGATATCTCCTATTTTAAATAATTCTTTCTTTGGGCAAGACACTGCTATCCCTCGCTGGAGCTTGTTATAGCCCTATTTCTAGAACAGGTATTCTGTCTAGTTTTTGTCTCTTCCTCCCGTTCATTCATTCTTCAAAATCCACAATATTCTGGCTTCTACCCCTACAAAACTACCAAACTGCTTGCATTTGGGTATTCAGGGGCTCCTAATTGTTCATTTTCAGTTTCCATCTTATGAGATCTCTCTGTAGCATAAGCTGAGTTGTGCACTCCTTGTTTCCCGAAACTCTGCTTTCTGGGCGCCTGAGACACCACAGCCCCCAGTTCTCTTTTCCCCGACCACTGTCGTCTGCTTCCATTTTGTATCCTCTGATCTTATTCCCTTGTTGCTCTAGTCTACGCCATCTTCCCCTCTAGATCATCTCTTGCAAATCTGGGGCTTTGAATACCATCTTTGCATGCCGTCCAAGACAATAAAACTAGCTCTGACTTGTCCTGGTGTCCAGAAACATCACGTGCAGCCTCTGCCTTATTTTTTTGACTCTAGTTTCTCTCAAGTTAAACCTGCTGCTGTTGTTCCTTTCCTTGTTGTAACATCCAATGACTTCGTGCTGCCCAGAAGTGAAGCCCAGACTCTCTGGGCTGGCCTCCAGGTACTTGATGAGTCATATGCTGTATCCCGAGAGCCGGATCTCTCCTACAGCCCTGAATCGGGTTGCCCGTAACTTAGCCAGTCTCCTCAGAGTCAGTCATCTGGTAGTTAAGGCAGCGTGCTTGAGTGTATCTGCCTGCTGTCTCTACCCGTGGCATTTTTCAGCACAGGTTACAAATGAATGAATGGAGCGTCTGCTTGCTCCTACACAAGAGTCTCTGTCCTTACTCTTCTCTTCCTCATTCTTGTGTCATCTCCTCCATGAAGTCTTTCCTGATCCTTTCTCTGGAAGCCTTCTCTCCTCCTTTGAGCGCCATTGGCCTTGTTTTATTACACTAGTTCTATGCCACTTTATACCTTTTTATAGCCTCCCCACTGCCTCTCACAGTACCTTATATTCACCAGGTGCTTACTGAATGGACGGAAGACTTAATGCCATCTTCCTAATACTTTGAAATGTGAAGCTCTTGGGATATGAACTTTTGCTCAAACCTTTCAAGAAAGAATTTAAATGAAATTAAAATTGAAGTTAAAAAAGTAAATCTGTTTTTTTATTTTAACCATAGAAATGTTCCTAGATCCTACACAGAGAAGATTGGTATATACATTTGATGAAGGAATTTTAGGATCTAAAAGTGAAACCAAATAGTGTTAAGACATTGGGGTAGCAAATATCATTTAATATTTCCATCTATTAGCAGTTGGTGATTTTCAACATAATCTGCCAATTCAACCATATCTGTCATAATTTCATTTCTAACTCAACAACGGTTGCTCTAATGTGTTAGGCTAATGGAATCCTAATACAGTTAAAGGTATTATGGCCAGATTAACTTAAATATTTAAAAATCATATTTGATTACTGTGTTATAAGTATGGTTATTAAAAGATGTTAAGCAATCAGGATCATCTGCTCCTGTATTGATATGTGTGTAACTGTGACTTATGCTGACCTTATTTATGTCTAACACATGAACATGGCAGCTATATTGAACAGAGTTCTTGGCTACTTAGCAATAAGACACATTTCTAAGAGTTGATTAACTGTATTTCCAATGCACATGTAATTGATCTGCATGTCAGGTGGTGACTTGGCATAAAGCTGCAGGTAAGCTCTCAAGCACATATGCAAAGTGGGGGTCTTTGTCTGCATTTGTGAACCTGGAGTGGATTTAGGACAGTTTGGAGAGTAAGCTGTCATGGAGGAATTGGGAAGATGTTTTTTAATCTTGGACTTTAGCTACATTTCTGATGGCCACTAACACAGAAAAACCTGCTTAATGAGGAGGCCACTTGTGTAATTTTTTTTTTTTTTTTTACTTAAAGTAAAATGTAAAATGTCAGGCAGCTATCCATGACTTACTCTAGGGAAAGGGACCAGCTAATGATTAGTCTTCTGTTTACAATTAAAGTCTGATTTCTTTTCCTAATTTTGGTTGACTTGCTATTGGCTCTCCGGACTCCTAATAGGCCTTGTGGATTCTAAATAGATTCTGCTTTGACTCCCAATTACCATGTAATTAAAGGACCTCCAAAGGCTGCCCTTTAATTTTGTTTATGTTCATTTTGTTAAAAATAAGACAACAGATTCAAAATGGAGTCACTTATGCTAAGCCCCATGTCACGAAACCAAGAATTAATCCTTAATTATAATTTTAACCTCTCCCAGGAATAGAATCTTTAACCAGTTAATCAGGAACTATCTGATCAGCAGTAGTGAGGTAATCTGTCTGATAGACCCTCCATCTTTCTATACCTCTGTGCCCTAAAGGAAGGTGATCTGGCCACAGCCAACCCACTTTTCACTAGTATACTTTCCTTGTCCTGCTCCCGTCTGCCTGTAGAAGTCTTCCATTTTGTACAGCTCCTCGGAGCTCTTTTCTATCTGCTCGATGCCCAAGTAATGCATTGTTGAATCAGATCTCTAAAAGTAACTTTGTTGAATTTTGTTTTTTAAACTTTTTTTTCCTAGGCTTTTATTCTGTAATCTACTTTTAGTTGCCATATTAGTTTTATAAAATTTGTACATGCTTTTTAATAATATCCCACCTCCATTTTCCAATGTAGACCTTCTTTATTTTAAAAAAACAAAAACCAAACTGACAAAATCACCAAAACGACAGCATAGACTTTGATGGAAACAAATGTTGTGGAAATGGACTAAATCAGGAGAGGGTGGGCTTAAGAATATGGATTTGGTGACTGGCTTCAGCCCTGGAAGGAGGGGGAAAATGCCTCAATCCCCTGTGCTTGGCCTTCAAGGTTCAACTGAGGAGACATTGTGTTCATTTTCTAAAGTAAGGGCCTTTTCTGTACATTCTTGGGAGTCTGTGCATGAACTTGATAGGTGGCTGAAATGTGGATAGTCACCCCTACCCTTTCATCAGTAGAAGGAACCCGAGTATAGTCCTGAAGTTATTTACAAATCTCCCCCTACGATGGGGCCAGAGTCTCTGAGCCTTCCCAGGCGATGGTTAGCTAAGGTGATAATGGGATGAAATTAGAGGAGAGTCCCTGTGGCATGTGGGCCACAAACATAACGTTCTACCAGTGACCTTTAAGGGGCCATGCCCCCTCCCCTGCAAAGTCACTCATATAGTGAATAATTAAGAGTTTTTCTGGAAGTAGTGACTTTAATATTGGGGATTTCAGGAGGGTAGAACACTTGATACCTGGTGGGGCTTCACAAACCACACTTGGTCTTCTCTAGCTCCACAGAGTGGTGGCCCTAGACCTCAAGATCTTCGAAGGTCTGATGGGCTGCAGTAAGAAGCCGGGCTCCCAGCCCTTAATGAAGGTCTGTTCAGCACAGTAAGCAGTAATCACCATCAGACCTTGCAAAAAAGTGCTGAGTTACTTTTCTTTCTGCTTTCTCTCGATGATTCAGGAGGGTAGAGGGGAAAAGTCACTCATATGGGTTACCCCAACCCATAAATAATTGAAAGAATCTGTAATGCAAATTCAAATTCATTTCATTTCATAACAACCCCACTTAAACAGCTCATTCAACTGTGTATGCTGGTAAATGGAGTGGAATCGGAATTGACAGGAGGGGTTTCTCTTGACTGCTTGAACACACCATCTGAGATGCAGAAATGCTTTCTGGCACAAAACAAAGAAATCAGCAAACGAAGGCAGTCATTTTCAGCTACCCCACTTCTTTCTTGCCTTTCTGATGAAACACCTGATGAAATGAGAAGTGGTTCAGGAGCGATAGGCAGAAGAATGCCTACGTGGAGTAATGGGAGACAGAACCATGGTTGCTAGAAAGATGGGTCCAGGCTTATCAGTGATAGTGTAAAACATACTTCCAGGCTGGAGATAAGCAGGGAGCAAGGCTCGTGATCAGAGAACACAGGAAATTAGCCTGCAGGGAAGGCATCTTTCAATCACTAATGTCTTCTGAGATTTAAGAACAAGACGGTTCCAGATCAGGTAATAGCAGAGAAAACTGATGTTTGTCTTTTTCTTCCTCTCCTGCCGAGATTCTCCCCTTTCCCTTTACTGCTCCACCCAGTGAAGTAAGCCCTAGGGAGTCATTGCCTCAAGGGAGGGATGTGAGTGTGATGAGGCGTCAAAGAGAAAGAGGAAGTAGCTTTCATTTCTAAAAGTCCAAGCCTTGGGTATAACTGAGAAGATTTGGGATCCAGGCTGAGTTTGATAAAATTAGGTTTGAGGGGAGAGGACTTTCTCTTGAACTACGGGAGGATTGCTTTGGCCCAGGGAGTGGAAGGGAGGGCTTGGGAGAGGGACGGGAGAGATTTGCTGGTGGGCGCTGGAGTAAGTGCTCAGTGTCCCGCTTCCCGGGTGATACAGGGGAAGGTGGCAGGACTGCCAGCCCTCAGAGACTGTGAACAGCTCTGTAGATCCCTGAGCCACAGGGTGACACCCTGAGAGCAAAGAATTCCTGCGCCCTACCGCCATGGCAGCTGTGGAGAGAGCCAAGGGCCCAAGGGGGTCACAAACAATGAAAGAACAAACATTTCATGGCTCCCACGGAGGACTCAACATGTTAGTACGGTCCGAGGCCTTCTTAGCATTGAGACACAACTCTGGGGAAAGAGGGTAGTTTTCAAAATGAGTGGGGCTGTTTCTACCACTTCTGGAAGAATGTGCTATCAATACAGAAATTATGTGAGTTGATATAAAAATAAAGAGTTTATAAAGATAAAGAATTATAAACCCATGATTTGTACCTGCCTTGAATTGGGCCAGATCTAGGATTTTAAACTTCCCAGAAGAGTGTATGGGAGACTGATTATAATCCCTTAAGCTAGAGGACAACAATTTAGAGGCAAAGGCCATGGTCCAGGTGAGGTGTATTCTTGGAAGTAACTGTGGAGGGAGTTTGGAGACGGAGGTGGACTATGATGAAGAAACCAAGTTTATTTATTTATTTATAAAAGATTTTATTTATTTATTTGACAGACGGAGATCACAAGTAGGCAGAGAGACAGGCAGAAGCAGGCTCCCCGCTGAGCAGAGAGCCCGATGTGGGGCTCGATCCCAGGACCCTGGGATCATGACCCAAGCCGAAGGCAGAGGCTTTAACCCACTGAGCCACCCAGGTGCCCCAAGAAACCAAGTTTTAAAGGGGTAGTCAGCTTCACGCCTCGGGGACAGACCCAGAAAAGGTCGTGGGGGCAAGAAGGAAAGTAGGAGTTACAGCAGATAGGAAGCAGAAGGAGGGAACTTTATTTGGATCCAGAAACAAGATAATTCATTTCTTCTTGGGAGAATCTTCTAGAAAGGGAGGGAGGAGTGAACTTAGTGACTCTAGCTCAGTTAGTTCCTGACCGTTCAGGCCAGTAGGGACAACTGGTAAGCCTCAAGGGATTCTTCCCAGGCTTATGGGGAAGGAGGTAGAATCTCTCTTCCCCAGAGCCAGGCCTACAGACAACACCCGCAGAAGCACACATTCTGCTGCAGGGGCCTGGGGTCTGGGAGCTGAGGAGAGTGTGCCATAAAGCAGAACGCACTCTGGAGTAAGTCTGCAGAATGCTGCCCGGCCTCAGGAGAGCAGTGTTTAAAAGATAATTTCAAGAAGATGGGAAACACAAATTCCTCTCTTTGTCTTTTTCTTGTAGGAAAAAAAAAAAAGTGTTAACTTTCCATGGTAGACTGTAGAGAACCATAGCTAACAATGACACAACTCAAGATTGAGGGAGTCTTGGGAAGGGAGAGAGAGATTCTGATCTTGACTCTTGGTTTCTTGACTTCGGAGACCCAAGAATCAGGTGAGAATTGCTTCACCTCTTGTAGTAGGGATCTACCAGCTCCGCGGCTGAGGAAGGGAGCAGACTGAGCTGGGAACTCACCACCCTCGGGACCCACCATCCTGAAGCCAAACGCTGATAGAAGCCCAGGGAAGCTTATGTTGGCCAAAAGTAGTCTTACCTGTGGCCAGACTGACTCCCTCTGGTGGATGGGACCCTAAATGTAGAAGGGAGAAGTTGAGGGTTTCCTAGGTAAGGGGCCCCCCAGGTAAGTGAGACAAGAAATTTGCTCTGAAAAAGAGCTCCCCCGCTAGAGCCTGGAGAAGCTAGCACCCACACTACAGTGGGACGGTTTGCTTGAGAGAATGACCGTTCCAACACACTAGATTTGGAACAGAGACAGTCAGTTTTCTGAGGGCACGTGAAAGAAGAAAACTTTCCTTTGCAGGAATGCAAATATTTACTAGCACAAAAAACATGGTGAGGAAATAATTTTGTACCAATGTTTCTTTCTTTCTCTGTCTTTACTCAGCCTGGTGGGCCCTCCACATCTGCCATAGACTCTGGTCTCTGGTTTTTGTGTTCCCAAAGCTTGCATCTGTGTTAACCCTATCATGAGCTAGGTTCTTATGATGGAGGTAATGCTGCTGGTTGAGATGGGGGAGACTTTCCTCCAAGAGCAGCAGTAAAGGACTCCCCTGGGTTGGGTAGCAAGGAAGAAAGGGGAATAAAAAAGAGAAAGCCTCATTTTGAGGGGGGAGGGTGTCCTGTGAGGCCCACAAGGAAAAGAATGAAAGATGTCCCTAATATTTTACACATTGTCTTGGATGTAGGAAGTGAGTAACATTGGGCTCCATTTTTCTGGATTTGGACTGGATCCACCTAGCCATGCCAGTGAGTCTGGATACTTTCTGATCTCATGATAGAGCTGTTGCTGGTTGATGTTCTGAATGCTCCCCTTTGGCTTAGAACTTCTGAGCTCCCTTACTGTTATAGATTTCGTTTATTTATTGGAGAGAGAGAGAGCACGTACATGAGCAAGGGGGCAGGGGGAGAGGGAGAAGCAGGCTCCTCGCTGAGCAAGAAGCCTGATGTGGGACTCGATCCCAGGACCCTGGGACCATGACCTGAACTAAAGGCAGACGCTTAACCGGCTGAGCCATCCAGGTGTCCTGTGGAGTTCCCTTACTTTTAGATAGAATAGTTCCTCTTTGTTTTGTCCCATTTAATGGCAAGGTTCTAAGCAGCATCAAAGGGATGTTGAAAAGTGCATGGGCTTCCCCTGATTCTTTCCACTCACTTAGGAGCTAGGAATGAGTCTTTGTTATGCGTTCATACAAAAGAACAATTATCGAGGGCCTCCAGGAGTACCAGGCACTTGTTTGGAGCTAGAAATCAGATGGGAGCCCCTCTCTGCCTGATGGGAAACCCATCTTGAGTCACAAGTTAGTGTGACAAGCACTACAGTACATATGGGCTCTGGGGCTATGATTCCGCCTTTAGGAGGCATCCCAGCCGAAAAACGTTTCAGTTGCTTAGGATTTTTTTTCAAAGAGGCGATTTTTGCAAGAGAATCGTAGAAATAAGGACTTAACAAGTTGACGTCAGTGAGAGGCTAAAACAATCTCTAGAATTTCCTATCACGGACTTCTTATCACATGAAGTAATTAAATGTATTTATTGCTTAGACAGTGTTAGGTGTTTTGTAGCTTTCCACCAAGAGAAATCTTACCATAACAATGTTCTTTGCCAATTTTCCTATTAAAGCTTGTTCAGGAAGAAGTGGAAATTCTGCATTGTTTTGACTGTTAGCACCATTTTATTTTACTTGCATTGTAATTGTAATTTTCATGCAGGAGGGAAAGAGGTGGTTTAACACGCTAGGAAAATTAGAGCAAACGTTCCTTTTTCTTTTTCTTCTTTTCCGTCTCCTCTCTCTCCTCTCTGTCCGCCCTGCTCTCTCTTGCTTCTTCCCCCACCCCTTATTCTCCTTCCTCTTCTTCTTCTCCTCCTGCTTCTGTATTTGAAATTTTAAAAATAATGTCAAAGTGAAAATTACTGGGTGAAATATTACATTGTTGAATTAATTTAAATTCATTTTCATATAACAAATGAATAGTGAATAAGGTTTCCTATAACAGACAAATAAGCGTACTTGATCTCAAAAGGAAAGGTTATGTGACAATAAAACATTATTTATAAACTAGAACCTCATAGTTTGCAAATGACCGATCCAGGGTTCAGTTTTATAATGACAGGACACTGATGAAGTATAAAGATGATAAGAAAGAATTTTCACTCAGACCTGGGTAGTATTTATATTCTTAATTTCTTTGAGTTTTAAATATCCTGCAGTTTTTTTTCCCTTATCTTTATTTGAGTTTTAAATATAAGTATCTGAGTTTTAAATACCCTGCAGTTTCTTCCTTATCTTTATCTGAGTTTTAAATGTAAGTACCTGAGTCTTAAATATAAGTATCTGAGTTTTAAATATAAGTATCTGAATTTTAAATATCTTGCAGTCTCTTCCTTATCTTTATAATAAAATGTTCATGTCTTGCTCAGTGATTTGTTTTCTCAATATTCTTTCAGTAATAATTCTTTCTATTAAAGCCTGTGACCCCTGATTTTAACTTTAATTTTAATTAAAGTGAAGTTTCAGAAATTGGGGCTTATCATTCTTGGGGTCAACTAACCAGCTTTTTCTCTGTGATTTGCAAGGGTGCTTTATACATTAAAACATTAGCTGTCTTTCGTGTATATTGGGAACATTTTCCTCTGTGTATTGTTTGTGTTTTAACCTTTTGACAATTACTGCTTTCAGATTTTTTTCTGTTGCCCGACATATGATCTTTTAGTTGTAAATAAAATTTTTAGATTTTTATCATTTCTGTCTTAAAATGAAAGTTTAAAGAAGCTTCCTTCAAACCAAAATTATAAAGATGGTCATCCATATTTTCTTCTATTATTTTCATGACTTCATGCATAACTTTTAAATCTTTGATCCATCTGGAATTTATTTTGTTATGAAAATGAGTTAGGAATGCAAGCATATTTATTTGGGAAATTACTAATTTAGTGTTTTAATAAAATGTACGGGTTTTGTCCTGTTGAACTGCTTTTAAATGCCACCTTAATTCTCTACTGCATTTTCCTATCTTGATTCTATTTGTGGCCTTTATATGTGATCTCCCTCCTCAGTCTGTCTCTATACCCATGCCGCCATCTCCTTTTAAAAATGACTGCGGCTTCGAGGACATTATAATAATTGGTGCGACAACTTCTCACATGTTATTCTACTTTTTAAGGACTGTCTTGGCTCTTCTTGCATTTTTATTCTTTCGGATTGATTTTTAAAAATAGCACTTAGTGTACCAGGCATTTTATTTATTTATTTATTTTTTTTCCTGTATTGATTTTTCAGGAAAACAAATTACAAAAGTAACATATGCTCGCTCTAACAAAGTCAAACGATGTAGACATGCAGAGAATAAGCCTGGACAGCCTTCCCTTCTCCCCCTGTAGCAACACATCCCGAAGCTAACTGCTGTTAGCCATTTGTTGGGCATTCATCCCTTTGAACATTTTTCCATTCTTACACATAAACACATTTCACAAGAAAGTGCCCCCCCCCAATCAGTGATATTTTCACTAGGGTGTCCCAATAAATATTTGGAAAGACATATTTGCTTTCACATTTCCGGCTTTCAAATCAGGTAATATGTTTCTTTTTATTTTATTTTTTATGTACACTGCTGTCACACGATTCATCTACATCACAGGAATTGCACGAGATGGTGTGATAGTGAAGCACATTTCAAATATACCTTATGCCGTTCCCCTAGGCATGTTCTATGCTACGTAAATCTGCAGGATACCCTGCAAAGAAAACAAGGGTTCCCTGGGCAAATGAGTTTGGGCAACACTGGGTGGCATGTTTTCCTCTTGGATATCTGTGATGCAAGGGAACATATTAGAGATACTCTGTTAAGTCCTACGATAAAGGCTTAATTTTGTCTGACAGTGTTTTCTAAACTAACTTGATCAGGGGATCAAGGTTTTCTAAACTAACTTGATCATTCGGAGAAGGCAGTTTGGGAAGTGCCGAGTTCCATACATTCACCCTGTTACGGGCTGGGGGTGGGAAGGAGGGAGCCTGGAATAGCCCCCAGCTCTCTGGCTTTGATAAATGGGTGGTTGCTGTTGTCACTGACTGAGATAAAGAATAGAAGTGCAGGATCAATTTTGGACATATCGAGTTTCGATGCCTCTGGGAGGTTCAAGTGGAGATGTTTAGTAAGCTGAGAATTTGCAGGTCTAGAATTCAGGTGAGGGGTCAGAGCTAAAGAACAGTGGCTTGGAAAGTTTGCTTTGGATTACAGCGTGTTGTCTAAAAAGGCCCATTTTAAAATGCACATATATTACCTAGGAAGGGTAAGCATTAAATTATTAATACGTATTATATTATCATATTAGCTTACTATCATTTTAAAGCAGAGATCAGGCCCCTGAAGGAATGGAAATCAAGACTGGTGAATTGTGAGTGGAGGGTCAGCAAAGAAATAGTCTGAAGTGGTGATTTCCAACCCTTTAGAATCCGGGGCCTGTTTTGAGTGCCAAGATTTTTTTTTTTTTTTTTTCCAAATCTCCCCATTGCCCTTCTCTCTACCCCCTCACCCCTCTATCTGCCCCCTCATTCTACTTTTAATGTTCTTTGATTGAGAAGCTAGGCCCTGACCAAAACTAGTAGGAGTCAATTTCAAGAGAAATCAGTGCAAATTTAGTGAGACGTTTATTCATTCCCTGTGCAGATGGTGGCCCTGCAGTGCGGTCTTCTGATCTTCCTGCTACCCCTGTGTTTCCAGGAGAAGACGGACTTAAGAACCCTGACTTTCAGATTTGGGCCTAATAGGGGGTACGTTTTCGCCTTACGCGGGCTTGTGTTGCATTAAAACAAGAAGCTGTGGGAGAGGAGGGTGCCGGTCCCATCTCTGGGTCAGTCACCTGCTGTCTGTTCCACCCCGGTCCGTTTTAGCCAAGACTGAACTCTCAGCCCGGTGTCTCCCTTCGCTAACTAGGTGACCTCAGAGAAACCTCGCCGCCTCCTTTGCCTTAACTATCAAAACGGGATAATAGCAATAGCTTTTCTTGCCTCCCGGGGCCCTTGTGCTGAAGTCAGTAAGATAAATAGTTGTGAAAGTGAGTGGGAAGGTTACGAGTGCTCTAAAATGTGAGGTATTTTCATGGCTGCATTTTCATATGACTTACCACCCGGTATCCTGAAGGTAGCGGTTCCCTGGGAGGGGGTTTAATCATGTGCGCGCACCGTGGGGTGGACTCCATTTAACCTGTGTGTTCTGGTTGATTAGGTTATTGTGTGTAGATTGCAGGAATTTCAGGCTCTACTCCATCTTTTTCTTTTTGATATAATTTTAATGAGATTTGCCCCATTCTTTTATTGTATGGCAGGCTACGGCTAGAATAAATATAAAGAAGTTTTAAAAAATGTGGAAAACAGGAGGGCTGGGGAGATGGAAAAATGCAGGGGGTAAGGCCGGGGACGAGAGTGGGAAGGTTGTTCAAGATCTGTATGGGTCTCCTGATGGCTTTAGAATTCCTGGGGGCACTTCCTTCTGTGCCAGGCACTGAAAGATAAGAGAGGAGGCCCGATTTAGGCCGCCGAGAGAAATGTCTTTTTTAATCATTTGAAGGCTACCATATTCCTTCCAGGAAGCTTCACTGCCAGGCCCGGGAACCCAGTGCTTTTCTCTGTACTGTACAAGCAAGGTCTGCACGGTCCCAGGCTCTCCCCACACCGTGGCCTCTGGCGTGCTTCTCTGAGTCGGCAGTTGTGCGGGGGTAAGCCAGGACTTTTAAAATGATGCAGGCTCGGGACACCTGGGTGGCTCAGTTGGTTAAGCGGCTCAGGTCATGATCCTGGCGACCTGGGATCGAGACCCGCATCCGGCTCCTTGCTTGGCTCCTGCTTCGCCCTCTGCCTCTGCCCGCCACTCTGCCTGCCTGTGCTCGCTCTCTCTCTCTCTCTCTCTGACTAATAAATTAAAAAAAAAAAAATCTTAAAAAAATTAGTAAAAAATGATGCAGCCTCATTAGAAGGGCATATTTTTCATTGGACCAATCCAGGTAACTCTTAAAGGCCATTTACCCTGTGTTGAGCTTGTTATGTTTCACTAATCGAGTCCCTCTCACTGAATTCTAGTGACTACCTAACTAGTGAGTCATTTCTTTCCTCAAGACCTTGTTCATTTTCCTCTCCTGGGAGGGAGTGTGTGTGTGCCTTTGTGAGTGTACGTGCATGTGGGTGTACTCACAGATGTGCGTGCTTGTCTTGGGTGTGTCCGCGTGAGCAAGGGCGTGCGAGCACCCGACGTAGGCCTGCCATGCACACTTCAGGGTGCATCACCGAGATTATTTATTCCAATAAGCCAGCGAGGTAGCAGCTGCCCCATTACATGACAGGACTCAGAGAGATGCAGTAACTTGTTAAAGTCAACAGCTAGAGAGCACTGTGACTCAGTCCCTGATGTTTGAGGCCATCAAGGATGGGGGAATGGGTCACATAAGCCATATATATATGCCCTCCCGTGTTTAGAAGATCTCCTCCAGCAAGCCGTCCAGTTTTACTGTCCTAGGCTTCTTCTGGGGAGAGTCAGGCATTTCTGAAAGAAGGAAGGAAGGGAAAGAAACACTTACAGAGCACAGCAGGACTGCCTACAAGTCTGAACATCCGAGATTAGAAGGAGGACTCACAAATGACTGAGAGAATCCCAACAGTTGATAAATTTTTTCATCACCATTTTTTTTTTTTGGTGATTTATTTTTATGCCATAATGAGTGTTTTTTGCAGAACATTCTGGAAACTAAGTAGAGTCCCTTTTGTTAAAGCACAGCAGCCTGTCCTTGAGACGAAGTCACTGTATTCTCTGGCATCTGGGAATGAATATCTCTGTAAAGGCAGTGCCTGATTGTGTCATGCCAAGAATAGTATGAAGTAGAGTGTGGCCAAAGGAGTGGGCACAGCCTGACCCTGTAGGTGTCACCATGACACGGGGACACACTGAGCCTGGCTTGAGCTCTGTCAATTAGGGGTGATAGTTGGGAGTGTGGAAATTATGTTCACAGTGTCACTGGCTCTTTTTCTCCGTTATTTTCTTATTCTCTGTTATTTGTAAGTTGCCAACAACTTCAGCCATTTCTTTCAGGACAGAAATTAGGTCCCGTAATCTGACTTTGTTCTACCAGTCTTGCTCACCATTTACTCAGAGCATTTTATAGCTGCCAGCACTGGAACCCTGTCATCCGCTTACCTCCTTTTGAGGTGTTTGGGTACAAAGAATTCAGTTCCCCTAGCTCCAGGCTCTAGATCAGTGGTTCTCAATCCCGACTGTACATTCGAGTAGCCCTGAGGGGCTGTTAAAAATACTGATAGCCGGGCCCCATCCTAAGAGAGTCTGATTTAATCGGTCTAGATGGGACCCTCAAGTTGGTGTTTTTCAACAGCTCCCCAAGTGATCCTAATGAACAGTCAAAATTGGGAACTACTGCTCTGGATGGTTGACTCATCCTACATAACCCGTCAGCTGAAGTCTCTGCAGCTTCTGGGGCTGTGTGAGGACATGGCTGCCTTTGTGGGAATTAGGAAAAGATGGCCCTCTGCCTGCACGCATGAGGAAAATGTGCTCCCCCTCTTGTGGGTTGACACGGCTTCATAAGCGTGTGTGAGGCTTGGTGAGCAGTTCTTGTCTTCAAGTTCTGCAGGTCAGTCCTGGTGGTTTCCAACCTGGTTTGGCAGTTTCTCCTCTAGGGTCTCTTGGCCTGAGGCAGATCTCATCTGTTTGAAAAAATACAGAAGGAACACTTCTAAAATGGCAGTTTGAGAGACTCCACTGATCTCAGCTGCACAACTCTAAGTCAGGCAAAATGTGAAAAACAGCCATTTAAAGTTTCTGGAAATTGTCCTCAGGGCATATAGGATATGGGCACATATTTATTTAAGGAAATCTACTAAGTATCTGTAAGAAGGATTCTGAGGCATTTGAGCCTCAGGACATCTCTCTGCCCGCAGCTCATTGTGATAGAAGCTCTACTTTGGGTGAGTGTGGTCAAGAAGGGCTTCCACTTGTCCCATCTCTTAGTCTAGGGTTATCATTTCTTCCTTAGAGGAGAAAGTTATCAAAATTTCTCATTGGTCACCCCTAGCTTCAGGTTGCAGAATCTCTATCCCAGGCAGGTGTAGGATACTGGAACCTTTGTTCATAAGGTCAGGGTTTTAGGTCAGGAGAGAAGCAAATCAAGAAAACCAGGGTCAGTGTTCTCTAATGCCCCACTCACAGAGCAGGAAGTCACTTCAAGAGAAGCAGGGTCTTGTCCCTGCCCTCAGCTCCAGAGCAGTGGCACAGAAGTTTTCCCAGAGAGACATGCAGGCTATAAGAACAAAGAGCTCAATAGCTCTTCCTAAGGTTATTGGTTTTATTTGGAATAGAGCGTGGTAAAGTGAATAGAGTGTGGTGAAGTAAATAGTATGTAGTAAAGGGCGCTATCAAAAGCAAAGGAAATTTGGTAGTAAACAATTCTGAGGAGGTTGTTATCTCCATGACTGACAGCAACAAGCTAAACTGAAGGACAGCCAGAAGTATAACTGAAAGATTTAGAGAAAAGGACAGCTACGAAGAGCTCTTCTGGGACTGGAACAGTCTTCAGACTGGGCTCAAAGACTGCCTCTGCAAAGAGGCCTGATTTAATTGGATTGGACTGTGGAACAATCAGTGGCAAAGGACATTGCTGAAAACAATACAGACCTTAGCCGGCAGTTTGTGAAGGCTAATAGCTGAGTGTGAGTAGTAGAGGCAGAAGAACAGGGAGCTAAAAAAGAGATCAAGGAATGACACAAAGAGAGTGCTGATAAACCAGTTGTCGCTTCACGGTGACTATCAGTGTCTCCAATAGTGTGCTTGCTGAGAAGTGACATCAGAGGCTCTGCGTGGTGGTGGGATAAGCCTCACAGAAGCAGTCCAGTCAAGTTGCTAAACAAATAAACATATAAACAACCACAAAAACAAGAGAAGACCCAGAGAGGTGGTGCTGGGAAGTCAATATGCAGAGTTGCTGCAGTCTGTTGTCCAAAATGTCCAGTTTTCAACAAAAAAATCATGAAATGTACAGAGAAACAGGCAAAAGTGATTTGTATGAAGGAAAAAGGGCAGGCAACAGAAATAGCCTTTGAGAGGACTCAGATGTTGGACTTAGCAATGACTTCGAATCAACTACTATAAATATGTCTAAAGAATGCAAGGAAATGTTACTTAAAGAAGTAATGGAAGGTATGATGACAAGGTCTTAGCAAACAAGATATCTACCTTGTAGTATATATAGGTGCTTACATCTATATTTATGTTTATATCTATATCTATTGTCTATATTTGCATGTATGTTTGTATATAATATGTAAAGCAAAATCTGACAGAAGCAAAGGGAGAATTGGCAGTTCAACAGTAATAATTGGAGACATCAGTTCCCCACTTCTAGTAGTGGGCAGAATGGCAAGCAGAAGATGAGTAATTAAGTGGAAGACTGGAACAACCCCGGAAGCCAGCTCCCCACTGGACATCTGTAGACTACTCTGCTCACCAACAGCAGGATACACATTTTTCTCAAGTGCACATGAATAATTTTTTAAGTTAGACTATATGCTAAGCCTCAAGACAAATTACAACAAATTTAGAAGGAATAAATCAGAGAGAGCATGTTTCCTGAACTCAGTGGAGTGAAATTAGAAATCAATAACAGAAAAAAAATTGGGGAATTTACAAATACGTGGAAATTTGAACAACACACTTCTAAACAACAAATGGAAATTAGAAATTTGAGAGAAATGAAAACACGAAATACCAAACCTTACGAGATGCACCTAAAACAGTGCATCGAGGGAAATTTATAGTCTGAAATGCCTACAGTACAAAAGACCTCAAATCAATAGCATAACTTTATACCTGAAGGAGAATAAAAAGAAGAGTAGATTAACCCAAAGGTAGCAGAAAGGGAAAATAAAGACTTAGGGTGGAGATAAGTGAAACAGAGAATAGAAAGTCAATAGAGAACAATCAGTGCAAACCAAAGGTTGGTTCTTAGGGATCGACAAAATTGGCAAAGCTAGAGTGGCCAGGAAAAAGAGAGAAGACTCAAATTATTAAATCTGGAATGAAAGAGAGAACATCACTTCAACTTTAAAGAATAAAAAAAGATTATAAAGGAAAGCTTTGAACAACTATATGTCAGTAAATTAGGTAACTTAGATGAAACATATTCCTGGAAAGACATACACTATTGAAACCAGCCAGAGAAATAAATAGATCATCTGAATACAAGGATGGAAAGTAATGAAATATGGCAAGTAGAACTGTGGCGGAAACTTCCTCCAAATTTCCAAGCAGTAAACCCTGATATAAAAACCAAACAGAGACATCATAAAAAAAAGAAAATTCTTATCTTTACTGAATATAGGCACAAAAAAAATCTCAAAATGCTAGCACCCCAAATTCTGCTTTATAAAAAAAGAATTATATACAATGACCAAGTGGCATCAGTTCTGGGAAAGGAAGATCAGTTTACCATCCAAAAATCAATTAATGTAATACACTATATAAATAGAAGAAAGGGAAAAAACCACATGGTTATCTTATTAGATGAGAAAAATTTGGCAGAATTTGACACCTTTTCATGACAAAAAGACTGAACAACTGGCAATGAAAGGGAACTTCCTCAGTGTGATAAAGAGTACCTATGAAAAACTAACAGCTAACATCATCATTTTTAGTGATGAAAGACTGAAGACCAGGATGTCCACTCTTGCCATTTATATATGTATGTACGTATGTATGTACATACATATATATGTGTGCGTGTGTAGAGAGTGGGGGAGGGGAGCACGCTTGCTCTGTAGTGTTTATCTCATAAGGACATTAATCTTACTGAATCAGGGTACTACTCTTATGACCTCATTTAACATTATTCTCATGCTCCAAATATAGCCACTAAAAAAACCCTCTTGGGGGTTAGGGCTTCAACATGGGAGTTTTGTGGGAGCAGAAATGCTCAGTCTGTATGGCGGCCAAACAAATGGTCACAACATTATTTTACAACATTAAGATGCACCCCTTTATTACCTGGCAGTTCTTTAGGTAAGAAGTACAAGTTCAACTGGGTTCTCAGCTCAGCGCCTCACAAGGCTGGAGTCAAGGTATTGTCCGGTTGGGCTCTCAGGGGACCTGTGGGGTCGAGTCTCTTCAGATTCAGATCTGTGTGGCTATAAAGTGGAGGGCTTCACTTTCTGGTTGTTGCATGAGAGCGTTTCTCAGCTTCTAGAGGACACTCATATTCCTTGATATGTGCCCTCCTTATCCCCCCATATTCAAAGCCAGCAGTCACTCTTGGGCTTCCTTGGCTGCTACCAGCCAGAGAAAACTTAAAGGTCTTATGCAATTAGACCAGGCCCACCCAGATCGTCTCCCCTTCGTGAGGATAACATTGCATTGTCATGGGAGAGATATCTCTTCCCATTCACAGATTCCCCACGTCCTCAAAAGGGAAGGGATTATACAAGGGAGAAGGTCATTCTTAGAATTCTGCCTACCACACTCTCACAGAAGAAATTCTGCCTGTGGATGAAGCTGCAGCCCATGGGGTCCAATCTCTTGTGATCCATTCTTCCCACCTGCCAGTTGATGAGAACTTCTGTCTGTGCTCTGAACTTGGACCTCCCATGATCTTCCCTTCCAGACAGCCTGTAGATTTTGGACTTGCTTATCCAGCCTCACATTTGTGAAAGTCAGTTTCTTGTAATAAATCTCTTATGAGCTACATCTCCTATTGGTTGTACATCTCTGTTTGAACCCTGGCTGATGGTTGGCCTTTTAGGGTTGTGACAATGAAATGGGCTAATATATAGAAGTATATTAGAAAAGTCCCCGATTCCTGGGGCTCCTAGTGAGTTCCATGTAAATGTTACTTGATACTATTATTATTATCCTTCAAATATGTTAAGATTTATCCATTCTGTGGCACATATGTACATCAGACTGTAGCTTCTATCTGCTGCACGGTATTTTAGAACACATATTCTCCACAATGTGTTTATCTGTTCCATTAGTGAGTGTCCAGATCGTCTCTAAGGTCCCACTACCACCTATGTCTGTGTACATATCTCCCAGGCTGACAGGTTTTGTCGGGCTTTCTGGGGTTTTCTTGAGCATGTGTGTGTTAGCAGCCAGCCAATGATGAGGGGAGACTTTTTCTCTGTCTTTCTAGGTTTCTCTCACTTCTAACAGTGCCTTTTGTTCTAGCTGGTTCGCTGCCCATCCTGAACCCAGACCACCATTTCCAGCATGTGCAGCTGAGCTGGGGGCGGGAGGGCCGAGGCAGGAATGCCAGCCACTGCGTCACCAAACTTGCCCAGTGTAAGTGGAGTTTCCATGAGTAAACCCTTCTCAAGTTTCCGTCTACCTTTGGTCATTTTCCAGTGACTTGAAATGGTTATTTTCATAAGGTGGTTCAGTTTTACACTGTGCTAGGATCTCTCCTGATCTTCTCACACCGCCATGACTGGAAGGTGAGACTAGGGACATTTGTTCCTGAAGCCCAGTCTCCATGCCGTAAAGAAGCATAGGGGCCATCTAGCGAGGCTGCATATAGGTGCTCTGGCCAACACCCCAGCTGGGGTCGCAGGAGACAGGCAGCATCTGCTTCCCTATGTGCGAGTGAGCATGCCTTTCTTTCGATGGTTCTGGCTTTGCTGCTAAATCATGGAATCACTCCCCCCCCCGCCCCCGACCCTGTTCGGAGTCTTGCGGGCAGAGGCCCCAGACGCTGTGGAGCAGAGACAAAAACAAAAGCAAAAATAAAACAAAAAAACAACCCTTGATGTACCCTTTCCAAACGTCTGACCCTCCGAATTGGGGATGTAAAAAAATGGTCTCTGTGGCTAACTCTGAGGTGATTGGTTGTGCAGCAGAGGACTGAGTAGGTTGGTATGGCAGCTGGAAAGTTTTTCGTGAGACAGTGGGCACCCGAAGAGAGGACTGCAGACTCCTTTTCTAACATCACTTAAGGAAATCAGACTCTGTTTACATGTGTCTCTGGCAGCGGTGTCCACAGTATAGAACCCACTTGTTCGAGTGCTTTGTCGAGTTCTATTTCCACTCTGAATGCCTGATTTGTAAAATAAATCCTAACTGTTTTCAATACTACTGAAAAATCCAAAGGAGGAAAACATGGTTTCAATTATTTGTAAAACATCTTCATTTTGCTGGAAAGAATTACTCCAAAATTCAAGTCTAATTTTTGCCCCAGAAGATCTGTTGTAGTAAAGAATGTACTGGGCTGGGAAACCAAAAAGCCTGGACTGGAGTTTGACTACATGACCCTGGACCAGTCAGATCAATTCCTTAAGGCTCCGTACTGTACCAAAAGACACAGGTGTGTTTGGGCAATTTTAAGAACCTTCCAGTGCTAGCATTTAAGATCGGTTCTCAGAGATTTGACAATTTTTAAAATATTCTTACCTTTTTGACAGAATTTGTCACTATCTTCCAAAATTTAACATTAGCCCAATCTTTGACCCAGGAGTTTCACTTTTAGGTAGTGAGCCAACAGAAATTCTTGCATATGTTCACTGAGATAGTTCACGGTGTTCATTAAAGGATTGTTTGTAGTAAGAAAATGTTAAAAACAACCTTAAATCAATAGGGAAATGACCCAGTAAATGGTGATACATCCAATTGTTCAATGCCGTGAAACAATTTAAAAAGGTCAGCAGAGGTCTACGGATTCCAACACAGAAGTCTTGTCAGTACATAATGGGGAAAAAAAAAAAAAGAATTTCAGGGCAACACATTTAGGATGGTTTCATTTTTGTAAAGTGAAGCAAACCCAAACCATTTATTTGTGTATATAATGAAGAATTAGAAGGAAACATAACAAATGTCCTGAGTTTTTTGTCTTTGGTTGTTTTCCAGCGATTGGAAGTAGTTGTTTTTAATAAGGCTGTCCCACTTGATACTTAATTCTGTGAAGAGGATGCCCCCGATTTCTCCAGGCTTTGGTGAGGGGGAGAGTAGGATGGGTGGGGAAGGGGAGAAAAAGGGAGTCGATGATTTAGACATTTCTGTATTGTTTAAATTTTTTTAGGGTTGTATTCATGTGTTTCTTACGGACTTAAACACATACACAAAAGTTTATCATCTGTTGTGAATTTCATTGTTACTTTTTGAAACCAAAGTTTTGGTTCAGAAAAAAAGAATTTCTAAACATTCATGAAGTTCCTATTTGCCTGGAAGGAAAAACAAAGCAGGAGCAGCTGCCAGGGTCGAGAGCATGTTGCCAGCTGAGTAAAACAGCAGGGGGACCGGCTGGTGACCAGATTTGCCCACCCCAGTGCAGGTGCCACTGCCGTTAATAAGAATTACTCTTTACTTTTTTTTTTTTTTCAAGAAAGTTGGGAGATGGGGGACTAATATAGATCATCCATCAGTAGTAAAAAGGAAATGAATATGACCCAGTTATTGAAATGGAACGTACAACACTCTTCCTTCCACTATCCCTTTTGTTGTTGGATTCAAGGTACAAGACCTAAACATTGCTGGGTGGAAAAAAGGAGCGATCCCAATGAAGCTCCTGTCTGCTGTTTAATTAAACTGTAATAATGTAGTAAAATAAATTAAACATCAGTGAAATTACAAGTAACATTGAGTGTGAATTGGGATGTTTTAAAATGATGGATTCATGAGAGTATTTCATCCAGACAAACCGAAAATGTCCCAACCTCACCATTTTTAATCCTTTCTTGAAAGCACTCTAGTGCAAGCTATCTTTGTTGGAGATGTGTTGTCAAAGACTGAGAGAATTTAATTAAGAGTTGTGGAAGCCAAAGGTGGTAAATGAAAGAAAACAGAAAAACCGGCTTTAGAATTGGTTCCTGGATATAATATTTTAATAGTGTATTAATATATTTAACATATTATATTGAAAACTATTAGTATATAGAATTATATAGTAGTATATAGAATTATATCCTTAATTAATACAGCTGTAATTACAATACGTTGAGTTATTTTTCCATCCGCCTACTAACAACACACTATTGTATTTGTCTTGGTACTCAGTTCTAGATACTTACCATTGGTACCCACTAGGGGTCATGCTGCTTACACCGGGAAGTACCGATTGTAGTACGGGTATTGTTACTGTGGCTGGAAGCAGAAAGCACGCTTCTGAATCCCTGTCATTCACATCACCCCACAGAAGAAAAAGGTAGCATGGTTTTTCCTCGAGTGGTGCTCAGGGCTTCTGTCCTCTAAGCAGGGGAAATTGTTTGAGGAATCATGAAAATACAGATTTGAGAAAGATGTCACTGGAGCAAGGGGGCCTCTGTTGTAGGGAAGCAGAGGGGAAACTGGGTCCTGTTGGAGAGCGAATATTAAGTAGGGCAGTAGCAGCAAAGGTGAGAGAGTGCAGTGTTCAAGAGCACGAGCTTTTGTGTTGAAATCCTGGCTCTTCTCCTGGCTAACCCTTGTCTCCCTCTGGGTCCTCCTGTGTAGGACAGGAATCATACTGCCTCCTTCACCAGCAGGTATAAGAATTAAATGCTTGTCTAGTGTCTGGCACATAATCAGGATTCAAATAATGCAAGCTGTTGTTATTCCCCAAAATAATCGCCTTCTTTTTGTTATTTTAAAGTAGCCAATTTCTTTCTTTTTTTTAAAGTAGCCACATTTCTAAGGAAGATTTCTTATTTCTTGGTTTCTTTTTGGTGTTCTTAAGATGAACAGTTAGAGACATTCATTTTTATCCTTCTCTTTTGAAAAATTTTCCCTTTGAAAGATAGTGTCTTAATTCAACAAATATTTGAGCAAGAAATTTACCGTGCAAGGGGCTGGGGAACAAAGGTGAAATCCAGATGGTTTCTTTTCTTCTCTTACAACAACATGACAACACAAACATCTGCTCCAGTCAGGAAGAAAAGACATGTTTGCAAAAACCTAGATTCAAGGCAATATGTGATCAATATTCTAAGAGGTATTTAAATATGAGGAATGTGACATAGACTTGTTTGGTGGAAAGCATGTGTTTTAAGTCTGACAGGCAAAGGTTTCATTCAAAGAAGCTCTCTGAGGAAGGAACCCCTGTGCACTGTTGGTGGAAATGCAACCTGGTGCAGCCACTTTGCAAAACAGTGTGGAGGGTCCTCAAAAAGTGAAGACTAGAACTACCTTATGCTCCGATAATCCAACTTCTGGGTATTTATCCAGAGGAAATGAAATCACTATCTTGAAGAGATACGTGTACCTCCCACATTTATTGCATCATTCTCCACTATAGCCAAGATATGAAACACCTAAATGTCTGCTGATGGATAAATGGATAAAAAAGATGTGTCATATATATGTATAAATATATAATGGAATATTATTCAGCCATGAAAAAGAAAGGATTCCTGCTACTTGTGACAACGTAGATGGACAGGGAGGACATTAAGCTGAGTGAAATAAGCCAAACACAAAAGAACAAATGCTATATGATCTCACTTATGTGACACCTAAAAAATCAGACTCATAGACCCAGAGAGTAGAATCATGGTTAACAGAGGCTGGGGGGGTGGGCAGAGCAAAAAGGGAGATATTGGTCAAAGGGTGCAAATGCTCAGTTAGAAGATGGCTAGGTTCCAGAGACCTAGTGTACAGTGTGGTGGCTGTAGTTAGTAATAATGTATTATATGCTTGAAATTTGCCAAGAAAGTAGATTGCAGGCATTCTTACCACAAACACAAAAAAATAATAGGTGACGAATATGTTAATTAGCTTGGTCGTGGTAATCATTACACAAGGTACATAAAAATCAACTTATTATGTTGTCAGCCATACCTCAGTAAAGCTGCGGGGAGGAAATTTTCTCAGCGTCAGTTTTCTCATCTTGTTAAATGAGAATAATAACACGTGCCTTGTAGGATTGGGTGAGGATTGAATGAAATGGTTGAAAAGCAACAGAAAGAGCTATGGTTTGTTGCTTTTCTTCATCTGAATGGCAAGGGTGTTTTTTTCTGACTTCCTTCAAAGAGAAGGAAATGTATTTGAGAAAAGTGTTTTTTTCATTATGGGAGTTTAGAAAGAAAATTCTTTTTTTCTTTTTAAAGATTTTCTTTATTAGAGAGAGAGAGAGAGAGAGAACCAGAGCAAGCCTATGTGGGAGGAGCAGAGGGGGAGGGAGAGGGACAAGCAGACTCTGCCCTGAGCATGGAGGCCGACATGGGGCTCGATCCTGGGACCCCAGGATCGCAACCTGAACTGAAACCAAGCGCTGGACCCTCAACAGACTGAGCCACCCCGATGCCCCTAGAAAGAAAATTCACAAGTCAGGAAATTAGGAAATTCTTCACTAAGTAGATGTTCTTTGAATTGTGCCTTAAAGTTGCGTTAGGGTTTTAACAGGAGGAGCTAGAAGGAAGAATATTGTTGGTGTGCTTGTGACATGTAAAGACTTTGAAGCATCTTGGTTTTTCTTGAGAGCCCTGAATAGTGCAATTTGACTGGAATTATAGGGCAAGGGTTGGATGAGTTGGATTGAAACTTAGGGACAAATCACAGAAGGCCTTGTGTGCCAGGCTGGGGTGTTTGACCTCTTGGTGAGGAAAGGAGAGCTGACGGACATCAACTCTAGAGAGCAAAGCTTTGGAATTTTGAAAGAAAAATTTTTCCTTGGAGTTGAGATTAGGGGGAGAATAAAATCACTCATGTGCATGCATGTATAATATGCAATAGATTTAAATTTCATATATATTTATGTACTTTTCTCTTCAGTTACACAGAAGATCTTTCACCTAAGTCTGACCCTATGGGATCCCAGGGAACTAGACTCTACCACCTATATGTAGTTTATATGCCAACCTGTTGCCTTGTTGGGGTACAGATGATCTGGGGAGTCAGAGGAGTCGGAGGTCACACCAGTGAAAACAGCAAGCTGTTCTGCTGTCCAAACTGGAAACTAATCAGCTGTTCTGTCCCAGAGCAGGTGTAACCCCGGTAGCACAGGTTCTTACTGTGATATAATGACTACCTCATCATAAATTACTATTCTTTTCATCCTGTCAAATGAGATCAAGTTAAAATGACATTTCAAGTGAGAGGGGGAAAAATGCACACACAACCCTTAAGTCGCTCTGATGTGAAAGACTGTTGTTTACCAAAGGCAAAAAAAAAAGGAGGCCTTCCTGTTCATGTGGTTTGGGGATGAATTTCAAAATCCCATTTGCACTTATTCTGCACTGCGCTTTATTTATTCCGGAGACAAAGGAGAATGAAATTCTTGGAAGAAACTTTAAAAAATCCCACTATGGGTAGCTGGTAGATCACAGCGCTAGAAATACCAACAAAAGTAATATGTTGATTCATAATGATTTATTCTCTGTAGTTTTGGGGGCCTCTTCTGTCATCTCAAACGTCGAGAACGGAGCAGCAGAAGTTAGTTATAAGACGAGGAATTCCCATCCTCATTACATCTGCCCACGGCTTTCCGCTGTATTTATTGGGACAACTTCGCTAGGTAAAGCCGTGCAATCAAAGTGGAAAACAGCTTTGGAGGCAATTAAAGCAGGAGACCAGGTAAAAATAAAGACTTCTTCTTCTTCTTCTTCTTCTTTTTTTTTTTTAAGAAACACCAGATAGTGAATGCCTGCTTTCAAATTCTTAGGAGTTTCTTTTTGAAAAAAGGTATGCACTTGTTTGTCTCTGCCTACAGGTGCGTGTTCTTTAAGGTAAATGAATATCACCTCAGATGGGTATGTTATTACTTTAAAACCCCCAGTGAATATTACCCAGACAGGCTAGATTCCGTTGATACAGGTATGAATGTAGTCTTGTGGTTGGGGGTGATGTCCAAGAAGGTGAAGCTGATGGGCTTGAAAGGCCCCTTACTGTGAGCAGCTCTTGCTGGAGATTGGGTGACATTTGGGACTGAGGATATTGCGAAGCAGGAGTAATAACAACAGCATCACCGCTATTTTAAGTCTTGGTGGAGTGTACAACAGCCTTTCACAATGCATTATCTTAAGGCTGCACCCAGGCAGGAAACAAAGATGTTACGGCACCTTGCAAGGATCCTAGGAAACTGATGGCCCCCTGGGGATTTAACAGGAGCTGAAGCTGTTCTCTAACTTTGAAAAAGGGCCAAAAGGATTGGTTGAGATCGGCAGAACCTATCCTCTAGAGTGTGTAATTTACAATTTACTTAATAGTTAATTTAAAATTAAGTACATATACCACAGATGAAAATGACAATAGAGTGCCCATGGGATCGACTCCAACCACGTCTCTTCACTAGGGAACTGGCAAAGCCCTTCACAGAATCAGACTCTGCCTGGCCAGATGCCCTCCTTTGACCTAGCCTTGCATTGTTTGCTCATCCTCTGGTCTACCATTTCCTGCATCCAAACCCACTCATCCACTCGGATGTTGGCATATGTAGAAAGGAAATCCACAGAGCTCAGATTTTCCGATGGCAACTACTCAAAGTGTGGAACAAGTTCAGAGCTTTTATAATTTTGTAATTATGGGTCTAGCAATTGTACGTTCTAATTGGCTGGAGGGTTGGTTCATGCGACACCTCAGTAAATTCACAGAACGTCTTAACTAGACATCCGGCAGTCAAGGTTTCCCATCTTCTTTCCCTTTCCAGAGTACTGAAGCTGTTCTCTACCTGACTGTCATGGTACTCCAGTCACCCAAAGCCGGACGATGTCTTTTGCAGGAATAT
This sequence comes from Mustela nivalis, assembly GCF_964662115.1. Lineage (NCBI taxonomy): Eukaryota > Metazoa > Chordata > Mammalia > Carnivora > Mustelidae > Mustela > Mustela nivalis. Next base: position 63,931,680 of record NC_139033.1, read on the forward strand.
TAAGAGGGTGGTCTAAAGCCATGGCATTCTGCAACAGCAGTTTTACTGTCTTAATCTTAAGAGTTTCCAGATAATACAGTAATCGCATTTTGTATCTCTATACCAAATAACCTGTATGTCCTGGGCCCCGGTCTACAGTAGGAAGTAACCGAGTATTGCCGCCGTCCGTCAACTGAGAAGTCCTGTGCCTGTTGCTGTTGACAACGAATTTTGTTTGTCTCGAGGAAGACTTGGCCTGGCTGGCACTTTACATTCAATAAAAATATTAACAGTTGTCTTGAGCCTTATGAATTTAGGAAACTTGCTTTAATAATTTGACTTTTAGCAAGGGAGAGTTTTAGATTATCTAGTCTTAGATTTTTTTTTTTTAAAGTGAAAGTGCAGAGAAAAATCTTATTTGTTTCTGAGAGTTAAATGCATTATTGAGAACAAAGATGCCTCTGAACGCCAGTGGGTTTACTTTCCTTCTTGGGCAATAGACTAATCCCTCAACTCCACTAACTATTTGCTATAGAAAACTAATTTCACTTCTGCCAATAAAGTTCTTAGACAAGTTTGATTTTCTCTTGATGAAAATTAATTTTCGCTCTGTTTGCCCCCGTTCTTCTCTTTGCTAAGACACAGTAGCGGCTTATATTCTGTCACCCAGCTCATGATCAGGCCATATTTGTCCACAAAGAAGCTGGAAACTCCAGGTGGGCTGACCTTTCTGTGGTATTATGCTTTAAACTATGTATTTTGAATGCCTTATATTTAGTAGGTGAGATGTTTTGAAGATGGGTTTTTATAGACACGTAAAGATGCATTGAACAACAAAATACCAACCTTTGCTTCATTTCTTTTCTCCCTAGTCTTTGCACTAGAATTTTTTTTTTGCCCTTGGCATAAGGAAAATATATTTTAACAGACTCCTAAAAAAGAAAGGAGGAGGGATGTCTCAAGAGACTGAGGTCTACATTGTATTCACATTTTGTTTTCTCTTTTACAAGATTGGAAATTGATGTTGCCTGTACTTGGTGGAGTCTGGCGTCCCCAAAATTTCAGGGGATTGTTATTCCAGTTCATTTATGGGCTGAGGTTTTTGGTTTTGTTTTTGACAGCCGTCACAATTGAAGAACCTTTCAATTCACACACAAGCAAAATCCAATCACGTTAAACAATTGCTGGTAAACAGATTTTACTTGACTCCCAGTAGACTCCCAGTTGTTGACCAAGGGCTTACCAGAGGCTGACCCGTTGGGGTATCTGGGGGTCATTGGCAGAGTACCACAGGGCAGGGTTGTCAGAGAGGGTGTGCCTTCTAGGGAGGCAGAACCTCACAGGGGAGCAGCACGAGGGGAGAGCAGACCCGAGTTCAGTCTGAGCTCGGGCTCTTGCTGGCTGAATGATCTTGACATATTTTCTATTGCCTCTCACCTGCTATCCCCTTTCTCAGCTTTAATTTTCTTTTTAGTATTTACCACCATCTGCTGTACTACGTATTCATTTTTTTAAAATTCGTGTTGTCAGTCTTCCCCACGTATCCTGAATTAGCTCCACAAGAGCAGGCACCTTGCTTGTGTTGATTTTTGCAGTATTTCCTGAAACTATGAGAGTGCCGAGGGTACATAGCACATGCTCAATAAACATTTGTTCATTGACTACTGACTAACTGAATGAATGAATAATAATAGCAGTTAGCAATAATAATCCTGCCTTGCTGGGGTGGTGGGATTCAACATGGTGTACACATAGCAACTCACTACCTCGGTGGTCAGTGAAATATTTGTGTCTTTCTCAAGACTTGCTCCCGAGTCTACCCCTCTGGATTCCCTTGTTTTGAAAAATCCCTAACTTGCAGGTATCTAGCTTTCAGGTGACCCTTTCAAATCCCTTTCTCAGGAAAGTGTTTGATAAGAGATCGTACACCTTCGGTGAATTTAAACCAAGGGATTACCTCTCCCAGGGATATATGCTTTTTAAGCTTTATTTCTAATTGTGGAATAAAACAAACCAATCCTTGTCTAAAGAATCCTGAGTATTAGCTAAACAGGTGGAAGAGGGCAGAGGATGGATGGAAATGTTAAGTGTCCCTGAAATCATACAGCATCGGTGGTCTCCTCCTCCACCTGTGAGCAAGGATGGCCTGGAGGGATTCTGGAAATTGTTGGCTGGTCTCAGCATTTGCGATGAGATCAGAGGAGCATGCCTTGTGTGGAGATGGAATCAGTACCCGTGGGAAAAGTGCTTGCCTGTGAATCAGGAGGCTTGAATTCTAGTCTTAAGTCTTCCATGAATTAGCCTGGAAACATACACATATTTTATTTGGCAAGACTTGTGTCCACAAGTGAAAAAAGCAGTGATAATCCTCAAGGCCTTCAGCCAAGGCATGAAAGCAAGACTGTGTGCTCTACCTATTTCCATTGGGTTATGGGGTTTATTCATGACTTGACCCAAATCTAGATGGTGCCTTGCTGCAGATCAATTGATTGTTTTTAATGACTTCTTGGTGTGATGTTCAAGGAACTTTGAAATGTAAAGAAAAGTATAGAGGAGACGATAAAAATCACTTATAATCCCACCATCGAGATATAACAGTTGTGAGCATTTCAGTGCCTTTCATTCCACTCTTTTCCCTTCTATCTCTATCTCTAATCTGTGTCCCTATTTATACCTGTATTTGTGTAGATCATAAACAACAGCGTGTTTATTCCCCATTTAACATCATGAACATTTTCTTATATAATACTTATTCTTCAAAACCAGGATTTTCACAGAGGGCACAATTTATGTTTATACCATTAGTTATTTGACCATCACAGTTTCTGAATATTCAGTTCGTTTCTGATTTTACTGTTAGAAATAATGGTGATATGGCTTACCACCACACTGAGACTTCCATATCTGAGCAAACACGATCATCATTTATTTGGCAGCTCCCACCAGACATCCTTTCCCTTCTTTAAACTCCAGTCATCACTAAACTGAGTTTATCACTTAAACTGAGTGTAAACCGAGTTATCACTTTAAACTCACCAGTTCTCACTAGTTCCAGCTCCAAAATACATCATCAGCCTGTCCCTCCTCCCTGTCTCCACAGACCCAACCCTGGGCTTGCACCTGCTGTACTGTAGCAATTGCTTAATGGCTCTTTCGACTGCTCCCCATGTCCCCTCCTGTCCATTTTCCATGTGACCTTTTAAACACATAAATTAGGTCATGCTGCTTCCCTGCCTGGGAACCTTCAGTGGCTTCCTACTGCACTTGCATAAAATTCAAAGTCCGCCAAGCCTCTAGGCCCTTCGTGACCTGACTCCTGGCCCCCTTTCGAATCGGACTGCATGCCATCCTGTTTCTTTTGACTGTTTGCTAACCAGCATGGCCTTGTGTCCTTTCCCAGGCACGCCACGCGCTGCTCTTCGTTCTGCAAGGGTGTTGCACCTGCTCCCCACCCCCCCACCCCCGCCGGGAAGGCCCTCAGCCCTCTCTTCCCTTGACTGGCTCCTTAGATGTCATGTTTTGACTCCACTGTCATTTCCTAAGGCGGAACTCTGGTAACTCACACTGTCTGAAGCACCACACTTCATCACAACACAGTGTTACTCTCCTTCATCGACCTTTTGGCAAATCATATTTACTTAACTTATTTTTTAATCATTGGAGCCTTCAGCAGAATTAATAAACTGTACAAGGACAGGGATGTATCTATTTTATACGCTTTTATGGCCCTAGGTCATCGCATGATGGCGGAGGAATGATAAGCTTTCAGATACTTACAAATGCAAAATCTCGTTAATAATCCCCAAACTGGAAGTTGAAATGTATTTTCCCCCAAAATATTGGAATAGGTAATGACAGACACTCCCAGTGTTGGTAAGAGTGTGGGAAAATAATGCATGTTTTTAGTAAATTGGTATGAAGTGAAAATTGGTACATTTCTGAAAGGTAATCTTGCAATATGTACCAAAATGTTTAAAATTCACAATTACATGCATGAGGATAGTTACTACAGTATTACTTCTGATAATGAAGAAAGGGAAATGATCGGTAGCTCCAGAAAAAAGAACAAATCCATTATGGTGTTTCCACGTAAGAGATTGAAAATAATGATATAACTCTCTCCTCGCCAACACTGCAAGATCTCCTCCTCATCATCTTGTTAAGGGGGAGAAGGAGGGGACTAAACAGGAGTTAAATTCCATTTAGGCACCTGATTGAATATGCATTATAGCTAGACATAGCTAGTCTTCGAAACACTAACCGTAGACATACGTGGCTGGTGAACTTCCTGGCAGTTCTGATTTTTGTTCTTTAAACTTTTTTTTTTTTTTTAAACTATGAGAATGTATGGGAATAAGGTTTGAATATAAAAAGAAAAAGATAAAGCTATTTTTGTTGGGGGGAGGAAAGAAAAAGAAAAAAATCTTTACTGCACATCTCCATTTCCAATCCTGAACTGTGTGCTGAAGGTAGAGGCAAGAGAGCCATCATTCTGGCTTCCTGTGAGCTCAGGCTTGAGGTAGTAGAGAAATAAGGATCATGCAACAGGGTGGGGGTAATGATGGAGACCAGGGGGGGCTCGCCCACCTGGCCACCGTCATGGCCACGCTGTAGGACTTTGGGCCCATGGCTTCTTCCTTGGGTTGCTATTTTCCTGGCTGAGAAATAGGAGTAGACCTCTGGGTGATCTCTAAGTGGCTTCAGGCTTTAAAATTCTTCCGTCATTTTAAGGTTTAAACTTGCTGAGCAGCTATAAATTTTCAAAGCGTGTGTACTCCTGCTCCCAGCAAACTTCCAGGCCACCCTGAAGCCATTGTTCTGTTCACTTGAAACTAAAACCGTAGACACCACCTCAAGCCAGCCTCCTCCCCACCAATGGGGCGGTGGTGGTGGGGAGCTGATAAAATAAGATCTACCTGATAAAAATGAAAAATCCTGGGAAGAACCAAACACGTGACCCCCATTGCTGCCCTGGTGCTCACGTGAAGCAGTTCGAGGGCGTTTACGTGTGTGAGTGCTGTGGCTGAGACCAGACTGGGGAGGTGAAGTTTTTACTAACAAGGTTTTATGAAATCTATGAGATAATTGCAAGACTCAGGATGTTTTGAACCTAATGGGACATCAGTGCAATTGAACTCCCAAACAGCTGTCATTCATTTTGGGGTAAAACTTGTGAATTAATCCCTCGATGTCTTTTTCTTCACTCAGTTTCCTTTTGGACTAGAGGAAGCGTGCCTCAGCTAAAGGTTAAACTTTTATAACTGTTCAGGAGGCAAGTCCTTTCAACGCTTTGCATGGAAAATATTCTTTTAATTCAGATTTGGTGAGAGTTGCCAGGGTAGCAAATTAAAGATTTATTGTCTGGGAATTTTTGGATCACAACCTAACATGGGTCTGGTGGGTTTATTCTATAATGTTTGGAGGTTTTCCAGCCTCTGAGCTTTCTACTTAGGCCAGGTATTGGAAGTGTAGCCAATGTATTGATTGATTAATCAAAGCAATGCATGTCGTGAATTCTGTTTCTGTGGCACACAATCATAAAAAAGGAGCCATAGATGTAGCTGTTTAGTGACTTTTCTTGCCAGATCATTGCATGTTGGCGACAGTTTTGTATCACGATAACCCCCACGAAGTCACTTCTGAGTCATACAAATAAAGCGTTGGAATAGCAATACAGCTTTTCAAGAGTATGAACTCATCAAGCAATGGGCCATCCAGATCAGAAACCAAAACAAAAATGCAGCTCGGGGTGACTGTGGCATGTAGGTGGTGAACCCAGATCAAATACAATAAAGGGAAAAGGTATTTTAAACTTCGGAAACTTCAGGAGAAATGGAATGTTACTGATCTGAACTCCCACAAGGCAGCCAAATGGATGCACTTTTACTCTGTTTTGAAATTAATTCCAAGTCCAGGGAGCAGAATACATAATGTCTGTAATAATTTCAGAGTGAATCCCAGGGAAATTAAACATTAAATCTGGCTGAGATTTCACATTATAGGAATTATCGAATGTGTGCCATTAGCAAACATCATTCAGCAACTTACTGTATCTGGAGCTGCGAGGTTTAAACAAAGACTCCAGTGTAACATTTCACTTATTAGGAGGCGTGACCAAACAATCAAATTGCCACGAAGAAAATGGGAGTTCTAAACAGCCTGCTGGTGTAAATAAAACTACTCTCTGCTGTGCCTTAGGTGTTGCCCTCTTTTGGGTACCTTTCAGTCCGAAAGCCAGGAGAACGTGTAAAAAGTTAAGTTTAACCGTCTCTTTCCGTGGAAATAAAGATTTCTTTTAAAAACTGGGTCTTCCTTTCCTCCTGTTGCCACTATCCCATTCTGTTTCCAAGTGCTCAGTCTCTCTCTCTTTCTCGTTCTCTCCCTCGCTCCTTTCAAATCTTCCTTGGAATCCTTATTCTAGAACAGAAAAAACCGGCAACTTGTAGCTTGCCGGCTAAGATGGTTACTTACTTGTAAGTCAGCTTTATGAACTTGGATGACTGACAGATGGCCAGTTCTTTGTTTAAACTCCGACTGAATTAATTTCGCCCAGCTCCCCTCATTTTAATGCCACTGTGTCTCCACACAGTGGTGGAGGACCTGCTTTGTGCACACGATCCCCCATCCTTGACATCTCTGACAGACCTCCAAGGTTGAGGGTACCCAGAGGCTGCCGGCAGTCCATGCTGGGCACCAGCTCTGACCGGTCATACACTGCTGGTGAAGGAGTGGGTTCTGGCTTCCATGACGTTTCTGGGGGTCAGTGATCTCCAGCCTTCCACAGAGTTTCTTGTCCCCGGCACCCCACCCACCGCACCCCCCCCCCCCCCCCCGGAGCTAACCATATCGCTAGTGTAAGGCTGGGAATAATCAAAACCCGTCCAGACCCAGGTCGCATCTGGTCCAGTCCCAGGCATGCCACGTTTCTGTGGACCCGTTCAGGTGGTGAGCACATGGTGAGCTTTAGGGCTTTGGTCTGGGGTTGGGTAGCACCCGTCTCTGTGGCTGGCAGACAAGTCTGCCATTGGCTTCATGGGGAACCAGCCCACTGAGGATGGACTGTGGTGGTCCTGAAAGGGGACACAGAGCAGCTCAAAGTTTACAGACACCTAATACTAAATGTGACGAGTATGTCTTTGGAATGCACCCCAAATCAGTCCATGCCGTTGGATGAAAACTTTCTTAGTTGTGTTTTTAATAAGTGGCCTTTTTCTGGGGAGAGGAATGTAGTGACAGGTAATTGAACAGTTGCCAAAATCTGGGATGTGTGGTTCATGGAGGTGGGAAGGCGGTGGTTGTTTCCAGCTCTTCCCTCCTGGGCTGTAGCTCTCTTTGTATGGCGTGTGAAGGGATCCTTTCCCTTTTTAAAGCCCCCGAGTCTTTAATGCACACAGGTATATTGTAACTTGCAGTCTGACAGCAAAATAAAAGTCACGATGTACGGCGCACTGCCTCGGTATATTTTTTCCATGTGTGACAATGTGGAGATGGAAACCCTTTTAAACGAAGCAGAGAGCACCCAGGAGCTAAATCCAAAGCACATAAAACAAAAATCCCAATTTAACAAGTGGAAGGAAATACCACATTCTAGCTACACGATACATAGCATTCAGAATTTTATTTTCTGCTTTTCGGAGAAAACCTCCCTGAACTTTAACCCTCTGTGACTCGCGGAACCATGAACTCGGTCTTTGCCCCCAACCTCGGGCCCCTTTCCCCGGATGCAGCCTGAGCCCTGCGCCTCGTGTGACGACCTGCCAGCCATACCCGCTCCGTAATCACCAGCCCTTCTTTCCCTTTCCCCGGGATGGAATGTTTTTTCAGCTGCTGTCATTCCTCTCCAGGGTCTAGCAAGAGGAGGGCGTGTGCAACGTCGAGAAAACGGCTTCAGGAAAACAAACTATCTGGGTTGCCTGAAGGAGTAAGTTAGTTGGAAATAATGACACCACTTGGAGATAAAACTCAACAGCATCTTTTCCTTTTCATTTAACACATCGCTGGGTTACCCGGAGTCTGACTTCAGTGCATTGCAGATTAATCTTCTCCCCCTGTTGTACTTCACCTTTAAGGAAGTGTCCACATCTGGACGCACTGACTGCTTTGCTGACACTCCTCCAGGGCAGAGCTCTTGGTGCATAGAGCAGCCTAATTAGCAGAAGGGGGGAGGGGCAGAACTTCCAAGACACTTTCTAAGAGTGTCTAGCCAGATGGAAAGGATCAGCATTTGCTTAAATGCAAATATCCCTTATATATCATTGCACTTTTCCTAGGAGATTTTCCTAGGAGAGTGGATTGCTTGGAAACTATTTGTGACCTTTCTTGTGGGACATAAAGAGTTGGAATGGCTAACATTTTGCATCTGCCTCTCAGAACCCTATAATGAGTCTTATTTCAGCTTGCCCTCTTTTCAGGTTTGGTTAATATTCATCCAGTTTTTCCATAATAAGGATCAAGAGCCAAAGCTCTTCAGGACGCTTCTACCTTATATCCAGATCAGAATATTCCCCTTAAGGGCAAGTGAAGGCAAAGGCTTTGTTTGGATTCAAAGCAGAGTGTAAGCTTTGGCCATTCTTCTTGTTGCTCTGTTTCTAGCTTGGCCTAGTCCAAGTCCCTAGAGCTATAATTAACTTGGCCCCTTGCCATTTATATGTTTAATTGGGCCAAGTGACATTAGGGCTTGAGAAGCTCTTTTGTGGAAATGAGTAAAAGCAAGTACCTTTCCTTTATAAGCTACCCTGAACCAATAACTAAGGATCCCTTTTTTATTTGCAGGATGCATTCATTTTAAGAGCGTCCAAGCTCAGGTATAGAACAATGTAAAATGCATAACCGTAGCTACAGCAGTTACTCCAGAGTTCTGAAGAGCAGCCAACAGAAATTGGTAAAGGTACCTTTGGACATCTGACTACTTTTTGAGGCATTACTTCGACGACCAGTTTCCAAATGAATCTGGTCTCCGAGACACTCTGTGGGTGGAGGAATGAAGGGTGTACCAAGCCTACAGTCTACTTCCTCTTTGCCCCCGAATGACCCCGCCAAAAGTTAAATCTCTTGGGAATTAATGAGGAAACCAGTAGCATAGATGGTCTATCAAAATAATATTGATGTACCTCCTTTGATAATGTGGAGATGTCACTGTCCAGCTTTTCTGGCTTCCACAAGGGGTGGTGTGACTTGTTTTCTCTAATAAAACATGAGTAAAGGGGATATATAAATATATAGTAAAGAGTAGATCAATGTATATGTAGATATATCTATATGAATCTATATATAGATATATGTAGATATGTAGAGTCTCCTTCAGGCTAAGACTTCGAAGTAGATAGGTTTTCACAATTACCTTTTCTTCCTCCATTGGCTGGAAGCAGAGGCCTCCAAAGGCCTAGGGGATGGTAGCAAGATAGATGAAGGACCTGAATCCCTAAATCCTACGTGGAAGAAAACCCCTGAAAGACCAAGAAAATGCTCATCGGATTGTTAGGTGGGTGGGAAATAAGGTTTACTGTGTCAAGCCACTAAAATTTGGGGGCTTATTCATCATTTTGGCCAACATCCTCCTAATACACTAATAGGATGGTGTCCGAGTTTTATATCTTTTTTTTTTTTTTTTTTTTAAGTGGACTCCACACACACAGCATGGAGGCCAACACGGGGCTTGAATTCATGACCCTGAGCTGAGATTAAGAGCCTGATGCCCAAAAGACTGATCCATCCAGCCACCCCTGGTTTTTAAAATGAATTAATCATTCATCTGAGAAAAGAGCATAGATATTTTTCTATGAATAATCATGGCCCAAGATGGCCGAGAACCTCCTAGATGGCCACTGAGACCACCAGAGCATGATTCAAGGGCCTGTGGTCATTTTCATGTTTGTACTGATTTACCTTTGCCTCATCTTGCCATTAAAATGGCGTATAAATTCTTCTTCTACCCACTTAAACCCCCATGTTGCATCACCACTTCCTCATATCAGGGAGATCATATGACAGTTGTCTTTCTCCGCTTGACTTATTTCCCTAAGCATGATACACTCTAGTTCCATCCATGTTGTCGCAAATGGCAAGATTTCATTTCTTTTGATGGCTGCATAGTATTACATTGTGTATATATACCACATCTTCTTGATCCATTCATCTATTGATGGACATATTGGGAGGGAGACAAACCATAAGTGACTCTTAATCTCACAAAACAAACTGAGGGTTGCTGGGGGGAGGGGGGTTGGGAGAAGGGGGTTGGATTATGGACATTGGGGAGGGTATGTGCTTTGGTGAGTGCTGTGAAGTGTGTAAACCTGGTGATTCACAGACCTGTACCCCTGGGGATAAAAATATGTTTATAAAAAATAAAAAATTTAAAAAAATGGTGTATAAAAATTGGCAAATGGAGTCCCTCTTTGGGATATGAATCTGCTTTTTCAAATCTGAGAGCACCAGTGTGTCTTCTCTGATGTTCGTCTTGTCGTAGAGGTAGAGGTAAATGTGGTGAGTCTATGCGCTGCACGTTCATCCAGAGTGAGCAGAGCATGAGTCTCAGCTTTATGAACTGAGGCATTTGCTTGTGTCCAATGAAGGGCTGCTACAAATTCCAGTGAATCTGGATCTTGTACACTTCCCGGGTTTAGGCAGGATCTACAGAAGAGGCCTGATATCTGTCACGGGAATTTGCTTTTGTGAGGAAAATCCTAACCTAGGTCTAAGACAGTAAAAATTATAGTTAAAGTAAGTAAGTCACGTGGGTTACTAATAGAAACCCATGTGTGGTCACTGATGTGGTTTCCACAATAACTCTAATTTTCAGGAGCACAGATGTTAAACTGCTCTACCTCTCCAGATGTGCTCACACAGGGGTCCGTCAGAATGGAGTAGTCTGTGGTCTAAAACACACTGGCCTCTCCGAGAACAGAGAGGTACTTACTTATTCTGGCTATCCGGCATCTTTGTGTTTCCTCCAACAAAGATCAAAGCAGAGCTCTTAATAGGTGTTTGGTTTAAATTTAGAGACATGCGGTATTTACTCCCATTGGCACTTGCTCTCACCTGTGGAGATAAACTGTGTTATTCCGTTCCCAGCTCACACGGTTTCCATCTGCGTCTTGCCCACCTTGGTGTAATACCTGTTTACTGTGTGATGGTCCCCAAGTCCTGGGAACACCTCACGCGGAGTGGTAATAGACTGAATTTTATATTTGCTCTTTTTTGTTCAGCTTGTGTTAACACCATCTGAAAATGAACACAAATCCATTGAAAAATATTCTTGACCAGACCAAGCCTTATATATTGTCAAACCAGCTGAGATGGGAAAGTTTTATGGTAATTGCTTAGAATATCTATTTTTCCACACTTAAGTTTTTTTTCCTCAAAATTAACTCTAATATAAAAAATGTATTTTTTCAAGGAACCATTCTGACTTTTTTTTTTTAAAAAAGGCTTTATTTAGTTGACAGAGAGGGATCACAAGCAGGCAGAGAGCAGGCAGAGAGAGGGGAGAAGAGGCTCCCCACTGAGCAGAGAGCCTGATGTGGGGCTCGATCCCAGCACCCTGAGATCATGACCTGAGCTGAACGCAGAGGCTTAACCCACCAATCCACCCAGATACTCCCCATTCTGATTTAAATTTTTTTTTTAAATTTTTAATTAACATATAATGTATTATTAGCCCCAGGGGAACAGGTCTGTGAATCACCAGGTTTACACACTTCATAGCACTCACCATAGCACATACCCTCCCCAATGTCCAAAACTCAACCACCCTCTCCCTACCCCTCTCCCCCTGGCAACCCTCGTTTTGTTGTTGAGATTAAGAGTCTCTTATAGTTTATCTCCCTCCATCCTGACTTTTATACAAAATATATTTTGAGTGGTCTCTCTCTCTCTCTCTCTTTTTTTTTTTTTGGTTTATGAGGGGTAATAATTCTTGTGATGGAGATTTTTATGGGATGATGGGCTCAGAGCTCAGATTCCCTTTTATGAAAGAAAAAGAAGAAAAGTCAACATTCATTCATTGACTTAATTCAATTAATAAAGGCTTATGGGGCCGGTTGAAAGTGCCAAACATAATGTGAAGAGGCCCAGTCCCTCTAGGAGTAGATAAAAACTGACATGGTATGTGTTATAATAGGACTTAACAGGAAGTAAGAGCAAATCATTGTTAATACGTTATAAAAGGAAGAGTACAGAACTCTAGAGGCTTCTAGGGTATCTGTTGCTCCTTCCTTTGGAGATGTATTCCTCAGATTAGGAGAACCCAGGAATATTACAAAATTTACATGCCATTTGAGTACAGTATTTTTAAAGTGCACTGAGTTATAAACCAAATATCATACATAGAATAACTTGCCTTTCAGACATTAAAGAATCTGAGATTGGGATCAAGAGTGAAGTTCCTTCCTGACTTGGCGGATTCGGGTGAAATGTGCAACAAAAGTGGTACAACACCACACCAAAATTATGATAATGTTGAAGTCATGATAATAATGATAATATTCTGCTAGAAAAAGCTTGCTGGGGTTTGGATGGATTTTACTCTTTATCAGGCATCCTTCTTCTCTCCCTTTCTCTCTCCCTGCCTCTTTTTGTAGAAAACAACAGGACTTAGAAAGGGAAGAGTAAGTTTAATTATGCTGCTGCCACTTAAAACAAAATAAATGAAAAGAAGGAAAACAAAACGAAGGGGAGAAATAACTTGCACTTGCCTTCCACCACGGTTTTAAACTGGACAACACAGATGGTGATTATTTGAGTGTGAAAATTGGGTTGTAAAATGAATATCTCCAAAAATGTCAAGAGTAAATGCCCTTTTGCAGGCAAACATGGTACTGAATGGGTTCCAACAGCACTTTGCCCAGGGCGCTTCCTTCCATGTAAATCGAGCTTAAAAGAAAATTTGTCTCTAAGAGAGAGTTTCTGACGGTGCCAAGGTACACTTCACTGAAAAGCAATGATGCTCACGGGTTCTTGAGTATTTTATGGTTTATGATTGAGGAAAAGGTACCAGGTTCTGGGTTTTGAGGTGTAAGCAATCCGCCATAGTGGAATTGGGTATTTCAACAGCCAAGCTGATCTCATTCATCTTCTTCCTCTAATGGAGACTGAGGAAAAGGTAGGAAACTTGGTAAGAAAAATGGATTCATCTCTAACAATGCAACGATCTCCTTTTAAAATAGCCACGCAATCTGGTTATGAGGTACAAATTTTATGAGTAAAACCTTGAAAGCTATGGCCTTATATACACGAGAGATGGAGGTAATGCAAGGGAGGGAATTTTGTAATGAAACGTGGTGCAGATGCCACACGAAGCTGTTACTTTCTCGAGTGCGCTGCTGCAGGAGGAGCTCTGGAGAGGCTAATAGGCACGTGATGGGAAAGGACCCAGAAGAAAAACTTTCAGTCAAAATCCAGAAGGAAAAAAGTCAGTTTCTTCCTTGCCCTAATGGCCTTTCCTTCTTGGGAATTGACAGAGAAAACTGGATAAGGAAGCAAGGGCTAAATAAAACTCTTCTTTTTAATGGCATTCTGGGGTGGTTCACTCACTTTAAGCTATCTTCATGGCCCTTAGGGTTTCTAAATAGATTTTTCCCCCTGGAATGGTGCAGCATTTCCCTTCTAGGCCATGTAGAAGTGGATGAGTCTAGAATTGCTGGAACCCGCACAGGCAGGAAGCCAGGGGAAATTTCCATAGAGCCAGTCCCAGCTTTCTTCCCAGGGAAGGACTGACTGTCCAGCATCCTGGATCCCAGTGGGCTAAACATACTTATGTCTTGGCAGATGTGCATAAAAATCCAAGGCCAGGGAGAGGCTATAATGGGAAAAGAAAGACTTCTGGGAGATGGCAGCTCTTACCATCTGATGGGAGCTCACCTAGGTCATGCAAAAGTAAATCGGAGATAATGTGTAAGAGTAAAGTTAAGACCAGCTCCAGGCCTCAAGAGCCCAGTGAGGGGCCAGGCTTCAGCCTCCTAGCTGTGCTGCATGCAGGATTAGACTATAGTTCCTCCCTGAGAGCTGGAGGAAAAACTGGACACCAGAAACCAGGGAAAAGGGCTAGTGAGAGCATACACAGGGGATAAACAGGGAATCCCTGACCAGATGCTCCCAGAAGTGCTTGGCTGCCTAAATCCATCTCCAAGGTACACTGGACAATGAGCCCAGAGCTACTGACTATGCTACACTTCATTTGCTGGTGAGGAAGACCTCCCACTACACCGCCAGAACTGGCTCCTCTAATCAGGCTGGGACCAGGGCAAGCTTGGTCTGTAGGTGACAGATGCCGCTGAATGTGTGTGTGTGTGTGTGTGTGTGTGTTGTGCGGGGTGGATGTTAGAATTCTGGGCACATCCTGAATTAATAATTGCTTAAGAAACATTGGAATTTCAAAGAAAGACTTTTTCTAAGACCTACTATCTGAAAACACTACTGCTGTTCATTCCACCAAAGAGAGGTTGCAAGACTGATCTTATAGGTGGGGAAAATAAGAGGAAAAAGCTACAACTGATCTCTTCTAAATTTGCTTTTCTATATGACCTCTGTTTATTATGCAGCAGAATATTTTATTTTCTTGGTTCCTATATCTACAGATCTTTTAAGAGTCTATTATATTGTGGAAAAATATTTTAAAGGCTTTGTATTTCTGAGAAATGCTTTGGTGTATAGTCTTTTCCAGAATTTCTCATTATTAGTAGTTCATCACCAGATTAATGCTTCAAACAGCTCGAGATTATTTGGGTTATAGGCTTTTTACTTTCAATAATCAGTTATTCATTCTGTTAAGCATAGGGAAAGATCGTGAAGAGAAGTAGGTTATAGGGTTGACTCTTATGTTGCAGTTGACATTGTTTCTCTTCTGATTTGTTCAACCCATTAGAGTTTATTTCAGGGAGTTCTGTCAAAAACAAACAAAACACTAACAAAGGGCCCAAAAAAAAAAAAAAAAAAGAAACCCCCAAAACCAAGCTAAGAAGGCAAAGGCTCAGGGAGATAAAGACAGCCTCACTAATGAGTCCCCAACTGATTAAAAGTAAATACATTTCTATTCCTAGAAAAGTATAAGTAACATTTGTTGCCACAAACTGTTTAACTTTAGCAAAAATAAAGAGTTGCCCTCAAATTTGTTATGGGAGGACAGCAACACTGCAGCTAATTATTTCCCAGGTGCCTCTGGTCTGAATTTAGAAATGAGCTACTAATGGCAACATGTGGGATGGGCCCATCTTGACAGATAATTCATTATTATTGTTATCTTTAAGGGGACACTGTATCACTATTGAGCACTGCCTCTGCCCATGGTACTGACTAGATTCATGGTAGTTCCACAGTATAACATGGGGTTATGCACTTGGGCTCTAGAGTAAAGACCTAGGTTTGATTTTTAGTCCTGCCTGTGTGACTTTGGGCAAACTGCTTGTGTTGTTTAGCTTTGACTGTATGACAAAATATCCAGATTTAGTGGCTTAAAAAATCACCATGCATTTGTTCATGATTTGATGGCTTGACAATTCAGCTGAGTTGAGCTGGGATGACTTATTTTTGTTCTTCATAGTATCGGCTAATCTCACACATACATCTGGGGCCTTAGGTGGGACACTCCCCACCCCCCATGTTATTTCTTTTCACCTAACAAACTATTCTGAGTTTCTTTACACAGTGGTCAAAAGTTCCCAGCAGCAAGAGAAGGTTAAGATCTGACGAGAAAGTATCTTTCAAACCTTGACCTCTATCACAGTTGATACTGTCTCATTGAATAAGCAAGTCATCTGACCAAGCCTAGATTGAAGATTGAGAGATGCAGACTGTACTTCTTGAACAGACAGGCATACAGGGAGTTGTGACCAAATTTGGGACCATAACAACAATTTGTCACATGACCTCCAGATTCTTATTGGTGACATGAGGGTATCATAGTATCTACACACAGAGTTTTTGGAACTAAATGAAATAATTCATGTAAAGTGCCTAGCACAAGGTTCAATAAATGTCAATTGTAATTATATTATTATCAATCAAGAAAGGAAGACAGAAGGAGAAATTGGGGAGAAGGAATAGAACAGAAGAAAGGGCTAGGAGTGGACCTTGAAGGCTGAGGTAGGAGAGGGCTTTATGGAGGAACTAATACTTAGTTGGGTCTTGGTTACCTGTTATCACTGACCTTTGAGGTGTTATTAGCTCTTCAACAATTTATTATTTTTTTAAAGATTTTATTTATTTATTTGTTAGTAAGAGAGAGGAAGAGAGAAAGAGAGAGAGGACACACACAAGCAGGGGGAGGAGCAGGCAGAGGCAGAAGGAGAAGCAGGCCTACTTGCTGAGCAAGGAGCTGGGAGCGGGACTTGATCCCAGGACCCTGGGATCATGACCTGAGCTGAAGACAGATGCTTAATCTGCTGAGCCACCCAGGCGCCCCCTGGTTTTTTCTTTTTAGTAACAGTGATTGTGTTAGGATGATGGGATCACGGGTAGGTTTTCTTTACTGTTTTGGGTATTTTCTATAATATGGTTATGTGGCTTTTACAATAAGAAGAAAACATTAAAAATACCTTCATTTTAGAACAGAAGTTCTTTTTTAGACAAATTCTGGAATTCTAAACGATTTTGCATTTGTTTATAAAGTTGACAGTTTTTGAAATTTCCTTTGTTACCATAGAGGTATCAGTCATTTTTTTCAATATACCCTGAAAATTCCCTTGACATGTGCAAGCCATCTGCCCATCTGCATTTTTGAGAGATTAGAACTTCCTAATTCCAAAATTCCTAAAGGTTTCATTTGGAATAAAGATTTTTTTTTTTTTTTTTTTATGCAGTGGTATAAGTTAAAACTCCATTTAGCTTTCTGGTCTTTTGGAAGTTGGGTTCTATAAATTTAAAATTATCTTTACAACTATGGAGTTGGAATATTAGCAGTGTAAATTTAGAGAAGTATGTTAAATGAGAAATCACACACATTCTCGGCTAAAGTAATTGAACTCGCCTGGAAGTTTACATTTATCCTCCCACCCCTGGGCCAAATTTGTTAGAAAGTACAGAAAAGTCACAGCTGCAATTGTGGGGCTTTAGACCAGATTTTCATTTGGTGAGCTTTATAAGAACACCAGGGTATGCTTCTATCTTTGTACTTCTGAATGGCCAGGTCATTCCGCATTTCCCAAAGCGTGGTCCGTGGACTAGTTCGTGCAGAATCATCAGAAGGACTTTCTACAAGTCAGATGGTCCTTTGGGGGCCCTGTACCTGTCCCTGAATTCAGACCTGGGGTTCCTGGGCACCAGCACACTGTGCTCTCCCCACAGAGGCTCCTCCACTCTCGTCCATGAAGTCCCCACTCCTTCCAGCTCAGGACCCCCTCCCTGCCGGCTCTTGTTCTGAGCTCCTATTCAGTGTGGGCTGGTTATGCATCTAGTCAGGGGTCCAAAAATGTTTTCTGAAAAGGGTCAAAGAGTAAATTAAAAAAATATATATTTTATTTATTTATTGGACAGAGATCACAAGTAGGCAGAGAAGCAGGCAAAGAGAGTGAGAGGGAAGCAGGCTCCCTGCTGAGCAGAGAGCCCGATGTGGGACTCGATCCCAGGACCCTGGGATCATGACCTGAGCCGAAGGCAGCGACTTAACCCACTGAGCCACCCAGGTGCCCCCAAAGAGTAAATATTTGATGCTTTGCTGGTCTCTGGGTCTCTGTCACAAGTCTTCGACCTTGCTGGTGTAGTTTGAAAGTTGACCTTAGATAGTATGCAATGAGTGGGCGTGGCTGTGCTCCAATAAAACTTTATTTACAAAAACAGGCAGGCAGCTGGATTTGGCCAGTCCCTGATCTAGATGCACTGTCATTCCTTCTACTTTTGTCCACCCCCAAGCCCAGGGCAAATTAAAAAACAAAACCGAATGAGAGAGCTGAAGATAAAAAAAAAAAAAAAAGAAAACATAAACAAAAAAACAAAACAGAACAAAACAACTGTTCTCTGTAGGATGTAGATTTATATAAAATGAGGTCGGAGTACGGAGAAGAAACGGGGTGCTCAGCACAGGTTGTTCTGATTATCTGGGCAGGAGCATGGGCGAGGCAGCGGGATTGGGACCAGAGTGGTTGAAATGACAGCCCTTTTCTAGATGGAATAGGATGGAAGGACAGTGAGGTGGCAAGGCTTCCCTGAGGTCACCAGTTGAGTAGGGGCTGAATTAGCAGCTGTCTGTGAACAGCCCTCCTATCCCGCAGAGCAGTGGTTGGCTGACTTGAGCCGGCTTCAGAATCACCCAGAGTCTCAAACACAGATTGCTGGGCCATCGGGCCAGAGTTTCGGGGTCAGGAGGTCTCGGTGGGGGCCCGCGACTCTACATTTCTAACACGTCCATGGGGCATGTGGCTGCCTGCTGCTGGCCTGACCACACCTTGAGAACCACCCCCCGGGGCAAGCCCCTCTTACCGCATGTGGCAACATGAGCATGCTTGTTTCATGAAGCTTTCCAGCAGCTTTTGTTTCTCATCCTGAGACATTTAAAGTGCTTTCCAGATTCAAGACTATAGAATCGTTATTTTCCTTCTGGGGTAGCAAGCCTTAGCTCACCTCAGACTGGCAGTCCACATTGGCATTATTAATTTTTGACACGGAGTGAGTCCGAACAGGGTAAATACACCAGTAATTGGTAAGGTAGACAACCGAACGGTAATGAGGCCCTGGCCCCGATGGTTTTGCTCCCGAGAATGAATGCCCGGCCGCCCGGCCATTTTCTGGAGCGAGTTCTTTGCCAGCTCCCCACGGCGTCCCCACATGAAGCTTCAACCCCTCCTGCTTTCCTGATCTGTCCAGTCACATTTTAATGGCTGAAATGGCTTTGAAGCTTTCCCCCACGGAACCAATTTTCACCCTCAGCGCAGGGCAGCTCCTGTCCCTCAGCAAGGAGTCTACTTCAGTGATAAGTTTTCACACGGGTCCAGAACTCAAATGTATTTTGACTGTGGTCCTCATGGCGGTGCTTTCACACTGACGCCAGAAGTAGATTTGTCATGGAGCTTTCCTGATGAGACAGGCTCTCCGGACTAATCGAGGCCGATGGCAGATTTTGTCAGCGAGATGAGATGTTGCCCACAGCTAGTCAGTCTGCTGGAATTTTTTGGTGCTAATGGCAGGGTTTCATTGAGAGATGTGTTTAGGAGAGTCACAGCGAATACGATTCTAGATCCTCTCAGGAAGATGGTGAGCGTATAAACCACAGGGCATCAATGCAAAGGCAGCTGTTTTACACTAGCCCCTGATTCCGAAGACTCCTTAATGAATTCTTCTGGTCAGGGGGGAATAAAAGCCAGGCAGCCACACCGTTCAACTGAAGAATCAACAGCTTGAAAAAATTTTTTAGAAGTCTTTAAATGTGTTACACTTATCTCCGGAATTCTGAACAATACGACATCGGTTTAAGTGCTTCTGTTGATTGTAATCCAAAAGAAATATCATACCTCTTGGCTTTGCCCCGGGCCAACTTTTCACTGAAGTCATTCGTTTTGCTTTTTGTTATGGTTACCTAACCTCAGTCAGAATGCAGCAGGCCACCAGAAATTCGAGGTAGAGACTTTTCCAGTACCCAAGGCTTCTCTGCTTTGGAAATAGGATGAACTCCACCGGCTTTTTCTGAATTTGGCCATTTTATTTTAAAGCTGTAAGACAGGCATGATCAGACATGGAGGGGCCTTGAATGTCAGCCCGAGAGAGGCCAGTCAGTCTCACGACACACACACACAGACCTGGGATTACTAACTTGGCCGGCCGCCTGGAAATATTTGCACCACTGTCTACATCTCCCATTTTCTCAGAGGAAAGCCCACGGACAGCACATCTCAGCAACAATGCGTGTTCCCAGCTGGAAACTCTTCAAGTCTTCCACTTCCAGAATCAAAATATTATGTCGTTTTAAACTTTTCGGGGTACCCTTTGATCCTGTGGCTCTTTTAGATGTTTTCCACTTTAATATATTTAGTCCAGGCATCATCATTTCCTGAGAGCTCCTTTACCATAAGTAGTTTCATCCTTAACTAATAGCTCAGAACCGTGATAAGGGCACACGAGAAAGTCGATCCTCTTTGTTTTTTTGCTTTCATGGGCAAATTCTTCATAACGCTTGCTTGTGAACTCATTTCCTTCATTCACGTGTCAGATATGTACCCGTGCGTATAGGAGCCAGGCATGGTGCTGGGAGGTGAGAAGTCACTGATGAGGAAGATATTCTTCTTGGGTTCTGAATTGGGAGTTAGGCGTACAGGCAAATTATTGTAAAGGGGGATAATATGTAGACAGTAGATATTTATGTTAAAACTTAAGGCAACATAGAGGAGGGGAGATACTATCTAAGAAGTGAGGAAGGTGACATTTGATCAGAGTCTGGAAGATGATAAGGTGTTCCCTAGGAAAGGAAGTAGACAGGTAAGAGGATAAGTGGAAAGAGAAGCAAGGAGCACAGTGTACGTGGCAGAGATTTTGGACTCACTAATTGTTCAAGTGCACCCCTCGATTTCTCAGGTTTCTTGCAGTTGGGATGATCTATGTGACTGAGTCTTAGTGGATGGGATTGCTTGGTATCCCAGTCACTTAAATGTTAGTGTGCCTTGCCCATTTCTCTCTTCTCCTGCTGCCACATATAGGCGTACCTCATTTTATGGCATTTGCTTCACTGCACTTTGCAGATACTGTGTTTTTTTATGAATTGAAGGTCTGTAGCAGCGCTGCATCAAACAAATGTATTGGCACAATTTTTCCAATAGCATCTATGCTCACTTCGTGTTTCTGTGTTGCATTTTGGTAATTCTTGCAATATTTTGAGATTTTTCATTATTATGTTTGGTATGGTGATCTGTGATCAGTGACTTTTTAAAAAAATAATCAAATTCTCACATTTATTAAAATTCTCACAGCTCTTGGATAGGTCACCAAAAGCAGTCAAGTCATTCTATTATTACTAAGAAGATTTCTTTTTTCTTTCTATTTTTTTAAAAATTTATTTATTTGAGAGAGAGAGCATAAGCAGGCAAATGGGAAGAAAAGCAGACTTCCCACCGAGCAGGGAGCCTGATGTTCATGACCAGAGCTTGATCCCAGGACCCTGGGTTCATGACCAGAGCCGAAGGCAGATGCTTAACAGACTAAGCCACCCAGGCACCACATTACTAAAGAGATTTATTAATTAAATTAATTGATTAAAGTAATTATTGAAAGAATCTTGTAGAAAATTAGAAAATATATATCATAAGAATGATAAAAACACATTTACACTAAGCATTGTGTATTTTTACAGATCTTTTTATGCATTATTATATTTATATGCATACACCTAAACATACATATATGTGTGTGTTAAAATGCTTGTGCATTTTAATTTAAAATCAGATCATATTACACATGTTGCTTTGTAATCTACTTTTTCATTTATCAATCTCTGCCTTTTGATACCAGCAAAATGTTTATCTAATTCCTAATCTAGTTTCAATTTGCCCAATTGCGCCAAAACATCGTATGTATATATATATTTATTATTGAAGTAGAGTTGACGTATAACATTATATTAGCTTCAGGTGTACGACACAGTGACTTGAAAAGTCCACACATTACTCAGTGCTTCTCACAATTAGTGACCATCTGATCAACGATCTTTAATACTATAATTGTTTTAGGGTACCATGAACCATGCCCTTATAAGATGGCAGACTTAATCAGTAAATGCTGTGTGTGTTCTGACTGCTCCACTGACCAACTGACCATTCCCCATCTCTCTCTCTCCCTCTCCTCAGGTCTCCCTTTTCTCTGAGACACAACTGATACTGAAGTTAGGTCATTTAAAGTCTACAGGGACCTCTAAGTATTCAAGTGATAGGAAGAGTTATACATCCCTCATTTTAAATCACAAGCTAACAATGATTAAGTTTAGTGAGAAAAGCTTGTCAAAGGCAGAGAGAAGCCAGGAACGAGGCCTCTTGCACCAGTTAGCCACGTCGTGAATGTAAAGGAACAGTACTTGAAGGAAGTTAAAAGTGCTACTCCAGTGAACACACCAATGACAGGAAAGCAAAATAGCCTTACTGCTGAGATGGAGAAAGTCTGAGTGGTCTGGATAGAAGATCAAATGAACCACAACATTCCCTTAAACCAGCGCCTAGTCCAGAGCCAGGCCCTGACTCTCTCCAGTTCTGGGAAGGCTGAGAGAGGTAAGGAAGCTGCAGGAGAGAAGTCTGAAGCTGGGGGACGGTGGTTCATGAGGTTTAAGGGAAGAAGCTGCCTTTGTGACATCACAGTGCAAGGTGAAGCAGCATGTGTTGATGGAGAAGCTGCAGCAAGTGACCCAGAAGCTCTAGACGATAATTAATGAAGGTGGTTACACTAAACAGATTTTCATTGTAAAGACAAAACAGCTGCCTTTTGGAAGAAGACACCATCTAAGACTTTCACAGTTAGAGAGGAGAAGTCAATGCCTGCTTTTAAAGCTGCAGAGGACAGGCAGACTCTCTTGTTAGGGACTAATACAGCTGGTGACTTTAAGTTGAAACCAATACTCATTTGCCATCCTCAAAATTCTAATGTTGCTGTATTTACAAGGCCTGTGCTCTATAGATGGAACAATGGGCCTTGATGACAGCACATCAGTCTACAGCGTCGTTTACTGAACATTTTAAGCTCACTGTTGAGACCCATTGCTCAGAAAAAAAGACTCCTTTCAAAATATTACTGCTCCTTGACAATGCCCCAGCTTACCCAAGGGTACTGATGTGTAATGAGATGAATGTTGTTTTCATGTCTGCCCACACAACATCCTTTCTGCAGCCCATGAATCAAGAGTAATTTTGACTTTCAAGTCTTATTATTTAAATAATTAAGTATTAATTATTGAATAATAAGTAATTATATTATTAATGATGGCACTTGAAAATCTTATTATTTCAAGTTTTACTATTTTGTAAGGCTTTAGTTGCTATAGTAGTGATTCCTCTGATGGATCAGGGCAACCTGAAAAACTGTGGAAAACCTTCTAGAAAGGATTCACCATTCTAGATGACGTTAAGAACATCTGTGATTCATGGGAAGAGGTCAGAATGTCAACATTAACAGGAATTTGGAAGAAGTTGATCCCAGCCCTCATGGATGTCTTTGAGGCATTCAAGACTTCAATGGAGGAAGTCACTGCAGGGGTGGGAACAGTGTGAGAACTAGAATTAGAAGTGGAGCCTGAAGAAGGGACCGAATTGCAATCTCCTGATAAAACTTGAATGGATGAGGATTTGCTTCTTGTGGATGAGCAGAGAAAATAGTTTCTTGAGATATCAACTACTTCTGGTGAAGATGCTGTGAAGATTATTGAAATGGCAATAAAGGATTTAGAATATTCCATATATGTGGTTGATAAAGCAGAGGCAGAGTTTGAGAGGGTTGACTCCTGTATTGAAAGAAGTTCTATGGGTGAAATACTATCAAACAGCACTACATGTTACAGAAAAAAACCCTCATCATTGTCTTATTTTAGGAAATTGCCACAGCCACCCCAACCTTCAGCAACCACCACCCCAATCAGTCAGCAGCCATCAACAAGGAGGCAAGACCCTCCACCGGTGAAAAGATTATGACTCGCTGAAAGCTCAGATGATGCTTAGCATTTTTTGCAGTAAAGTCTTTTAAATTATGGTATTTGCATTTTTTAGACCTAATGCTATTGTACACTTGTTACACTATAGTACAGTGTAAACATAACTTTTGTATGCACTGGGAAACCATAAATTCATCTGACTCTCTTTATTGCGATACTTGCCTCATTGGTGTGGTTTGGTACTGAACCTGCATTATGTCCAAGGTATGCCTCTACTTGGTAGTAATATTTTGAAATGGATAAATCACAAGATGGGGGGAATGTGGATTTCTAAGTCACTAGATGGAGGAGAGGCCCTCTGACCAGCATCATATTTCACACGAAAGAGAAATAGATGTTTATTGTGTTAAGCTTGTTTTTTTTGGCAGTGGGCATTAATAACTCTGACTGATGTAGTATGTGAAAAGATTTGAAGACATAGAAGAGGATAGCCTATTTGGAAAATATTCGACACTTTAGTTGAGCTGGAGGCTGGTATATGAAGGAATGACTTCACGAGTAATTTGGAACCAGATAGAGAATGGTCTGTAAGCCATGATGAAGAGATTAGATTTCCTTCTTGAAACAATTAGGAGACATGGGAAGTTTTTTATGTAGGGTAGTTAGGGAATCAAGACTGAATTGTGGAGGTACAGCTATGGTGGAGTGCAGGAGATGAATCAGTGGGAAGCAGCTTCTACCGGAAATCAGTTGGAAGTTCACTATGATGGTCTGAGTAAAGGATGTTGAAGTCCCAGGCCATGGAAATATTTCTTGCAATTTGCACCAAATTACTTAGATAAAGAAGGGACGTTGTCCTGTTAACAGGTTAGACGATGGGTCAGCAAATTATGGTCTTCTGTTTTTGTAAATAAAGTTCGATTGGAATGGAGCCACAGTCATCCATGTACGTATTGTCTCTGGCTGCTTTCTCCCTGCAACAAGAGAGTTGATTAATTGCGACAAGGACTATATGGCCCCCGGAGTTTAAAATATTTGGTATCTGACCTTTTAAGAAGTTTGCTGATCCCAGAGTTAGGCCGTATGGATAGGCATAGGTTGAAGTCCTGTGCATCGTGATCAGAGATAACCATAACCTGGCTACTTGGATTAAGGACCAGTTTGTACCAACAAAATTCCAGTCTGTTGTTACACATCTGTTAAGCTACCCTATGTAGGAACATACTATTATTGGAAAATAACTTTCTCTGCTCTCCACACCTCTCACTGGTGGGTTGCAATGGAAATGGGAGATATATGTGAATGGTGAGCTAGCAAGAAACCTCTCCCACTGTTTCTCTAGTGGGAGAGGTTAATAGCTTATCCATGGCTACCTGTGTATGTTGTTTTTTACTTAGTACTCTGTGCCCAGCCAGGGAGGAGTTGAGACGTAATCTTTTAAAGTGACTGCCTAGTTAGTTATCTACTCTGTTTTTCCAAATTTCCCATGTGTAGAGGCTAAAATCCAGACTTGATGGGTTGATGTAAAAAGGCTGCCCTCGTGTCCAGTCATGTATGCATATGTGCACGCATACATACATACATAAAGATGACATGGATCACATACAGTTATGCACTAGAGTTTGTTCCTTATCAGTAGATACTGAGATGTCTCATTCTTTGTGTTGGTGATAAAATCAGTGTTTTGATCTTTGACTCTTAAATTGATTCTTTGACTCTTTTTTTTTTTTTTAAGATTTTATTTATTTATTTATTTGACAGAGAGATCACAAGTAGGCAGAGAGGCAGGCAGAGAGAGGAGGAAGCAGGCTCCCTGCTGAGCAGAGAGCCCGATGCGGGACTCGATCCCAGGACCCTGAGATCATGACCTGAGCTGAAGGCAGTGGCTTAACCCACTGAGCCACCCAGGCACCCAGATTCTTTGACTCTTAGAATGGAGAGGATGTGAAAATGTAGTAGCCTTCTCAAACTCCTTTGTATAATATAAAGTCTGGAACCCTCAGGACTGGACACAGGACATGCATTTGGGGACCTAAACATTATGCAAGGAAATTAAGGTGCTGCTGGCGTGGTTTTGAAGAAGGTTTTACAAAGGGTTGGTCACTCAGCTTTTCCTTCATTATTTGTGACATCTTTATTGCTTTATTGCAATATGTGCTTTATGTGCACGTCCATTTTTATTGAGCACAGGCTATGAGAGTGGGGTTGCTGTTTTTGAACTTAGCAGGTGCACTGATATAAAATAAAAGCATCTTTTGGTTGTACAGGTTTTTTGGCATTGGTAAAACATATTCGTTTTCTTTGCATGTTTCTCTGTAAGCCAAGACTTAGGAACATTGATGTACAGGGTTCCAGTCTTTAAATTGCAAAGTGATTGGTAGCAGTTACTGATTGGCAGCCTCAAATCCTGTTCTTTAACTTGTTTTGACTTGTAACCAGTTCTGTGGTCAAAGTGGAGCCAGTGGCAATACCGTTCTCCTGGTATCATGTGGTTTGTTCATTGGCTATTGAAGTCAGAGTCCTCCCTTACCCACCATGGTCTCAAGTTGACTTTCCCCTGTTAATTATGCAACCTGCTATCATGATTGTGGACTGCAAGGGACCAACCTGGAGTTCAGACACAGGTGGAATTTTGTTAATGAATTTGTAAAGAAGGATGAGTCCTTGCAATACATAGATGTCATCCTCTTAAGTTAGGTGGAAGGAAAACTAAATGGAATCATGGCAGTCTCATCTTTTTAATAAAAGAAAATTAAAAAGCCTATGTAGGTATCTGGGAATCAGGTTTGTTAAGACTCTCCAGGAGTAACTGGGTAGATTTAAAAAAGCAGGCTTTCATTGAGAAAGTAGGTACAGGAGCAGTGGGAGATTGAAAGAAAAATAAAGTCATTTTTATGAGACTGAAGGAAGAGAAGAATTTTCTTGAGAAAAATTTGAGATTGAATTGCCAAAACTAGACAGATAGGAAGGAAAATGAGATCCATTAGATTGTAAGGAAAGATTGGGTCTTGGAGGCTGAATAAGAGGGATCTTGAAAGGAAGACATAGGCTGAAATCCTGGAATCCAGGTGTTCTAGAAGGCTGTTGGTCAAATTCTCTGCAAGCCTGACACCCTGTGAAATCCCACTGTATATTTGATGATTCAGTCATGCCTTCTCTCCAGAGAAAGAAGGAAGTAATATGTTGGGACAGTTACTGTTCTTAAGTCACATTTAAAATTTGAATGTATTTTTCCCAGAGGATAAATTTTATCTCATTACAACATATGGCTAATACAGTGCTTGCCAAGTATTCAAAACTTGTGGTAGCTTGATCTTTGAGGTCAGTTGATAAAACTTACCTCTCATGATTGGATATCTCTAATCATTTCAAACCTACCATTTCTAGCTCAGGAAATTTGTAGAGAAGACCAGGGCACATCCACCAGCTGCTACCCTTGGCAGCAGTGGTTCAGTTGTAGACCAGACCTCCATGCCTGCTGCCTTCAAGGCACAGGGAGTCCAGGGTGTGTGGGTGTTTGAAAGCACGCATCTCACAAGCAGAAGCTTAGGGCCCATGAATAATGTCTAAATGTTAAGTAGTAGTCTTTGCAGAGTCTAGGATAAAGTGGTGGTGAGAAACGATGTACTTGAGTGACCTTGGAGTCAGTCAATGGTTAATGTAAAGACTGGTCTGTGGCCTCTGAGTCTCTTCATGTCCTGGAATGTCTGCCTCCTGAACTGTTTTGGAAGAAGTACAGTTCGATCTTGCTCCAAAGGGGTTGATAAGCCCCTCTGCTAGACTGGTGGGAAAGGGAAAGGAAATACGGCCAGGCATTTTGCTTGTCACAGGGGGATCTAGGAAAGCTCTTAAATCTGGGGAGTTCCTAGGATACAAAGAGATTCAACAGAGAAGGACCGCAAGATCTCAGAGGGTCACCAGGGACTTAAGAAGCCCCTAATGTGAGGGTCTTCTTAGTGCTATGGGTGAGGAATGGAAAAAAAAAAAAAAGCTTGGAGATGGGCATGGCGATGATAGACTTATTCATTTATTTATTTTAAGGATAGACTTTTAGGACAGATTTGAGAAAGGAAATCTAAAGAGATGAGCATTGAAAAATGTAATCAGAATTAGATGAGTTTCAGGGCAGCACAGGGATTGGAGGTGGGGACACAGCTGTTGTTTATCCTCCCATGGGAAGCTCCTGGGAAATTTATGGAAGGAAAGGAGATAAGAGATAGGGAGGGGAGATGGACGCACCAATTGGGAATAGGGACAGAAACAACAGATTGTGTGTATTCCCGGGTTAATTGTTGTCTGGTGGGGAGGTATTTCCTGCTGCAGGATTATCCAGTTTAGGGAATAGAGGGTAGATGAGCCTCGTTTGAGCAATGGATGCCTTTTTCAGACCCACCAAGAAATCCTTGACTTTATTTCTTTCCTTATGGGGGGCTCCAAGAGAATATGCAAGAATCAGTAAGAAAGATAAATGTCTGGGCTGGAAAGAGAAGGGGAAACAAAGGGAAGGAAGGCCCTGGGATTTAGCCTTAAACACACAAGAGAGGAAGAATGCACACAGTTTAAAAAGGAGGTTAAGATTGGAAAGACTCAGCTCGAATGCCAAATGCAGTGAGTAGCAGAACAACAAAGGGAAATGGAACATTTTAGGAGCCTATCTCGCTATGGCTAATGGAACGAGGAGAAAGGTCCGTTTGTGTGTTCCTGAAGTAGTAGATGTTATTCTCCCTTTGTGGATCTCAAGGGGTCAGGTGGCTTGGAGCTAGGAGGATGGAAAACCCACAGCAACCTCAACTCAAGCAGGCTTCTCCCAGCCACTTTCACCATTTGCAAAACTAAGGTTTGAATGCATTTTGGAGGTCCAAGTCTTTTTCTCACTTTGCTCAGAACTCAGTATAGAGAGTGATCAATTAGAATTTCTGTGTGAGAGGCTCTGTCCTAAGTTCTCTACACGAATATTTTTATTTAAATTTCCCCCAAGCCCTGTGCCAGTGAATTAAAGTACCCTTAGCACACTATATTAAGGGATACGTGGGATCAGCACGACTTACTCCTGGTGATGTTGACCTTGACCACTTGATTATGGTGGAGCCTGTCAGAGGACTCCACTGCAGTATTACTATTTTTCCCTTTTCCTACTCCATTCATTAGGGACTGAATGTTTGTGTCTCCCCCAAATTCTTGTGTTCAAATCCTAACCCCCATGGGGCTGATACTAAGTGGGATCTTTGTGAGGTGAATGGATTATGAGGGGCAGAGCCTTCATGGTTGGGAATAGTGCCCTCGTAAAAAAAGTTCTGGAGAGCTAGCCATGTGAGGATACAGTGAGAAGTCAATAAGCAGTCTGCAGCCCAGAAGTGGTCTCTTATCAGACAGAACTTGAATGTGCCAGGACTGTGATCTAGGACTTCCAGCTTCCAGAACTGTGAGAAATCAATTTCTGGTCCATAGAAGCCACCCAGTCTCTGGTGCTTGGCTAGTCTAATGGTTATTAACCATAAGGGACTTTATATATATATTTTTAAAAAGCCTCTCCATTCTCTATTTCCGAAAATATACTTGTTCATTGATTTTTTTTTCATATTAGTCTACTCTTTATAAATCCCTCAAAGATAAATACAAGATCCTTACTGGTTTTCACCATTTACAAAGCTGTGTGACTTTGGGCGAGTGAACACCCACGCTGTGCATCAAGTCGGGATAATACTAATGCATCTGAAATCTCTTAGCACACGGGCTTGGTACAAAATAAGCCTCCAATAAATATTAGCTGCTGTGGTTCTTATTACTGCCTCTGTTTTTTATTCATTCTTATCTTTTATCCTTAGAATCTAACACAGTGTCTGATACACAGAAGATGCTTAGAACCAGTTCATGACCAGCTGATTGACTGACCGACCAAGCGAGTGGCTGGCTGTCTTTGGTGGTAGGCAGCTTGGTCTCCTGATCTGCTGTCCCAATCATCATTCTCCCGTTGGCAGGAGATAAGAAGGTCTTGCTCACGTTATTTCATCTGCTATATTCTGGACCTTATAAGTCAATGTCAGCTATCAAGCACAGCCTCTGAAAAAGAATAAGCAATGGGAAGTTCGATTTTTTTTTTTTTTTTGGTCTCTTTTCCAACCTCACAAGCCTGAGAATTTGAAGGGAACAACCATGCCAAGCAGCCCTGATGGTGATTTTCAAGAAAGCCTATGTGGGGATGGAGGTTTGGGGCAGAGGGAATACATATGAGCAGTGCTACTTGTGACTCCTCCCAAAGCTCTACAAGAAGAAAAGAAATTGATAGAAGGTTGGGTATCTATATAGAAGGTCTCATCTCAGAATAGATCCCCGAGTTCAAGCTAATAACATCTCAGCAAAATGATTTAACAGAGGCAGGAAGAGTAGAGACTCAGGCGTTCGACCAGCATTGTAATTCCAGCTCCAGTACGTACCCTGCGGATAGATTACTGAAGCTCTTTGAGACTCACGTCCTTCATCTGTCAAATGGGGCTTTGTGAACCATGAAAACAGGTAAGGACCTTACTCATCCTTGAGGAATTCCTAAAGGATAGATTAATGTGGAAAAAATCACAGTGTACAGGTATTTTGGAAAGAAAGAGAACCGAAAGACTTAAAAAAAAAATAACAAGCGCTTTATGTTCACTGTCCATCAGGTTTGCCAAGAGTCAACATGCTTGGGCTTCTTGCTTGGCCTCTGCATGATAAGCATTTCCACCGCCACGCCGTGCCCCCCACCCCCAATTTCTCCTGGGGATTCCTGGTGTTACAGGTGATGTGGTGGCTTGAATTGCCCATTGAGCTCCAGGCTCACACCAGACTGTCCTCCCTAGCCCATGGGGGGGCCCCAGCCCAACACACCTTAGTCATCTGGAGCAGGCAGCCTGGCTGCATGAAGGCAAGGGAGGGAGCGACTGTCCACTGGGTCCCCTGTGGCGGGAACATCCGTTACTGCGTCTGCCTGCAGAGCTGGAGACGCCACTGCTGCCGAGGGGACTGCAGATGGCTCAGTGTCACCTCTCCTCCTTGGCACAAAAGCATTTTGCTCATTCTTTCCAGGTTTGCCTGGTTTGATGGGGTCAAGGCACAAGTGGCATCCTTCCTGCTGGTTCTCTTTTAATTAATTGCTTCCTAGCCATCGTTCCTTCTTCTCATCACCGTGCTGCCTTCAGGAGCCTTGATCCCTGAAAAGCAGCACATACCGAGTTCAGCCTCAGTGGTAGGCGTACCCCAATATGCTTCTGTGTCCCAGGGCGGGGGGCAAACCAGCCTCCTCTTCGCACACACCGGGTGGCTGTACTTGCACACCGACTGCTAAGTGCCCGTGTACCCACCGTGGGTCTCTGAAATTGCAAATATGGAGTATGGGGGTGGGGGTGGGGGTGTGCGCCCCCTGTGACAGGGGCCCCCATTGTGTCTGCTTTTCACTGTGCGGTGGTGGAGCTAATGACACCTCTCAATTCAATTGCAGTTTGGCTCTCCTTCACTCTGCCCTATTGTCCTGGCCACTTGACCTGTGGGGGAGTGGGGAGAAGGGGGGTGTGTGAGAAAGGAAAATCCCTCCCCGCTCCCTGGGAGAGCAGCCTGTCGGCATTCTGAGGGGCCCGGACGTTTCAGAGCTGGCTCAGCCTATCTCTAGATGCGATCAGACACAAATAAAACCAAGCCTGGGAGCTGCGCCCCGAGTCCCCGCGCCCGTCGTAATGGCTCGCCTTGGAAGCCGCTATCAGGTGTGTGCGTGTTTTTCTTTTTGAGAGATGACAGTTCCCCAGTGAAAGGACACTTCAGCTCTGATAAAACTTTCCTTCTATTGTCTGAGTTTTGTGTTTGTTTTCTGGCAAAGCCCACTGCTGCCTGAGCATTGTGTGCTGTGGAACATTTTCCATTTCTGTACAGCGAGGCCAGCCCGGGTCTTTGGGGGGTTCTTACTAGTATTGCCTGAAGCGAATACCACAGCTCAATAGCAATTTAATATTGTAATCAGGGAGCAAACTGTGCAGTTTTGGCACATTGTGATAATTATTAACTACATCTATTAGTGTTACGGTTCTAGTAACTAATATTTACAAAAGGTTCCCTGTGTAGGGGAGACCTTGCCCAGACACAAATGTCTGAGCTATTCCTAAGTGATTGTCAGGGCCCTTTGAGCCCATATGCATGTTCACTGTTTAAAGATAAAGCATCAATCCTGAGAAATCAGACTTCAAAGGCCTGATTCATGAATAACAAATTCTCAGGGTGTAAACCTACACTGAGGTTTGGAACATTTGTTTTGAGTTTTTGAGGAAGTTTTCCTGGGGAAAAAAAAATCCAAAAGATGAGTTAAGAGAGACAGAGAGGGGGAGGGGAATCAGAAGATAAAATAAAAAAGGAAATACTGTTTAATTGGTGTCACCCAGAAAAAGTAAAAGCATGTTTCCCCTTTCCGTGCAGTAGTGTGATTTCCGATGATCAATGTCGCGAGTCTCCTGGCGCATAAACGGCATGGTGGGCATCAGCGGGTGGCTTTTGAGGTCGGGATGCAGCTGCCCGCTGCCGCTAGTATCCTTTAGCACAGAGCTTCAGCAAATTCAGTTACTTGGGGCCCATGAAACTGACCAAAGGCAGAGCCTTCTCTAAGCCTCGTAATTCTGCCACTGTGATGGCAGACATTGTGACGTTCCCAGACAACATCCGTGCCTTGTATCTGTCAGTTACAAAACAGTATCACGTTTTCCCCCACTCGGTCTTCTTAAATAGAAAAAGTGAATAGACTTCTTCTATTAGTGAATACTTTTTCTATTAGTGAATAGACTTTTTCAGTAAGCAGGATTCTGGGTAAAAAACTGAATGATTTTATGAACTTCAGAGAATTGTTCATTCACAAATGTGTTCACTTTTTGATCATTCATTTACTGTGCATCTACTATGGTGGTGTCCTAGGTTATGGGGAGACAACCATGGAAAGGTAACAAACCCCTGCTCCCATAAGACTTCCATTGCTTGGAGAGAAGACCCTACATCTGTACAGTTGATCCTTGAACAACGTGTTTGAAGTGCTCAAGTCCATTTGTATGCAGATTGTTTCAGTAAATACAGTATGGTACTATAAATGGATTCTCTTCCTTACAATTTTCTTAATAACATTTTATTGTCTCTGGCCTACTTTATTGTAAGAATACAGTATATAATATATATAACACAAAATATGTGTTAATCGACTATAGTACAATAAGGCTTCTAGTCAGCACTAAGCTACTAGGAGTTAAGTTTTTAGAGAGTCAAAAGTTACACACAGATTTTTGACTCTGTGATGGTGGGATTAGGGGCAGTTTTGGTTCCTCTAACCTCTGCATTGTTCAAGGGTCCACTGTAATTGAATGAATAAATACATATATAATAACTACAGAGGGTTAGCAATTGTAAAGAGATAAAGCAGCACAGGAGAGTGACGAGTTGATCATGGAAGTCTTCTGTGAGCAGATGACATTTGATCAGAAAACCAGAATGAGGATGGGAAGAGCCGTGCCCCTCATTAAAAAGTGCTACTTGAAAAACAGCCATTTGTCATTCCCATGGCCTTGGGTTTTTAATCTGTTGTCTGTGAAACTCTTTGGCAATGTTTCTCAAGTGTTTTAAAAACGATCTGCATAGGCACCTGCATGGCTCAGTCTGTTAAGCATCTGCCTTTGGCTTAGGTCATGATCCCAGGGCCTTGGGATCGAACCCCACCTTGTCATGCTCCCTACTCAGCAGGGAATCTTCTTCCCTTCTTCCTCTGTCCCTCTCCCCCAGCTTGTATTCTCCCTCGTATGCTCTGCTCTCTCTCGCAGATAGATAAATTAAAATATCTTTAAAAAATGATCTGCAATGCAATAACGCTGGGTTTTGCCTTAAAATGCAAATTCCTGGACTCTATTCCAGACCTACTTAGAATTTCTGAGATGAGACCTTGGGGTCTGCATTTTAAAGTGTTGTGATGGACTTGATGATCCCTCTAACCATACGCAAAGTGTTGTGTATGTCTATATATTGTCTATATATCAGATCTCAGAGAATTCTGTCATCCTTTCCCTCCTTACCAAAAAAAAAAAAAAAAAAAAAAAAAAAAAGTAAGGAACAAAAGAGTTGTCAAAGCCTTTCCTATATATCTCATTCCATTTCCAGGGAGAAGAATTTGGATAGGAGTCAGGGGAAACAGATTCTCTAAGAAAACATGGTGATTTGCTATAGTAGGAGTATAATTTTTATAGGAGGAGGGAGGTTGTTCACAGTTTCAGTGCCATGCAGAGTTGGAACAGGAGGAGCCAGAAAGATAAATCTGAAGGTTGTGTTCGGGTCAGAAGTAATGGGCTCAGGGCCAATCTTATGTCTGGACCTTAGGAGAGAAGAACACTATCTTCCCTTCCTAGTGGTTGGATGGTAAGAGAGAGCTTGGGATGCCTTCTGCTGTGGAGGTAACTTCTCCTTCCCTGGTAAGGACAAGCAAAACCAAGTGAGGTCTAGAAGTGGAACAGCACAGAAGGAATGGCTGGGGTTGTCTTAGTCTTGACTAGGGATGGAAAATCCCTAGAGGTTATGTCATCCTTTCTCTTTCAAATCCTTTGGCAGCCATTGGTCATCAGTCATAGTAGTTTTCTGCCTCATAACCAATCTAAATGTAATGAAGGATAGTTGGAAGAAAGGCAGGCTGGGGCAAGGGGCCCCCACTCGAAGAGGAAACCACCCTTAAAATGATTTTATACCACCCTAGAAGGAGCCCTCCACCCTTTGTCACTTGATAGGTAGATGACAAAAACCTGATTGGATGACAGGCACATGGAGGGTTAATCAGATTAAAACAGCCCACCTACAAGCCCATAAAACCCCTTTAAGGGCCAAATCAACAACACTCTGGGGTCCCCTTCCTCGTGGCTCTCTCAATAAACTTTGTTTTACTATCACTCAATAAACTTTGCTTTGTTGCCTACCACTCCTGATCAGGTCTACCTCTTCATTCTTCAAAGTGGACTGATCAAGAACCATAGGCACTAAAGGAAATGAAATCCTGTAACAAATGGATGATCAGGGCATCCATTTTACAAATAAATTAACATGAAACTAATTGCTGTCTCTGGTTTTCAAGGAGAAAGGCAACGGGAGTCTTTGAGGGTTAGCCATAAGCCAGTTCTGGTCTTCATTTATTCAGCAAGTACTTACTGGGATTTACTATGTGGCAGGCATTGTATTAGGTGCTGGGGATACAGTGGTGAATAAAATCGACAACATCTGTGCTGTCTTAAAGTTCTAGTAGAGTGTGAGAGACAGTAAACAAAGAAGGAAATGTATATGGATAATGTTAGCTAGTGGTGAGGCTATGGAGGAAAAACAATAGTGTAAGCAGGTTTTCGTTTTTGTTTTTGTTTTTTTGAGACAACTTCTTCATGTAAGGGACATTTAAGCAGAGACCTGAATAAAATGAGGCAGTGAGCCATGTGGCTCTTTCCAAGGCAGGAGACTGGAAAGGGTTTCTATTTGAAATGCAAACCAGTAATAAGAGTGTGAAATCGCCTAGAGAGACATTTGGACCATACATTTCTTAGAAACCAAGCATCAAAGAGGTAGGCAGCTGAATGCAGGGCAGCTTAGTGGGGATATGGAGCTCCAAGATGAGGATCAGCCAGTCTTCAAGCAGGATCAGATCATGGGAGTAGTGAGACAGGCTCCAGACTGTAGATGCTGTGTGATTAAGGGAATACGAACTAGTCACAGGTTATTTTAAATTATTTCATAATGGCTAGTACTGCAGCTTTTGCTCCGTGTCCGGCATTATTCTGAGTACTTACCACGTGTCGACTTTATTTAATTACCATAACAATACTTGAGGTCAATCATTATCAGCTCCACTTTACAGATAAGGGAAGAGAGGCACAGCAAGGTTGAGTAACTTGCCCAGAATTTCCTTTTAATACATGGCAGAGTCGGCATTTTAAATCCAGGTAGTCTGGCTCCAGAACTCTACGTTTTTCTTGCCTCTCAGCTTTTACTGTGTAGGTGTGATCATACCTTTGAGTTTTAATCTTTATGTTTTTACGTCTACATTTTATGATCTCTGACTCATCCTCTGCTTTGTCTCCTTGAGGAGATTGGGGATTGTGATGGAAGAAGACAGACTTAATAGTCTCTTTGACTTTCCGTATGGGCTTTCTTAAGAATCACTAGAGGAGGAAAGCTGAGGACAGATTTTATAGCATCACAATAGATCGGATAAAGGGTGCAGGGAAAACCAGTTCACCTTGGAGGAATTGTGGGGGGCAGGGCAAGGACACCAATTAAATAGTATTTCCTTTTTGTTTTGTCTTCTGATTCTTTCTCTTTCTCTCCTTTTCTCTCTCTCTCTCTCCTCTCTTGGATTTCTTTCCCCCAAGAAAACATTCCTCAGACCTCACAGAATGTTCCAAACCTCAGCATAGGTTTACACCCTGAAGGAAAGGAGGGGAAGGCCACTTTTATTTTATTTTATTTATGAGTTTATTGAGATTCTGTTGAGCACCATCAGCGGTATTACCAGAAAAGCCTCTGGAATAGAGCCAATCTTATAAGAAGTTTCGTTGGATATAAGAAAGTGCAGCCAAATGACCTGAGTAGGGCAACTGGGAAGAAAAGGATTTGCAGTCCTTGGGTCTGTCGGGTGAGGGTTGTCCACTGCCAGCTGCCCACACATTGCTTCTGGATCATCCAGTAAAAGGAGGTGTACCTCTGCCCAGAGAGTTCGTGACTTGCACTTGAGTAGCCCTGATGGGATAGTCTCCCTGTCCCCTATTTTTCAGTAAGCCAGAGGCAATGCTGACGTAGAAGAGAAAGCCCAAGTCCTAGTACTTGGCGAGGTATGGACTGGTGTGGGTATGTGAGGGCTGGTCTGGTGAAAAGCAGTGTGTGACAGTTACATAAACCAGTATTATCTAGGACAGAGTGGAGGTGTGATTTCCTAGAGTGACATCCCATGGCAGAAAGAAGCAAATGTAGATCCTTGTGTGTGGAAAATTCAGAGGAAATGTTGGACTTTTAAGAGCTATAGAATTTGTGCAGTCAGAGAAAATGGATTCTCACTAAATATAAAAGAGATCTCATTTCTCATTTCACTTTTTGTTTGTTTGCTTTTTTGTTTGTTTTTCGTTTGTTTGTTTGTTTTATGGTGTGCCATTATATTGTCTGATGGGCCAAGAGCTGCAGGCATTGCCTGTCTTATTCTCACCAGAGTTGTCCCATTGTTAAACACACTGCCTAAGACCCAGTAGACGTTAAATAATATTTGTTGAATGAGTGAAAGCTGAGCCCCGTATTAGCAAATGAAAATACCATAAAGTACTTGAAACTGTTTTCCTCACTAGATGTTTTTCTGGATTGTTTGTTGAAAAGCCTATTTCCTTTTGGAGAATTATTAACTGCACAAAAATCAGTAGAATTTCTGAATACCAGCAACAGTATTTCTACCTTTCAAATAGATAATATAATAGTACTAGATGTTTCACTCATATGATCAACAAAACTCTAAAACATTTTAGAATTCATATGAATATATAAGCAACACCTTTTGGAAAAATCTTAAAAAGTACTGAAGGACATGAATGAAGACTGAATGGAATGGAATTCCAAACTTAAACAGTAAGATATAGAAGAACTGGCA
The DNA here is from genome assembly GCF_964662115.1 of Mustela nivalis. Classification (NCBI taxonomy): domain Eukaryota; kingdom Metazoa; phylum Chordata; class Mammalia; order Carnivora; family Mustelidae; genus Mustela; species Mustela nivalis. The sequence goes on from NC_139033.1 coordinate 63,968,849, forward strand.
AAAATCAGACTATCTTAACAGCACCAGGTCTGGATGAAGGAAGAGCGAAATAGGAGTTTGCATATACAACTTGTGGGAAAGGAAAGTGGTCCAGCCACTTTGGGGAGCAATTGGTGGTATAGTAATAGAGATAATTTGGAAAAACCAAAATGTCCACTTGTGAATAGGAAAATGGATAAATAAACTCTGGTTGTATTTATACGATGGATTAAAACAACATAGCAATTATAGATGATTAAACTAGATCTGTATGTCCCACATGGATTCTATACCAACATATCCCAACAATTAAGTTATGTAGAGATACATACAATGTCATTCATGTAAGCTACAATGTAGTCTTTGTGATTTATACACACACACACACAAACACACACACACATACATATTATATCTATGTCTATATCTATACACACACACACACACATATATGTAGTTAAAGTATAAAAGGGTAGACTGGCTCTACTATAAAAGGGTAGACACCTCAGACAGGTGAGTAAAGGAAATGAGAGCAGAGTGGAGAACAGAGGGGCCTGCACCATGGACCATCACGTCTGTTTCTTGTATATATCATGGAGTGTGTGCATTTAAAAATATTGGGTGACAGATAAAAGGTTATTTGTTATATTACTATTTCTATTGAGCACTGTTACAGAACCTTTTCAAATTAGAACACACATATACCTAACTCCCTATAATTCTCTAGAACTCAAAAATTTTGATCTTGTCATTTTCTTCTTTATGCAGCACCTGATGGATGAAGGTCCTTGGGCAAGGTCTCCTCAAGTGAATTAACAATACACACAAATATACGAAATAGTGTGACTGATTAAGAAGGATAAAATAAAAAAAATATACATATACATATACATATACATATACATATACACACACAGACACACACACAAACACACACACATACACAGACACACACACACACACTTAGGAAAGATAATAGAAAATTAGAAAAGATATTCTTTAAATATTTCAGTAGTCCGAAGGGGACATTCAGGCAAAATTTTGTTGTTTAAATGACAAAGAAATATCCCTTGTATGTATGATCTCAAAAGGCAGAACTCAGGGGCACCTGGGTGGCTCGGCTGGTTGAACAACTGCCTTCAGCTCAGGTCATGATCCTGGAGTCCTGGGATGGACTCAACTCATTGGGTTTCCTGCTCAGCAGGGGATCTGCTTCTCCCTCTGACCTTCCCCCTCTCACACTCACTGGTTCTCATTTTTTCTCTCTCTCTTTCAAATAAACAAAATCTTAAAAAAAAAAAAAAAAGAAAGGCAAAACTCAGGTCAGTGTGAGAAGACTATAGGGAGGGAGACTTTGCATAAGTGTGAACGCACATAGACATGACTTCCTGTAGTTAATGGTTTCACAGCACCAGAATGCATCTCTTTGTGTCAGTTACCCAAAACAGCTCTCCCTGGCGGCACTCCTGTGTGGTCATTCCGGTGTCCAGTCTTTGCTTTTGTGTTGCTACCTCATTGCCATGCCATGCCCATGGGTGTCAGCAAAGGGGAAGAGAAAGCAAAGAGGGTCATGCAGACAATTTTGTGTCCAGGCCAGAATATGGCAGTCATCTTCCTTCCATCATTAGATTGGTCCAGTCCCAATCCTGTGACACCAGTTTAACTGCAGAGGAGGCTGGGAAATGCAGTCTTCCAGTATGGCCAACAAGAGGAAAAGGACATGGGGTTCAGACGCATGGCACTGTCTCTGCCTGACATGCTAAAGCAGAAGAGAATGTGAAAAGGTAGAGCTTTTTATGTTATTTGTTTTATTTTTTATTATGTCCTCTTTACTCCCGTTTTCTAGGGGAAAGATAATATCAGCTGTAAATTGCTGCCTAGGACAAGTCCCAGTTGTAATAGGAGGCTAGAAAACCAAAGGGATGACATAGTTAGAAAACTTAGAAAAACCTAATACGCTTGAGTCAGCAGGACCTGATGGCTTGCCCTGTAGGATACTGAATGAATTTTCAACTTTCATCTTAGGACTATTAGCCAGTGTTTCCCCCCAAATCACAGAGGATTGGAAAAGCCCCTCAGGATAGCAAAAGGGTAAATGAGGTGCCCATCTCTGAGAGAAAGATAGGATGACCCTGAAAATTTCAGACCTGTGAGCTCAACATCAATACCTGGGATGATCCTGGAATAAATCATCAAATAATCAATTGGATAGCACCTGAAAGAACATAAAATACTAAGCAGCAATCAGCAAAGCTTTGTAAAGAGCAAATAGTGCCAGACCAATTTAATTTCCTCCCATGATTGTGAAAGGCTACATACACCAGGGGAATCGATAGATGGGATCTATCTCAATTTTAGTAAAGATTTTGATTTTTTAAATTAGGCATTGTCTTGGGCAGGTTAGAAAAGTAGGTTCCTGCCTTCACTTTTGCTAGAGGCTGGAAGGCTTCAGCCCGGAGGGGGGGGGGTTAGTCATCAATGGCTTGGTATCAATCTGGGGGGACATATTGAGTGCCGTCCCAGAGGTATTGGGGTCAGGATCTATCCTACTCAATAACTATATTGATGGCCTGGATGAAGGAATTAAGACTATGCTCATTAAATTTGCAGCTGGCACTAAATTAGGTGGGGTGGTTATTGCTCTGCAAGACAGAAATAAAATTCAAAATGGCCTCGACTCATTGAGAAAATGGCTCCTCAAAACTGGGATAAATTTCAGCAGGGACAAGTGTAAAGTGGCACAGGTGCCCCCACAGCCCTAGAACAGTGCCTTGGGCATACTTGGCGCTCAGCAAATATCTGCAGTACCTTCCTTGTGGGGTTGTTGGAAGGATCAAAGTGGGATAATGATGTGGAAGCACTCTGTAAACTGCAAAGCGCCCTATAAATGGAAAGGTCTGCACCAGTGCAAGGGAAGTTATTATTAAAGGCAAGGAAATACGTCCTGTGAGGCCATGTTAAAGGAACTGGAGCTGTTTAATCAAGAGGAGAGAAGAATAAGGGATGATTTCATGAGTGTAACTGTTTTATGAAGATTTTCACTAAAGATTTTCACTAAAGATTATTGCTTCTGGATGTCAAGGAAAAATGGGCTGGGATGATACAAGATGGAGATCAGATATGAGGAAGAACTTGTTGTCTAGATGGGGTTCAACTATAGGAGGCACCCATACTTCTCTTGCTTCATAGGTATTAATTATATTTGTTCAATGTCAGCCTTTCTAGCTCATTGTGACTCCCTGAGAGTAAGTCTTTGCAGGTCTCTGTTGTATCCCTGGTGTCTAGAACAGGGCTTGACATGTGATATATGACAATATATGCACTATGTGATATATTAAGAAATGTTTGTTCAATGAGTGAATGTCAGGGATATAAGATATTGGCTCAGAACTTGGGGAGTCATCATTCTTAGATCTTATGAAATAGTGGTGATTTATTTCTAAAAGATAATCTCCCAACACTGATTTTATGATTCTATGTATGTAAAAAAGAAGTGGTAATATTTATGATATATTTTCACCCCAGTCTTAGCTTTGGTTCTATAACTACTAATGTATGGTATTATTGGTAGGAATGGAAAGAAGGCAAAATCTCATCGATCTCAGTCCTATCCTCACCACTTCCCTAGCCATAAAAACCCAAAAAGGAAGAGGAAAGGAAGTGCTGCTCTTCAGAATGGCTTCTTTGCAGCAACTGATGTTACCATCTGTGGTTTGGAGCTCTAGGTGTCCTCTTCCCTTTTCAGCAGCTGGATGAGCAAGATGAACTTAGCATGTGTCTAATCATACTTGGAGGCAGGGTTTCTTAATCTAAGGCCCATGCTTTGGCCTCTGGTGGGTCAGCGAACCCCCTGTGGCTGAAATATATTTTCCCGTATATATGAACATATGCTTTTTTTTTTTTTTCCCCTAGGGAGAGGATCCATCAGTTAAGAAATACTATCCCCGGGTTTTAGGAAAAGTGAAGTAGCAAGAGGGGGTTGGATTATCCTTACCAAGATGGGAATCATGGCAGAGAAAGTGCTTTGGTACAATTTGCAGTATAGACAGCAGCTACTGCAGGTGGCTATTCAAACAGGGGGTCAGATAGGTAGTCATTTGTCATCTGAGTGGTCTGTCTATTGGAGCAGAATGCCAGCCAGCTGGCAGACATGTAGGCCAGACCCAGGAGAAAGGATGCTGGCAGTAGGGTGTGTGTGTCAGGGATGACAGTTGGGGGGAAGGAAGGACCTCAGCCCCAAACTTAGAGGTATATGTAAAATTATTTTATTTTCTAAAATTATGTAATTTTATTAGAATTACCATCTCACTGGGCTAGTAGGAAACAATCTCAATTATTTCAGAGCTACCCCCACCCCCTTCTCTAGAGCCATGACAAGATTGTAGGCATAGAGAGAGACTATGGAGGCTATGGAGCCTATGGAGGCTGGTCATGTGTCTCCAGAAGTTACTGATGAGACGTCCATTGTCCATTTTCATCTGGACGACTAGGCAAGATAGCTGGTTAGAATCTTGGGATTTATGGATTGTAGCCATGTGAGGTAGGCTTAGGGGCTTGATGGTAGAGTCACAATTCAGACAGAGCTGACTTTAAGGCATTTTGGGGGATCTGAGGACTGGGATTTGACTAACAAATAACAAGGAATTTGGGGAGAATGTGTGAACCCAGAAGTTATTGACAGTCTATGGCTAATTCAAGGTGATTCTGGAATAGTAGGATATGCTAAGACAGTTGATACACTTTTAGCCTTAGGAGGAATTGGCTTAGGAAACGGGGTGGAAATGAAGGACATTATTAGCCTTCCTGGGAAGGGTTGGGGAGGCCGAGGCCAGAGACACAACGACACACTCTAGGAAGAACCCACAGGGGCTTGACATGTTTGGTCATCTATCAAATGATGGGTCTACCTTGAACTATGGTGCCTCCATTTAAGAGAAAAATCATGTGGCAGCCTGCCTCAAACATGACTTCTCTTTTTCTACAGCTCTTGGAGATTTCTCGAAAGATTTCACTTTGCAGCCCTTTAAAATATCAACTGCAAGGTTATGGCTAAAGTAGGGAGGTTTTTTGACAGTAAATACATTAGTGTCCGCCGGCACAACCAATGGTGGCAAAATGCAGAGCGGCAAGTGGCAAAAGCATTGAGAGTGATGATGGTGTTTGTAGTGTACCTTGAGCTCCTTGGATAGGCCATTAGTGCTGATTCTTGCTGCCTTCATCATTATTATATTAAAATGAGAAGCAGCTGAACGAACATGATGCCTTTACTCAAGTCACCTATCACTTAAAGAACCTAGGAGATCAGATATTAGGGAACTCTCACGAGATCTAGAGTAAGCTAAGTCATGGAAATATTAAGCAAGTTGTTTTAAGTCAAATTGTGGCTCAGTTGTGAAGACACAAAGGTCAGTGTTCCCAATTCCCAACTTCTTCCTTGTAGGAAGTATTTAGATGCCACAATTCCTCCCTTCCCACAATCTAATAATGTGTAATAGTTTCTAAATATGCGTTCTCTTTTTTCTTTATTCGCTCTCTTTCCCTTGTTCCTTTTCTCTCAAATATAATTCCTATTAGAGTAATATTTATATTCTTAGCTTAACTTTGCGGTTGGGAAAATGGTGACTGAGAGCTTTGGCAATGCCCTTGTCGGAGGCAGGATAAGGGGCAAATGTTCCTAGGATTTATTTTCATCCTTAGATGCCCCAATTATATAATATTCAGAGCAGCAATGTCCTTTGGAATGTGTCTCCCTTGGAGGCTTCTGCATTTAAAGCGATGTTTCTCTGCTTAAAAAATGATTTTACAGTTCCCTTCCAACCAGTAAGTATCCCAAATGAAATTTCATTTCCATTTAAATAAACTAGGGTTGGAAATTTTAGGGTGGATCTGTTACGAGGCCTGGACCCAAGAGGGTAGCTAGGGGGATATTAGTAGGAGGGCAGGGGAGAGGAGAGGGGAGCTTCATACCCTGATGGGGAATATGACTTACCATTCAATGGTAAAAATGACTTACAGTAATATATTCCAGTTCCGAGTTTATCTCCCTGTTCTCACCAGAGCAATTTCTGAAGGGATTTGTTTTTATCCCTACTGCTTTTAGTCTTGATTTCTCTGTAACAACAATAGCACTAGAGCAGCATCGAAACTTGTTCCTGTTTTCTGGGTGCCAGGCACTATTCTCGATGTTTTGCATATTTTAGCTGATTTGATATCGCAACGACCTGATGAAGAAGCTATTCTTATCATCCTCATTTCGCAGAGGATGCAGCTAAAGCACAGACAAGCTAAGTAATTTCCCTAAAGTCACACAGCTCGTGGGAGAGACAGAAGAAGGGAAAGTTGACTCCAGACTATTGAATCTTCTCTTTAGGTTGTGTGGCTATTCTCGTGGTTCCTTGGGAGGCCTTCTTGTCTCCTATTTTGCTCCACAACCTCTCTATGCATAAGTCCTGTTCATTTTTCCTTCACAGCACCTTCTCACATACCCCTTCCTTTCTGTTCAGACGATTAAGGTAAAATCTCTACTACTTTCTTCTGCTCTCTAAGTTCTGCTCCTCTAATCCAGGCAGCATATTTCTGCTTTCTAAGATATTGCTCCCAACATGTCCTTCCCCTGAACACAGATCATGCGTGGTTTCCATTCCCACATTTACAGAGGAAAATCTCTTTCTTGGTGCTGCGAACCTTCTCCATATGCCATCAGCCCGACTCTCTAATCACATCTCCCATTGCTCTTCCACGCAGCGTCTGCTTCAGTGAGTCTAGAAATGAATCAAGGCTGCCATGTACATTTCTGCCCATGCCTTTGCTCTCCCTGCTCAGAATATCTGTTTTCCCTCTCTTCACCGTTTTAAATCTGCTTATTTTTCAAAGCTAAACTGAAGTCACAACTTCTCTTTAAACTTCCCTTCTCTCAAGTCCTACAGCACTTTTTTTTTTTTTTTAATCAACGTGTAGAGTATTTTTCTTAAAATTCTCTTTGCACGAATGAAACTTGAGGGCTGAGATGAAAAGGAATGCTTGTATGTGAATAGCTCCCTTTTTGGAGGTACTTTGTCCCTCTACTTGGAAAAGACAGATGTTAGAGTCATAATATTGAAAACTTAGACAGGAATTGTGTGTTGGTTCAAAAGATCGTATAAGTCAAAAGATAGTTTTGTAATGGTGAATAGGACTGACCCAACTGGACCAGTGGGCCCACCTGGAAGATTGTTCTGATTTATCAAACTTTTTCCTTCTAAGTTAGATAAGGTATTTAAGAAAATAGTAACTAGTCACCCTCCCCTCTACCTACATTCTAAGGAAAGAATTAGCCAATATGAGACAAGTTCCTTGTTTCTGAGGCAGTGGGAAAGAACTAGAATGTAAAGCCCGGTCTTTGATAGCTAGACTGGGCCTGAGGGACATGTTTTAAGTTCTGAACCTTGGTCACAGACCTGGGCTCTTGCAGTCAGTGTTTCCCCTGTTATGTCAAGATGATGCCCTGGGACCTGACATTACTGTCTAGCATCCCCTGAGAAGGGAGAGATGAGGATCTTTGAAGTTGAACTTTATGCATTTTTTTTTTTTTTTTTGCAGTGTCAGCCAACTTTTTAAAGGGATATCGGTGGTCTCTAGATTTCTCTTTCTCTCAGGGTAGAACCAGTGCTAAACCTTTGTACATATACTACAATTTTAGCACAATGCTTTGTATATATGCATGCATTTGGTTAAATTAAAAATTAAAGTTAAATTTACTGATTATAGTTATATCCATGAATCTTATATTTTCTCCAGTCCAACCCATACTTAACCATCTCCTTCCTCAAGGAAACTTTGCTTAAATTTAGACACTATCTAGCTTCTATTATGGCTTTTTTTCCTCTTAGGCAGTGTGCTAACAAAAGCATAGAAAGCCACGTCATTGACATTCCAATGAGAGTGCAAATTCTGATAATTAATAGAGACGTTTCATTGTGTAGTTACTGAAGTAGTCTCACTGTCAGATCATGAGGACGCCCAGGTCGATGGCGGTACACTAAAACTTCACACGAGAAGTTTGGTGAAAGATGCCATGGAAAAGGAGTTTGACTCTGCGAGCAGGTGAGAAAGCCATTTGGTTGACTTGGGAGAATCTGGAAAGGTCTGTAACTTCAAGGTATGGATTTGACTGAAAAATGTCTTTGCTTTTATTTTAATTCTGTTCTATTCTATTCTATTCTATTCTTTATTTAAAGGCTCTGTATTTAATGGAAGCCCAGTGTGCTCTGTGTGGGGCTGTTTTAATTGAGCTTGACTGAGTAACTGGAAATGGGGGAGGTCCGGAGGTGAGCTCCCGGGCCTGGGTCCTCCATGAGGTGGGCTTGTTTGTGGAAGGCCTTGACTCTCCACCAGGATGTCTGCTGACCTCAAGATGTACTTTGAGGGGGTGCCTGGGTAGCTCAGTCAGTGCTTATCTTCGGCTAGGGTTGTGATCTCAGGGTCTTGGGATCGAGCCTCCGCATCGGGCTCCCTGCTTGGCGGGGGATCTATTCCTCCTTCTCCCTCTGCCCCTCTCCTTCACTTGTTCCCTCTCTCTTGCTCTCAAATAAATAAATAAAATCTTTAAAAAAGGATGGATTTTGAGAATGGACGTAGGTATTCCTTTTTCTTGTTTTTTTAAACATTTTTTTAAAGAGGATTTATTTATTTATTATGAGAGAGAGAGAGAAGGAGACAGAGCACATGCAGGAGGTGAGGGAAGGGGAGAGGCACAGGGAGAGGGAGAAACAACTCACCGCTGAGTAAGGAGCCCGATGCAGGGCTTGATCCCATGACCCCAGGATCACTATTTGAGCCGAAGGCAGATGCTTAATCAACTGAGCCACCTAGGAACCACAGATTAGTATGTATTCCTATAAAGCATTTTGAGATTTAGAGTGAAAATTTTGTTCAAACTTGTCTGCAAAGCTAAGATGAATTTACACATCTATCATTTCTAGTCAAAAGATTTCTAGGGTGAGTTTGTTCATTACTCCTTAATAATTTTATTTTTTTCATTCATTAATTCATCCAATATGTATTATGCATATGCTAAACTCCAAGGCTATAAGAGATGAATAAGATCATGCTTCCCTCAAGAATTCTTTACCTTCGGAGAGGAAGACACAGTCGTTTAAGGAAATGCACTAAAATATTATACATGCTGATAAATGTAGGTATGGGATTCCTGGTGTCCATGAAAGAGAAAGGGAGGGAGAGAAAGACTGCCTACTGGATTGAGGGGAGAGTCAGAAGAAAAGTCCAGTGAGGAAGAAATTCTCGGGCTGAACTTTAAAAAATGGTAATTATCAGGGGCCCCTGGGTGGTTCAGTTGGTTAAGTATCTGCCTTTGGCTCAGGTCGTGATCCTGGAGTCCTGGGGTCGAGTCCCACATCGGGGTCCTTGCTTAGTGGGGCGTCTTCGTCTCCCTCTGCCTCTGATCCTCCCCACACTCATGCTTTCTCTCACCTCTCTGTCAAATAAATAAATAAATAAAATATTAAAAAATAAAAATATTAAAAAATTAAAAACTAATGATCAGATAAATGGATGAGAAGTTGTGTGGAGCAGGAGGGAGAAGGCATTCCAGGGAGGCTGCAGTAAGAGAAAAGGTGAGAAGGTCTGACTAGCTCAGCCTTCTCAGGGGCTTCCCCCAGTTTGGTGAGTTGTAGAGATCAGGATGGGAGGTGGCAAGAGAAGGCAAAGGGGCGTCTGAGTTACATCTTGGGCCCAGCTCCAGCACTTCGTATGCTCTTTAAACACTACAAGGTGTTTTGCTTGTTTTTAAAACGAAATCACAGATTTTTATTCACATTTTACCAGTTGCTCCACTAATATACTTTTTCTGTATGAGGATTGAGTTCAGGACTCAACACGGCATTTAGCTGTTATATCCTCCAACTGTGAGAGTTTCTTAGTCTTTTCCTTGTGCTTCATGACCTTGACACTCTTGAAAATAGTGTGGGTCAGGTCTTTACAGAATATCCTTGGTTTGAGTTCATCTGGTGTTTTCTCATGATTCGACTGGGGTTATGGATTTGGGGAAGAATACCATAGAGGTGAAGTGCTCTCTCCGTGCGTCTCATCAGGGGATACATGAGATCAGCATGACTTATGACTGGTGATGATGACCTTGACCACTATCTGTTAGATGACTCCATTGAAATGTACTGTTTTTCCCTTTTCATTTGTTATGGAATGAATGTTCATGTCCCCCAGAATTCATTATGTTGAACTCCTAACCCACAGTGTGGTGGTATTGGGAGATGGGACCTTTAGGAGGTGATTAGGTCAAGAGGCTAGGGACTCCATGAATGAAATTGTGTCCTTGAAAAACAGACCCCAGAGAGCTCTCTTGCCCATTCTGTCATGTGAGGACATAGTGAGAACACAGCCATCTATGGACAAGGAAGTGGGCTCCCACCGGGCACCAAAATTGCTTGGCGCTTTGATCTTAGACTTCCGGCTTCTAGAATTGTTGAGAAGTAAGATCCTCTTGTTTATAATCTACCTTATCTGTGATATTCTGTTCTAGAAGCCCAAACTGATTAAGACACCATTCTTTAGAAGTGACTAAGTCCAGACCACACTCATAGGGAGGGGAACTAAACTGCACTTTCTGGAGAGAGGAGTACCAAAGAATTTATGCACATATGTTAAAACCACCAAAGTAATTAATAAATATTATAGGGAAGATAATTTGAGGTTACACAAAATCTTGTTTCTCCTTAATGTTTCACCTTTTAATTTTAATGTTCATCAGAGGATCTTGCCTGCAGCAACAGTTACTGTGGTATTCTAGTGGAGATTTCTATTTTGCTCATTTCTTTTAGATTTATTATTTGGAAATTCTTCTGTCAGGAAATTTATTTGTCCCTTCTACCCCTTTTTACTTATTCAGCCATATATATATATTTATATTTATATAAATATACACATATATACCATATATGTATATTTTATAAATATACATATATAAATATATGTGTATAATATATAAACATATGCATATACATATATTATACACATATAATATACACATATATTACACATATATAAATATATACATATTTATATGGATATTATTTCAGTAATTTTTTGGTCATAACCAATGCTATTGTTATTTACTTAATTTTTAAAAATTACTCTAGCTTTGGCCATTGGGAAGGCTTTCAGGTAGTCTCCTTTGTTGTTTTGACATGGCCTCATCATTTGTGTGTGTTTCTGTGTGCGCTTTGTGCACTTCCACACTTTCTGGCTTACAGGATGCTCCCAACTCTGCTGTACCTTACCTTATCTTTTACCCTGGCTCAGCTCTAGAATCAGCCATTTCTTCACAGAAGCTTGGTTTCTTTTATTGAAGAATGGTATTTGTTGGCATTTATTTTGGTATAATGCTATTTATTTAGTGGTATTTATTTTATTGAAGAATGGTATTTAGAAACCATTATCTGACCCCTGGGTGAGCTTGTTGGTGCCATGTCACAGCTTCAGAGTTTTTAAGCTGAGCAATACCACCAGTCTAATTACAATGTGCTCTGCAAACAGTTGACAGCGAGTAGCACAGGACCCAGGAGGAAGAGTGAGGATGTCCTGCCAGTTTCCTAGTGAGAGATGAGGACGTGCTGAACCTCCGCAGTGGCGGCATTGACAGAAAGGTGGGTGAAGAGTTTTGTGGATTATCTGGATATTGGTCTCCAGCAGACCTCGCCTGAGCTCTGCTCTGCTATTCACTGGCTGTGTAACTTTGTACAAGCCAGTTAACATCCCTTGGCCTTGCTTCCTCATCTAGAAAATGAGGCTAACATCACCTGTTGAGGATCCCATGGAAACAAAAGGAGATAGTCCCTGGGGAGGCCACACCACTGTCCCAATGTGAGAATTGAAGTTTGTTGATAAATACCCTTCAGCTTTTCCATTGGTTCTTTTGATAGTGAAGGACCCAACACCAAAGAGAGGCAAGGATGCATGAGAGCAGCATGATGGGCAGGAGAAAGCAGAGTTGCGCAGCGGAAGCGTGCTGGGCCCATGATGGGCAGGAGAAAGAGCTAGAGAAAGGCTGATAGATACGCAGCCAGTCTGGGTGCTGGGACTGGACGTTTGTGTCCTCCCCGAATTCGTATGTTGGCTTACCCAAGGTGACTATATCTGGCGATAGAGTCCTCAGGAGGGACTGAGGTCATAAGAGTGGAGCCCTGAGCTGGTGGAACTGTGGTTTTATAAGACGAAGGAGAGAGAGAGAGAACTGACACGTGAGGACACAGTGAGAAGGCACTGTCTGCAGGCTGGAGAGGCCTCCCCAGGACCTGAATTGGCTGGCACCCTGATCTGGACCTTCCAGCCTCTACAGCTGTGAGAAAATAAATTTCTGTTACTCAAACTCCCCAGTCTATGGTATTTTGTTATGAAAGCATGAGCCGACTAATATACTGCTTTTAAAGCAGAAATCTACAGGCTATGCAGAAGCTGAGTCATGTCACAGTGACCAGCTGACGCCAGCAGCTGAGGGGACCAGCCCCAACTACTCCATCGTTCTTGTGGGCAGGATTTCCCCAGAGCAGAGCTGGCCGGAAGCTGGGAAATGACTGAGAACACCAGGCTGGAATGGAAGCAAGAAGGCACTTCCTGACGGAACTGCTGGCTTTTTAGCAAGACAGCACGAGGCTGGAGAAGAGTGTTTATCAGGAATGTCTGATTCCTTTGGGGCAAATAAAGTCAGTGAGTCTATTTCTCATTTCCTCTCCAAATTTTGATCTGTAGTCTAAAAATAACCCCCCCCCCCTTCTTAAATGTGTGCTTCATACTCTGTAGAAAACAACAGTGTGCCCCGGCCATCCCCATGTGGAGGGCATAGGCAGTATTATCTTTGCTGCAAACGGGTCTTGCTATTAGCCAGCCAAGCATCCACTGCAAGACCTTTGAGTTCTCATATTTGGATTTTTCATAATATATTCCAAATCATTTTGAAGCCCTCAAGAGGAGCTAGAGATTTGAGTGGCTTTTCTGCTCTGCTCCATTGCTTTTGCTTCCAACTGTGTGCCTCACTGGGCTGGGCCCTGGTCCAGCATTCTGGTCGTAGGCCCAGGAAGCTCTTCCTCATTGGACCCCCCTCTTTCTTCTCTGTCATCCCCTTCCCTTCTACTCTTTGGTTTGTCACCTCCAGTGTTTCACTTCTTCCTAGGCTGGCGGTCAGTCCTTCTGCAGTATCTGTCTCCTTGCTCTCTCTCAGGAGGCCGAGGGGGACGTGGAAGGAGAGGGGAGGTGAAAGGCCCCTTCCCAGAGTCAGGTTGAAGTATCTGCAAAATAATGAAATCCTCTGTGGACCCAGGCTAATGACGCTGTGGGGGAACTAGGCTGACAAACTTCTCTCCCTCTCCTTTAGTCATTTTAGTTTAGGAGGTACGAATCTTTGGAGGAGGTAAGAGGAAGGAAAAAATACACGATTTTTCAAGAATAATGTAATACTTAATATTTGAGTGTGTTCAGTGGCCTAAGCATTTTCCGGGCACTGAATAGTCTCAGGAATCCCATTATGTAGGCAACATTATTATCCCCATCTTACCAGTGGGGAAACTGAGGCTCAGAGAGGTAAAATCACTTATTCATGTCCTCATAGCTAGTACGTGGTAGAGCAGGATTTCAAATTCAGGTCAGCCTGACTCCAGAGCCCAACGTCTAGCTATCACACGATGCCTCTATATGATGTTACAGAATTAAATCACCTCTATATGAAGTTATAGAATTAAATCACCTAGAAAGTACCTTTACTATAGTGGATATGTGCCTCTGATATTGGAAATGTCTGAGAAAATTGGGGATGGGTGGGGATGAAAGAACATGGAAGCACCTGAGTGAGAGACAAGTGACAATAGGTGACAGACCCAAGGCTTGGCTGGACAAGGAGATCTGCCATGGTGTGGAGGCCCATGGCCCCCTATCCTGCATAGCTAGTCATGGTTTCTAAGCTTACTGCCTTTCCTCAAACCACCTAAAACCACCCAGGAACTATTTTCCCACAGCAGCTCCTTTAGTTCAACTCTGCAATACGATCTGGTCTTCTGCATCATCAAGGAACTTCTTTGATGTTGCATGATTTGCTGGGTTTATAATCTGAAAGGTATCTGGGGGAAATTTCTTATAAGTGGGCCACCATGGACACTTGGAAACTAAGGTCTGATGATTCCATCCTCACCTAATTCAGGCTTCCCACAAGTCCAAGTCAATTTGGACCACTTGGTTCTTTGACCCAAATATCTAGTTGTCCCATTTTCATTGCTGTACTAGAAATAGCTCACCGATGTCATAAATTCTTTTGATAGATGATCAATGTCATTCTTCCACTCTGTTTTCTTCCTATGACCTGTTATAGGAATGATTTTTTTTTTTTTTGACATTTTGGTCATATGGAGGATATATCAGACTTTGCATTTGTTCTAAGCAGAAGATGTTATCTATATATGAAGGAACCAAAAGGTCTGAGATCCTTATGTTGTACAAACCTAATTTTTCAGTTACCTCTTGCTGCACAACAAGACAATCCAAGGCTTATTGGCTTAAAAATAATTTTATGTCATCTTTCCAAGTTCTGTGTGTTGACTAGGCTCAGCTGAAGGCTCCTTTCTGGGGTGTCTCCTGTGATTGAAGACAGACAGAGTTGAAGCTGGGGTCATTTGGAGGCCTGATTGGACCAAATATCCAAATGACTTATTCTCTCTCTCATTTGCCACCTCACTGTAAAGGGCTGGCTGGGCAACTTTCTGTCTTTCCATGGGACTTCTCTTTAACATGGCACACTCAGTGTTCTACAGTGGATGGCTTCTCCCAGAGCAAAAGCCACAAGGTTTCTCATAACATAGCAACTTTGGGAGTCACACCAGGTGACTGCCGCCGTGTTTAGTACTGGTCCCACATTCACTGGGGAAGGGGACTGTGCTAGGTCCCTAGGGTATTATTCACCAGGGAGGGGGCATCTTTAAAGAGTAGTTACCTTAACCTACATGTTGCCTCCAGTAGCTAATATCCTCTCACATGCAGAATACACTCACTCTTGATGCAAAACACTCACCACCCTCTTACCCCTGTCATGCCTTGCAAAATCTTGTTTTGTTTTGGCATCACGCTCAGTATTCTGGTACATTCTAGTTTAACAGAGCACTTGAAAACTTCTGGCTTAAAATGACTGCCATTTTATTATTATAATTCTGTGCTCTTCTGGGAGATTGTTCTTCTCCTGGGAGGTTCTACTACTCCCTTGAAGTTGGCTCATGCTGTATTCATCCATGGCTTGGCAGGGCTGGAAGGTCCACAAGGGCTTCTTCTGTGGCTGGCCCCTGACACTCACAGGCCAGGCTGTTAAGCACAGAATAATAAACACCTGCTGACTTGGACCCCTCCTGGGGCAGTTCACAACTGGTTCTGACCTCTACCTGGACCAGGGTCAGACTAATCTCAGCCAGTGGAACATGGGACCCCCATGAAGTTTCCTGTGGGCGGACATGAGTTTAGGGCCCCAGGGCTCCCAGGAACTGAAAGAATGAGTACTTCCAGGAGCCACCTCACAGCTCCCAGGAGGCCGGTGGAGACCAGTGCTTCTCATGTCAGGCTCCTGCCTCACCCATTACTTCAGCTCTCACTAGCTTCTTTAGCAGCCGCTACCAAGTGTATTTTCTCTCATTCTAGCATATGCTCCCCGCTCTCCATTTCCTGATGACTGGCAATAAACAGATGTGAAGGACTTGGTGCCCCATAAAGCAAAGTCACTCATGTTGAGGCTTTGTCAGCCTCTCTTTGACAGCCTCTCCTTGACAGCCTCTCTTGCCGGAGCTGCCCAGATCCATTCAACATCTCTATTTGTATCTTGTCGACCCTCTTATCCCAGTCCCAGACACACACGTGGAGTGACCCTGGAGGGAACCATGTTGTGGGGAGAACACAAAACCGAACCGGAAGTCACCCTGCAGCCTAAGGAGCGGATTGTCCCATAGAGGAGAAGAGAGGACTTCACAAATCACCAGACTATGTTGTAGAATCTGCGTCAGGCTGTAGGAAAGGTGCAAAGTGGAGGAGGTCAGAGGACAGAGAATGTCTGCTTCTGTTTTCTGTCTCTGATTCTCCTCCCGGCTCTGGGCAAATGGTTACATTTCACACTCCAATTTGCCCGAAGTCTAATGAGGAAAACATACCTTCTTTGACGTGTCTTACTGGGAGCAATGAGAGGCAGCGACAAGGTAGCCATAAAGGCTTTGGGATTTTTATTTTCAGAGAGTCCAAACACATCTTTAACCTTACAGTGCCTGGAACAGGGAGGGGGGCAGGTGGAGTGGTTTACAACTGTATGTGTGTAGGTGCGCGTGTGCACGCGTGTATATGTGCGCCTATGTCTGACTGCCATGCTCCAAATGAGGCCTCAGGGTAATAAGCAGAAGGCCTGCTGGGACCACCAATTTCTTTTTCCCATCTGTGATGGCTGGGGCCCCATGCTTCACACTGGGAAGAGTATCAGCAAACTCTCCTCTGTCTCGTGGTGCGGCCGCCTTTAATTCATATTTGCATGTGTTGTGAGACTAGCCAGGCAGCTGAACGACTGCCCAGGAGTGGAGCGTGTGATGATGTAGAGAAATGAAATCACTGTTTAATGAGAATCGGTGAGATAAGGTCCACAGATGGACCATTCTGAGGGCCGTGTTTGAACCACAGTATTCCATTCATTTTATAATATACCTTACTGTGGGCTTAAATTGCATTCTTGGAAAATTTAGCCCAGCACGACTAGTTGTTTTTAGAATGGCATCACTAACGTAATGGTGTGTTCAATAAGCCTGTTGCATAAAAGGTTATCATGTAATTTTTATCATTATAAGTCTCCAGTGCTTCTAGAACTTACCTTCAAAAATATTGCAACACGGTATTTTTGATGCACTTGTGTTTCTAAGAGAGTTCTAAGAAGCCGTGGCTACAAATCCTATGCCTCAGTTTCCCTTCTGGAACATTGCTTCCTGGCTTTTGTAGAAGTTCCTTTTATAAATTAACTTTTTAAAGGAATAGGCTCGAGGTATTTTTCCTATAGTGTTTAATCTTTGACTAATGTTCTAATTGTGGGTTTTTTTTCCTATTTTTATTTTTGTAGTATGTTGGACTAAGCATAGCATTTGGAGATAAGACAAACTAGAGTCTTGCCGATGCTAACCATGAGCATGGGCAAGTTACATAATGTTTTGAAGCGAATATTTTTTAGGGATTTGAGATAAGGCAGGTGAAAAACACTTAGCACATAGCCTATCACATGCAAAAAACTCAGTGTCAATTCTAGCTATTATTATTGTCAGTGTAAGAGTGACAAAATCTCTGGTTTAGCCCCTCTGGCCTAACTCTGACTAGATTTTTTCCTTGACAGTTTCATCGGACCTTGTTCTGTTTGTGTCTGTAGAGTTACTGTTCTGTTCAGAAGGCTCATTAGGCACAACTGATTTCAGGTCCACGAGTTCCTGGGCAGTGGGAAATGAAAAAATGAGTTAAACCTATGTTTCACAAGAGATTTTTGTATTTTTGTGTTTACATAAAATGTCATTTTCAACAATGAAGGGTAGCTTGTCATAAGCAATTCATTTCCCGAGATAAAAAGATAGGAAAAACAACAAATGGCACTTAAAAGTGCAAGTCTGTGTAACACAAATCCTCATAAATTACACAGAATCTT
Organism: Mustela nivalis; assembly: GCF_964662115.1. NCBI lineage: Eukaryota > Metazoa > Chordata > Mammalia > Carnivora > Mustelidae > Mustela > Mustela nivalis. Next base: position 63,986,523 of record NC_139033.1, read on the forward strand.
GTGGTTGTCTGTGTTGCTCTTCTGAAGAATCCTGAAAAACAGATTCGCTGGCCACAGGGTAGGATATGCAATGGGAGGACATCGTCGGAAAGGAGAGGAAAAGCTTTCTAGGAATGTCAAATCACAGAGAATTTAGGCTCAAGGAATTGGCCATGGTGTCTTCCCTGCATAGGCTTAGAATTTGATATTGGACTGAAAAATTGGTGGAGGGAGGCAGTGGCTCCTCAGAATGTAGCTTTTCCAAGCTCCCTCTTGCTTTGTTTTTGCCTGGGGCGTTGTTTTTTGTTTGCCAGGACCAGCGGCTTCCTTGCTGGCCAGGTTCTGCTCAGCAGCCCAGGGCTGCTTCTCTGATGTGGGGGAATTCGCCCCTCTGAGGTTGCACAGGGCAGCTGTGTGTCCCCAGGCCGGGCAAGGAGGCTGAGCTACCTCGAGGCGTGGCTGGATGCATCCTCGCCGCTGTCCTTACACCGTGATCTTTTCTAGGATCTTCCACAAATATGACCTCTGCCAGCCAGCCGTGCCCGAGCTCCTCAGCTCCGCTGCCTCTGGGAGCCAGGCCTGGAGACAAAGGGGCTGGCTCCACGTCAGATGCCGGCTATTTTTTTCCTACATGGTCTCTGGGAACGGTTACTAATCATATCAGACCCTGAAACAATTTAAGCCTTTCCTATCTGCTGGCACACAAACAAATCCCAGACTACCTCCACACAACAACACATACATGTTTAAATTTTAGCCTAAAATGTACCATTAATCAACCATCAACAAGTATTCATTCAGATAGTAAGCGCTGGGCTAGGTGATGGGGTGACAGCCCTGATCCCAAAGAATTGGTCAGATCATTATGGGCAAATCTTGTCCCCCACACCCACCCGAATGGACCCTTTCGTCACAGAAACACTGTTACAGGACGAACTGTGATACCCCAAATTCAGATGTTGAAGTTCCAATGACCAGCACCTCAAAATATGACCTTATTTGGAAATAAAGTCCTTCACACATGTGATTAGTTAAGATGAGGGTATGTGGGAACCAAGTGGGCTCCTAATCCGATAGGACTAGTGTCCTTATAAAAGGGGAAATTCGAAGATACACACAGACAGGGAGAATGTCATGTGAGGATTGGAGTTATATTGCCACAGGCCAAGAGATTATCAGAAGCTGGGAAAAAGGCCAGGAACGGCTCCTTACTTAGAACCTTGGAGGGAGCCTCGACACTTCTGACACCCTGATTTCAGACTCCTGGCCTCAGAACTGCAAGATGATAAATTTCTGTTGTTTAAGCCACCCAGCCTGTGGTCCTTTATATGGCAGGCCTAGCAAACCAATATAAACGTGAAACACACGTCCTTCCATTTTTATTTGGGAAAACTTGTCAGCCCACCATTGACTCGAAGGCAAAGCCTTGGCCAGCTCTTCCCCATTCTGCCAACACAGCTCAGATGTCACTTACTCGGAGCTGCTTTATCTGAAGAGGCCCCTGGGCCCTCTAGCCTGGGACCCCGTTTTATTCCTGTGTAGACTTGTCACTGCCTGACGTGCCTTTGCTAACTTTTGTTGACTTTTTATTATCTACTTGCCACACCAGAACACCAGAACCAGAACTTAAGCTCCTGGGGGTCAGTGCCCCTCTTTGTTTTGGTCAGTGCCTGGCACATAGTAGGTGTTTGAAAAGTATTTGTTGTGAGAAGAAATAAGTGTGAAAGTAATATTTAATTTGGGAATGCAAGTTTTTGAGGGTAGTCAGAGCTATGCTTCCGGACACTGTTGATTTTCTTTCTTTACCCCCCCACCCCCACCCCATCTTACTCTCTTAGGCTTGAGAGAAAGTCTTTGGACTCGCTACATGAACACGGACAACATGGGCCTGAGATATTCTTGTCCCACTGTGAATGAGCATGGCTTTGTTTGGTTTTGTATTCTGCTTTGTCTTTGAGCTGCAGAGGACAGATGGTCCGTTCTCAGACCTGCTTGACCACCTCTCCCCTTGGAAGAAAGACAGTTAGAGGGAGCTAGACCGGTGCTTGAGACTGAGCGTGATGGCACCCAACATTGGAGGGCCCTCAGAGGAGGATGTCTTCTCCACCTTCCCATTCAAGAGGAAGACACTGTGTAGGCCCAGGAGTGAGCGACCCATATGTGGATGTATCTAAGGGTCCTGAGACATCAGAAAGAAGTAGGAAGAGTGGTACTTTGTGAAGACCCTGCTTCTTGCCTTTGAACCCCAGTCAAACGTAAAAGAGACTCAGAAACATGATTTGGTCATGGGATGACAAAGTGGCTGTGTTTGTGCTCACCAGCTAGAGAAACACAGGAAGATTGGTCTGAGGTGATAGGCAGTGGGTGGAGGAGGCCCCTGAGGAAATGCTTCAGATAAATATTTCTGGGATAAATTCCTCGACCGGGAGGGTGACTTGGAGCGAATAGAGAGGAAAGGATTGACATAATTATTGACACTTTATTTGGTGGCCCATTAAATGTTATCTTTACTTATGTATGATTTATACTTCACCTATGTCCAAAAAGGATTTGAGGGGGATGACTCATCAGAGGTGAGGAATGAGTAAAGAATGATCTTAAATTCTCATGCCCGAGGGATGAGGAAAAGAAGGTATCCCTATCTGCGGCAGGAAGGGCTGGGAGGAGAAAATACTTGCAAGCAGACAGCAGTGCGTTCAGTGTTGGATTAGTCACTCTTGAGGTGATGAAGGGACCTTCAAACAGAAGTGTCCTTTCGACTATTACAAACATATTACTCAGAGAATTTCTATCTTTGATAGGCAGGGTGTCTAAGAAAAAAAAAATCTGTGTGATTTGTCCATAAACACGAACCCCTTAATTTGTAGCAGTAACCATTGTTAGTTTTTTACTGCTTTCAAGTGTAATACATTTGCTCCACATGAGTTGTAATTTTGATTATCACACGTGTGCCAAGGCATGTACACACATGCATACACACACATACACACACGCATCCCAAGAAGCCTGTTTTCTGCTGTTGCCTCCCAGAATCTTGAAATTATACCAAATTGCTGGAAGCTTTGCTTTCCTGTGTCCTGAGAGAGCCCTTTGGTCTTCTGTCTTTGTTCCATGTGGTCACCCCAGTTCATTCCTGGATAGGAGTTTCTGCATGTCCTCCTGTGATCTCTCCATCATTCCGTGAGTAGTGGGAATGGGCTCCAGCAGTCTTAACTTTTTTTGCTGTGCAGACTTCTACACTAGAGAGCCCATTCAAGTAACTTTTCTTCTGCCTACTTTCATCTCAGAGAGGCTTTTAGTGATTTCCTTGGAAAACCACACAAAACAATGTGTAGTAACAAGGGTTCCCACTCAGCAGATGAGCACCAAGTTAAGGACTAAGAAGTAAAATGAAGAGATTACAGCCGTGAGAAGTTTCCAAGGTTGCTGATGTGTGAAAATGTTTAATTGGCAAGCATACCCTCCTTAGAAGACTCCGGAAAGGAAGGGCATCCTTTCTTACTCCTTTCTACAATTGATCCTTGCATGGACTCCGTGACCAAGGTTTTATTTTTATTTTCTACATATGTGTGTTAAAACCCAGAATTACTTCACTTCACCAATATTTAAACTGTCTTAGCATCTAACTGCATCTGAAATGAAAGCAGGGTGCCTCAGTGCAGTTGGTTAAGTGGCTGACTCTTGGCTTTGGGTCAGGTCGTGATCTCACGGTGGGCTCCATGCTCTGTGCAGAGTCCACTTGGGGTTCTCTCTCCCTCCCCTCTGCCTCTCTCTCTTTCAAATAAATAAATAAATAAATCTGAAAAAAAAAGATAAAAGCAAAACAAGATGAAAGCGGTAGAGGGTGCATGTTCCCAGACCTCATTAAAAATGGAGGCTGGCCAACTGGCCCTTTGGGTGGAAGAAAGGACATATTTGGCAGGAAGAAGGGAAAGTGGAGGGTAGGCCCTGGGTGAGGACGGTGATGATGGACAACTTCATGTATCAAGACTATGGGGGAAGGATAGATAAAGTCTTAGTAGGAAAGCATTCCCAGGACAGTGCTGGCAACCCTGTGCTGGTCTGAGCAATGACAGTACCCCACTGAAATATCAGTACCTTTCCAGCAAATGTTATTATCAGGCGTGGATGTCTGGGTGTGGTGGGGTCAGCTTGGTACTTAAGACCGGATGTGTGAGTTAGCCACGGAATCAGCCCTGGAGTTATCAGCATTTTTTCCTTTCTAGAGTCCATTTGGTCCACACCCTCTACCTGTCTATCACAGAAGCAGACTACTCAAAGGTGATAGGACACACCGCAGAACGCTTTCAGTGTTCTGCCAATTTTCAGCTCTCACCACGCAGGTAAGTGCCTTATAGAAAGATAAGGATTTTCCTTTTAAGTGAAATCAGAAGGACGGTAACTCAAGTTCCCCCCCCCCCCCCGGATCTCAGTACCACATGACAGTGTATCTTATGTGCACCTGCCCTTCTAAAAATGTCACACAAGGATGCCCCAATTTTTTCCTGTCCATAATATTTTTGGTGGTCCTTTTTCTCATAATCCGTAATTTCCTTCTTCCTAGAAACCATGTGCTAGGAGTCAGGTTAAGTGAGTTCATTTTCTAAATGGTGCTAGTTTTTTCCTCTCTCAAATGTGTCTCTCACAATATTGTCTTCTCTGAGGTTGTTGCTGTACTTTGTAGGGTCTTTGTCGTCATGGTACATGGACCGATGTTGTTGTTAGTTGTTCTCTTGGACCATAGGGCCTCTGGAGGCTGACACTGTCTTTTTGGTTTTCCTTCTTTTTTTTTTTAGATTTTATTTTTTTATTTGACAGAGAGAGAGAGAGACAGCAAAAGAGGGGGAACACAAGCAGGGAGAGTGGGAGAGGGAGAAGCACGCTTCACGCTGAGCAGGGTGCCGGATGCAGGGCTCTATCCCAGGACTCTGGGATCATGACCCAAATGGAAGGCAGATGCTTAACTGACTGAGCCCCCCAGGCGCCCCTCCTTCTTTCAGTCTTAACACAGTGCCTGGCGTATCGATAGTGATCCCTCTATTTGTTGAATAAGTCGATACACGAAAGAACTGAACAAGGTCGCACATTTAAATATATTTTCCTGAAGAATGGTCTCAAGTTGTTAGTTTGGAGTGGATTTCTCAAGGCAAACATAAGGGTGGAAGTAATGGTTTTGCCAAATGTATTTTAGTAGTTTTGCTTGGCAAAACACTTAATTGACTAGTTATATGAACATTGGTTGGTGTGTATTGATATTGCCATAGACAAGCACACCGGGACCACTGCCATCACCACTACACCAGTGGTTGGCACTTCTTGAGGTCGAGGAGCTCCTGTAATCGTTGAAGCCAAACTCATGGTTTCCCTCCTTGTTTCTGTAAAATGGCAGATGCTGGGGCATAATTTCCTTCTAGGCTCTGCGTCCGGAAAGCTGTTCCTCCCAGAGCAGAGTTGAGAGGATCCTCTTTCTGTTTACAATCCTTTGTCCCGCTAAGGAGTAGGGAGTAGCGTCCTTGCCTAGAGGCCAGCAGTCACCCGGCTGCTGGCAGGAGGGGACCCCGCTGGGGAAGGACACAGAGAAGCTCCGAGTGAGGGGCGCTCCTCCCCACTCCTGCTCTATGGGGCTGGTCTCCCTCTGGAGTCTCTGGGTCACCACAGTAGATATTGCCACGCCCACAATTTTCTGCTTAAACCTTAACGTCCCTCCTATATTGTCTTCTCTGAGGTTTTAGATGGGAGCATTTAGATGGGGGAGGGGAGAAACAACTACTTATTTTCTTAGTGGAGAAAATGAGGCAGAATCAGTATTCATGTAGCATTTCTGAACATAGCTAGTATCCTAAAAGATAGATTTCAGGCTCATAAAACCTAGACTTTAAGAAAGGTACTTTATAAATAAATTGGTTTAATATCCTTATTTTACAAAGGAGAAAATTGATACCTGGAGATCACCCGGTGCTAAAATCAGGACTAAGTATCAGAGCTTCCAGTCTAGAACTTTAGTGGTGATACAGTAAGCTGAGTTAAATTATTCATAATTATTAAAATTATACGATTGTAAAATTATTTATAACTTTTGAATAAAGCAAGAAGTAGTTTTAGTTCTAACTCAGGAATAAAGTACTATATTTTCAAGATATGGAATGTAGGATTTGTTATTTTAGTCACTTGATTATATATTAGCTGTGGTTTCTCAGAAGTACGGACATCCAGTCAAAGTATAAACCTGATTTATTATTTGAGTATGCAATTTTATTTATTTTATTTTATTTATTTAAAAAAGATTTTATTTACTTATTTGGAAGAGAATCAGGGAGAGTTAGAGGGAGAAGCAGACTGCCCGCTGAGCTGGGAGCCAGATGCAGACTCGATCGTGGGACTTCAGGATCATGACATGAGCCAAAGGCAGCCGCTTAATCAACTGGCCCACCCAGGCGCCCGTGAGTATACAATTTCAGAAAATAAGGGGCAGCACAGAGTTGAGAACAGGGATTAAGCAATGGATTCTAGTCCACATCTGCCCTCAGCTTCTGTGGGGCTGTCAGGCTCCGCTCAGCTCTGGGAGCTCATCTGTGAAATGCTTTCTAACCCCTATAAGGTCATGAAGACACACATGAACAAAGAGAGGTCAAAGTGTTTTGAAACACACTTTCTCTATAGAATGGAAGCGCATTCCTGTATTTACGTTAAGATGCAGAGCTATTAACTTAAGATGTATTCCTTTAACCCCCAACCCCCAGTATAACTTTAACCCCCAAATGCCATGTATTACTTTCTTTATAGACTTTTCCCCAAAAGATAAGGCTTTGCAGTTGTTAATTTTGGAAAGAGAGTTGAGAGGGAAAGGGGAGTAACCTAGGGCTGCAGGTTTCTGCTCGTAGCCCATTTGCTCCTTGTCACACACCTGCCCTCTGGCTGGGGCCGTCCTCGACACAGCTGGAGTACATACTTTGACCTCCAAAACCAAAAAGCCTCAGCCCCTTCAATTCAAAGCATCTCTGTCAGGTAGTGGAAATATCTCCACTGACCATGTCAACAATGACTTCAAGTAGCCTAAAAAAGAATTCTGACTCTTTTGGCCTCTTTTGAAATTGTTGAGGGAAAATGGACCTAATTGAAGCATCTTACATTTTTCAGATGTTCTGTGAACTTGAGCTCATGTCCTCTGAAATGTGTGATGGGGTTGGGGCGTGAGGGAGCAGAGTGGAGTGGTGGGTTGAATAAAAGGCCGAAGAAGAAGAGAAGATGGTTGAGGAGAAAGGAAACATGGCACCATCTGGCCACTCGGTCTAACTGGGAGAAAGAAGTCCTGAGGCAACAGGTTGTTGGTCCATGAGACACGCTCACATTTTGTCATTATTGGCACATCGCTCTTTTGACACCTTCCCTGTCAACGTACGGGGCACTGTGCTTAGTTTCTGTGGCACGTTTCACCCCTTAGAGCTCCCGAGTCAGATGGCGGGGAGTAGGTAAGTGGTCTTGGCTGCCCACATAACTTTTCCTCCTTTATTCCCCGTGCTTGGGGTTGTTTCTGTTTCTGACAGTTCAGACAGATCTTACATAAATCAGTGGTGAAAATCTCTCATGATCGTGGGCAGTGGAAGGTTTAAATCATGTTCTCTGAAGTCGCTTATGTTGCTGCATCACCGATGTTTTATCACTTCTTTTTAGCCCTTTCTTTGGCGAAGCAAGGATCTCTACATTAGGCAAATGAAAAATGAACTGTGCGCTTATCCTCTTGCTAATACAGCTGGTGCTCTTCCAAAAATCATGCACCACCACTGACAAATCACTGTAATAATCACAAGCCTAAGCTTTAATTTCTTGAACCATTTTTAGGAAGTGTTCATTTTTCAGCCATTAGGATGGACGAAATTGATTGTTCTGAAAACAATGTCTAGGGCTTGTAATGCTTTCTTACTTGTGGTCTGAAATTTATTGTCAAGGATCTTCAGTTCTATTGCTCATACTAATGCATGGCCCCAGGAAGACCTCTCATTTGGCTGAGCCTCAGTTTCTCCATCTAATAACATCTCTCACCCCCCGTTTCTGGGGCAGATCAAGTGATCAATTGATACAGATGAAAGATCTGTCTTTCTAAGAAGACACTTTAATGCCAAGTATTGTTGACTCTCAGCTTTCTACTTTTAATTTAAGAACATGTACTCTTTCCTTCAGAAGACCTTTGAGAATTTAAGAACTCAAAATTATAATCTAAAAAAAAATGGAGCATGTAGAGAGTTGTCCCCAAAGGATGTCCCCGAGAGAGCCACCTTGGCTCCAACATGAACTGTTTTTTTTTCTTTAAGATAATCCCTAGGAAAGAGAATGGATGCTACCCAGTAACCAAAAGCTAAAAGAAGAAATAAGGCTTACAGTGGATAGAGGATATTATTCCTTGTTCTGTGTGCCTCTTAGTTATTCTCATCAAGCTGAATCTGTGAGGGAAACAACTTTTGTTTCTGAAGATGCTCTGCATGCCCTTTTCTTCTCTCAGTAAAATGTCTCTTCTCATGGACCTCCCGGCCACTGGGCAGCTGATACCCGCATGGTGCTTCTCCTCTCAGCCAAGTGTCCTGCCTACACCTGTGATCCCGGGGAATGCCTTGAACTCCGGGCTCGTGAACCTTATTTCCCCAAAACATTTCCCCCACTTTGCCACTTTCCCTCATGACCTTACTAAAACATAGTAGCTACTCTAATGATGGCTGAAAGTGTCTCCTTCAGAGGAGGGAACATTCCTGACTTAATCTAAAAGAGGAACGAATATTGGGCATCAGCCATGCCATGGTGGAAGAAATTTCTGGTCTTAGATCATCCTTGCTCTGGGTCCCTAGTGTTATCCTCAATTGACATGGAAGTCTGGTCCGTGAAATGTTAGCTTCTAGGTCCCGGGAGGACACGGAACTCGAGCTTCATCTTAGCATCTCAGAACAGAAGAAAGTAAGCAGAGCTTGTGTAAGTGATAAGCAATATGCACCGCCTCACTTTCCCAGGTCTCCGAACAAAGAGGCCAAGCCAGGGATGTGAGTTTACAGGAAATGACTGACCCAGAAGCCACAAATGCTTTGAGAAGCCCTGGAATTAGAGATGGTAATGAACTCATAAATGGGTGAGGGGGAAAGATTAACATGTGAGCTGCCCATTTCCATGGATACAAGGCTCCTTTCATTTATTTTTACTGGGCCTTTATAGGGAGTCAGAGCTCCAGATCTGATAGGACATCTGTGCTTCATTAGCTGTGTTTCATTAGGTTTATAATGTGATTTAAACGGACCCCTCAAAGCTGCAACAAGGGAGGCTCCTGAGAGTCCCAAGTTCCAGGCGCTGCCTTGCAGGGGGCCCATGAAATGGCTCCGTGAATGGGGATGCGTGTTCGGAGGTCACGGGGCTGCTGGATGATGGATCTCAGGCTGGGATGAGGTCAGAAACATCTTTTATTCTGCAATTAAGATCTTAAAACGGGGGCCCGCTCCATCTGAGAGCATCTCTGGAGGGAGAAAGAAGATTTGGCTGTGAGGGCCTGGAAAGCTCTGCTCAGTCTAGCAGTTTGGGTTCCGTCACCCACCACCATAGCCGTCCCCCTTTCTCGCTTCAGAAGGCAGCGCAATTAACACGTGTTTTCTAGGTTGCGGGAGGAAATGTAAAACATGACGGCAGTTGGGTGGCCTGCAACAAGAAGCAGGAAGCGACCACTTTTTGAGCGTTCCCTCCAGCAATGATTAAAGTAGAAGCAGGTAGTCAGTCACGTGACGGGGCTGAAATGTATAAACTGGGTATCACACTGCTCTGAGAATAGTTGCTATGGTAACCCAGACAGAGATGGAACAGCAGTAAAGGAGAGCTGCCCTGAAAGCAAATGTTATTGATTAAATGAAATTTTTTTGGGGGGGGGGCGTAGTTGCTGGCAGTGGTAAGCACGGGTGTAGGAGGCAGGTGAACTCACTGCAGTGACTGTACGGAGGGCGGTTTGGTTGGATATTGACAATCCTGTCCGAAGTCCTCATAGACACCGGAAGTTAAACGACCGTCTGCATGAGCTACTGTTGCCGTGGCTGAACTTTTTGATTTCAGCATTACGTAAAGTCATCGTTTCTTAAGAAAATCTGAGACGGCCGAGCCAGGTGGTATTGTTAGTCTTGAGTTTGAAATCTGATCATCTGGAGAAGGGTTATTTTCCTGCAGAGTTTATGGCTGTGTCCACTAGGCACCTCATTAGTCCTCATTGGGCCCTTAAATTCTGCCTTCAGTTGGTCACATTACCATTCCAGAGGTAGCTATTTTGTTTAGGAGACAGGGTGGGATCTCTCAATGTGTCCTTATTTCAACTCTGGAAAGCATACCCCTCCCCCCACCCCGGGAACTCCTCGCCTGGAACCCACCTACACTACTTTTCCCTTAACTGTAAAGTTGAGAAAAGAATCCTGTCCTACTTTTCAGGATAATTGTGAGAAATAACTTATTAATGATTATCAAGCAGCTTGAAAATACAAGCTCTTCACAAATGCAAGATAATAAAAGATTCATATGAGTAACAGTAATGACAATTGTATGCAGGCCACTGAGAAAGTAGTTAAGGTCCAAAGGGAGAGTAAGGACCTTTGAATAGGAAATCTCCCTTGATGTATACCAAGTCAGAGATGAGAGCAGCCAGATACCCTGCACTTCCTGAGCTGTCATCTGTGTGTGTGCTACTCAGTGTCCTTTATGGGGACAAAATGAAGATTCGCCAATAGGTTTTTTTTTTTTTTTTTTTTAAAGAATTGTTGGTCTAATATTCATTGTCCTCAGCATGCCCTTACCATGAGCTGGTTGGAAAGATGTTCCGAAGTAACCACTATTTCTCACTCCTGAGGCTGATGACCTTCCTTTTGTCCCTTTGCCTTCCCTTTATGCAGCGAATCTGTATAATACAATACAGCCCTCTGCCAGCAGATCTGTTACTAAAGGAATTCATGCATCTTGCATCTTGAAGATGCATTATTAATGCCTGGACAAATCACATCAGGTGAAACGCAGCAAGTCCCTGGCACTGAAAAAAAGGAACAAAGGCTGGTTCTACAAGAGAGCGATGGATGAGACAAATTATAACAGCTGGGAGTTTCTTGTAAGTAAGATGGCATAAAAACCAGAAATGCTAAAATTGTGTGCACAGACAGCAACTTCGCCTTTTCGTGGTGAAACAGATTACACGTGGTGCTGGAAGAAAGCCACTCTAATTGTGGCTTCGTTAAAGTCGTGGTGATGTGACTCTTTGAATTTCTCAACAAAAGGGGCCAGCTTGCTGGTGACCAAATTACTTCCAAGTGCAACCCCAGGCCCTTGTACGTGATTTTTGAAATGGTCTGAGAAGGATTTTTTTTTTTTTTTTAATGGAGCCAGTAATTAACTCTGGCTGCACGGGAGGGGGAAAATGAAATGCGGCTTGGGATAGTCCAACTGGGGAACTTGGGGAAGGGAGTCCATCTGGGAAAGGGGCGCAGAATCCCTTGTCATCTCTCCTGTCCAGATGGGGATGCCTGGATAGGTTGGCAGGAGACAGGGGTTTGCTTATGTGTGAGGCCTCCTCCTGCATGAGGACATACAGATCCTTTCAACTTCTGAACTGGGCAGTTGGAGCCGGATAAATATCAGGTTTATTTCATGTGTACCAGAAAAGGCCGTGAGAGCCCAATTCTGTAGCTGTGCAGATCCGTGACTGTACCTACTCCCACCTGTCACTGATGACACACGGGTTGCTTGAGCACTGATGGGCCTCCTGCCTCGTTTTGTGTAGAGGCCGGGGAAGGGAGGATTTGTTTTAAATTGTAGGCAATGGCTGAAGTTTGTGACGACATTAAAGGAAGGCGTTTTTCAAATCTACCACTATGTAATCAGTTTATTGAATAAGATGGCTTTTGGCACCTCGAAAGAAGTGAAACTCTTTTTAAACGTAAGAGCTGCTGATGTTGAAAAAAGAAAGCTGTGGTTTTTCTGTGTGTGTGCCTGCGTGCGCGTGCGTTTGTGCCTCGTGCCTACTGTTCTCTTGTGGTTTCTGTGTAATATTGCCCAGATTTTCTATTTGGAGAATCACTTTCCCCTACATATACTCAGCAACAAACATGAAACCACCTAATTATATTTTCATAATCATGATTAAAAACCATCTAAATTATCCTGCTTGATGTACTCAAAGAGTTTGTTGATTGCTTTTTGATGTGTATTAGAGCTTTATGCAGAGCCACATCAAATCATTTGCTTCACAATGAAATAAAGGGGAAAGAAAGCCTTTAGTATGCATACACGCTTACTTAAAATATACATATATAATTCATATTTGGCTAATTAGCCAGTATCAACACAAAATCCATGACCACGAAATAATTGTAGAAAGGCTGATTACCTTCAAATAGTACATTAATTTTCACTTCTTATGTGTATATATATATATATATATATATATATATACACACACATATATATATATTTTTTTCCACAATATTGATTCTGCCTTTTACAAAAACCATCATTTTTTTGGCCCTTCAGCATTTCAGTGGGTTTTTCTACATTCTGCAGATTAAGATCTGAACTTTAGAATTAACTTTTGTGACAGGAATCACATGTAAATGTGCTTCTTTGAATGATAGGATTATAAGCCAGTTCACAGGAAGGAACAGGAATGACCAGCTAGGCTGCAGTCTGAGCTCTTCTTGCTGATTCCCCACAAAGTGAACAGGGCCCCTTCCCTTCCTTCTGGGGAATAACAGTGTAAAGGCTCCTCCAGGTTGTTTTTGTTTTTGTTTTCCACATGTTAATTCATTCCAGGGGAGGAAGAACTTACTTTTAGGCCTCAGTCTTGAGGCACTTTTTGCATTTGTGGTAACATTGTATGATGTGTCAAATTAGTCTCCTTCATTTTCACACTCTAATCTCATCTGATGTTTAAAATACATACAGGTTCTTTCCAACAACGGTGTTTGTGACTCTTTATGAGGGCATTTCCCTCGGTTCGCAAGCCCTTAAAGCACTGGAAGCTTGTCTGTTGTTTTTCGAGTTAGCAGTTTGGAATAAATGGGTAGGTGACAGGTGGGGCAGTGCCTGCCACAGGTGTAAGTCAAAGGGGAGAGATGAGACGTGTTTTCCACATTCAGACATATGGTGATGATAGATCTAAGCAAAAAGTCAAACTAATGTTTTAAATTTTAATGAGGAAATAGTGGCTCATATATTCACTCAACAAACATTAAGGACCTTTTGCTTTCCAAGTATTGGCAGATTTTTTTTTTTTAAAGATTTTATTTATTTATTTGAGAGAGAGACAGTGAGAGAGAGCATGAGAGAGAAGATCAGAGGGAGGAGAAGACTCCCCATGGAGCTGGGAACCTGATGCAGGACTCGCTCGATCCCGGGACCTGATCCCGGAACTCTGGGATCATGACCTGAGCCGAAGGCAGTTGCTTAACCAACTGAGCCACCCAGGCGCCCCAGGTATTGGCTAATTCTGAAGGGTAATGGTAAATCAAAGAAAACTGAGATATGGTTACTCCCACGGGTAGGGAACTTATATAGAAAAAGATTCAATACAGTGTGCAAATTGGTGTGGTAGAGATATATGCCAAAGGACTATGGGAAAATAGAGGAACAATGTCCTGAGCAAGTTGCGAAAGCCTTTACTGAAGAGGACCTTGAAAGGTGAGCTGGAGGTTACTACACGGAAAGGCATTCTCGGCCGAGGAGATACTAGGCATGCACAAAGGTCAGAAGTGGGGAGGTGGGGCACGGTGTGGGAGAGTATGCTGAGTACTTACCTGTTACTGAATTTTGAATCATGAGGAAGGAGGAGGCGGGAGATTCTTTTAGAAAGGCAAGAAGCTGGAATGTCAGTTGTTGATGTGCTGCACTTTGTGTTTTGGAAAGCTAACTCTCTTGTAGTATGGGGGATGAACTGGAAGGTGGAAAGGAAGGTTGGCAGGAGGGAGAGACATTAGAAGGGAATTATAATATCTCCAGAGAGAGGCAATGACAGCCTGAAACAAGGCAATGGCAGTAGGGTAAAGGGGTGAGGGAAGTTCTAGACACCTGTCCCTGTCTCTACACAATGACCAGAGCTGTTACAGCCCCTTCTCTACATGGGCCACGAACTTCAGCCCCGCCAGACCTTTCTCAGCTCCTGCTTTTGCAGGTGCTGTTGAAAAACTGCTTACCTCTTGTGCAAGCAGCTAATTTCTATGTTCTTTCAAGGGGCATCTCTAGCATTAGCTCCTCTGGCAGGCCCTGTTTTCCTCAGGTTGAGCGAGGTATCCCCGTGGCGACTCCCACAGAACCTGGCAGAAGTCTAAGGAAGCCATTACCCCACTAGTACCTGGTACTTGGTTACCATCTCCTTGGGGATGGAGGCTGCTCCCCGCAGCATACATAATCACAGCAGCGACCACGCCACGGGCGCTCTGGAAATGTCCTTTGAGTGGGCAAATGCAGCGTTTAACTCTCAGCTCGCTTCAAGTAGTTCAACAAAAGAAAACAAAATGCCTGTCATCCTAGGACACAATGCTGAATAAATCTTTTCTGTTGATTCTGGACTTGTGGGCCATAGCTACAGAGTGTAAAGTTGCATGAGGATTTGGTAATTCTGGGATGTTTGAGATCAACACAGACCACCGACTGAAAAAAGAAAGGCCCCCAAAACTCATTGCTAACTTGGATAATATATACATACATACAAATGTATATATATTGAATATATATATTATGAAAGAATACATATATACATATAAAAATATATATCTTGAATATATATTATGAATGATGCATATATAAATGCATATATAAATGCATATATATATATATATATATATATATATATATATAATGAATGCAGAGAGTAGGCCAGAACATCCCCTTTATTGCCACCTACATTGGTGTTCTTATTGACCAATGCAACCAAGTAATGTTTTCTTGTCCACTTTTCTTTGTGTTGTGGAATCACAGACACAGAGTTAGCTCAGATCTTTCCATGCACATAGTGTACGTTCTTGGGTTATGTCCTGCCACAGAGCCTTAAAATGTGACATTATTACCATTATTATTATTATTATTTTGTCTTTCCATATTGTACTTTAGGAAATGCCGTGATAGATGCTCAATGACTGAGGTGAAAAGTGGTTTACTTTTCCTCTGGCTCTGTGTGGTCTCTTCTGGCCCCTCCAACCTCCCTCTTGGGCGTATTTTGGTGACGACTTGACCCCTTGTTTTTTTACTCTAAAGATGCTTCCCGTGTTTCAAAATGGCCTGGTTGTCCTGTGTTCCAGGTGTTCTTTTCTTCAGTTGTTTCTGGAAAGAGCTCTAAGGCAACTCAGAGAGATGGAAATAGCAGTAAACTGGTTCAAATCGTGGCTTTACCTCAAACAGCTCTGTGACTTTTGAGAAGTTACTGGAACCATTTAGCTGCACTTCCTTTTTGTGAAATATGGTCAGACTGAATATTTGAATCATCTTTTTCACTTGAGAAACAATCTATACTGACTATAACCATTCATTTATCAAGAATTATTAATGCACTTTGGGCAAATCCCTGCTCTAGGACTGAGAGGAGACACTGAAGGAATAATATCAGCCCACAGGAGCTCATGATTTGCACATCTATTTTACTTCTGGAATTTTGGGGTTGTGGGTTTTGGTTTTTCTTGAGGACAGACCCTGTGTAATTAAAAAAAAAAAAAGGTGATATGGCTTTGAGTGAGTGTAGAGTTAGAAGGGAGTGTAGAATCAATCATCTATTGAACTTCCATTCTGCTATACCAAATACCATTTGAATGACTGCTTTTTAAGATTATTCTTGAATACCTTCACAAGAAGGGATTTGTGATTGTTGAAGAAATGTTCAAGGTTCCTAAGTGTGAGAAAGTTCTTCCTTAAACTGAGAAGAAAATGACATCTCTGTGACATATGAATATTTTTATTCATTTATTTATTCCAATGGCAAATATTTATATTTATACCCACCCTTTATCAGGTGCAGTGCTAGACTCGGGAGATAAAGCAATACAAAAGGCAGACTTGGTTCTTGCCTTGTCACTCTCCCAGTCCATTGGAGAGGTAGGCAATTAAGCGAACAGCAGTAATACATTCTCACAAGTTTTGTGGTGGTAGAAATACTGATGTGGGATAGCAATGAATGGGAGGGTGTCACAGCTGAACCTGAGTGATCAGAGAGAGCTTCCTCTAGAGACATCTCAGCGCAGCTGTGATTTGACCCCGTTTGATAGGCTGTCTTTGAACCCCACCAAGATGGCATTCCTCTCGAGCCCTTTCCTTTAAGCTAAATATGAAATAATTCTTTCAATTTTCATTTCCAGACCTCATAAGTATGCCCGAGGTATCTTCTAATTTACCAATTCAGTAACTTTGTGAGAAAATAAGTGAAATTTGTTTGGCTCGACGTCTTCTTAGTGAACCCATTTTGGCTCCTACTGGTGATCGTTTTCCTCTCAAATTGCTTACAAGTCACCTATTTAATTATCCATTAGAGAATTTAGTTGGGTGTCAGTACCAAGATTGATTCTGAAGTGTTTACTATTTAAAAATTAAAAATTTTGCCTACTTGTACTTTTTTTTTCTCCTCTTTGGTTCTAAAGAATTTTTCAAAAATTACTAACGGTGGTTCTCCAGTTGTATTTGCAGATTCTTACTCCTGGGAGTAATTATATGAGCCAGGATACAATTTTCCTATCATCTCCCAATCCTACTCTTTGGTTGTGTCTTAATTATGTTTATTCTTCAGTTTTCTGTCTGATGATCCTCTTCCTTAGTGAAGGTGATTGCAAAGTAAAAGTAGTTTTTTTTTTTTTTTAAATTTCACCTGATAATATTGTACCATCTTTGTCAGACAAAAAGACCATCCTTTTTCTTTTTCATCTCTTTTACAAACAAGTACAACAAATGCTTTTTTTCTTCTTACTTTTCACCAGACCAAGTCAAATTATGGCCTGTGGACTTGGTGACATTTTTCATATGGTTCCATTGTCTCCCCCTTCTCCCTCGGAATCACTGATCATTAAACTCTGATTTCTTTCTTATTCACATGACAGAGAAATCAACTTATTGGAGGATCCTCTAAGCAGCTCCCTTGATTCCTCAGGATGTTCCCTTTCATTAACATTATTTGTAATTATATTATCAGACTTCCGTTTTTATTGCCTCCAGTAGTCTTTGTCCACTTTTTATTTTAATATTGTACTTTTCCTGATTAAAACAAATTTTTGTTCTAAAAATCCATGATGCACTAATTTTATGGCATAAAGAAAGGAGAAGAGAATTAGTATTCATTGAGTACTTACAATCTTCCTTCCCAAAATTATGTACCTTATTCATTTTCTCAACACTGTTTGGGGTGAGTTTGATTTTTTTTTTTTTAAGCTTTTCAGGTGAGGGCATGGAGATTCAGTACATTGTCCAACCTAGTAAAGAGCAAAACTGGCATTTGAGTCTCAATCTGTCTGATTCCAAAGCTCTTTCTAATGCACCATCGGCTAATTTGCTGACACATCTGTATGCTCTTTTATTGTCCCATGGATTTAAGATTATTATCACTTCTTTAAAAGGTCAGAATTCATCCTCTTTGGAGGGTGAGTGGGGATCTATGAGTATCAGAGCTGTAGTTTCTTCAACGTATCACATTATTCTCTTCACTGATATTTTAACATACATTTTGGTTCTCTGTGTCTTCTTTGTAATCTTCTTTACTTTCTGTAGAACTTGTAATTGGTGATCGCATGATAAAAAGGAGCCCTGAAGAATAAAAGAACCTAGTCAGAGCCCTTGAGTTCTGAATCAGTATTTGTTGCTGCATAACAGTATCACCACAAACATAGCCTCCTAAAATAACACAGATTTATTATGTCACAGTTCCAATAGGTCAGAAGTCGGGGCACAATTTAGCTGGGTCCTCTGCTTCAGGGTCTCATAAGGCTGCTCTCAGTGGGTCAGCTGGGGCTGTAGACCCCTCTGTGGCTTGACTGGGGAAGGATCTACATCAGCACTGAGTGCCTTGCAGACTACCAGCCCTAGGGCCTGAGGCTCTTGCTACTTGTCACTGGAGGAGGTTGCCCTCAGTTCCTTGCCATACTGGCCTTCCCAGCATGGTTTCCTTGAAGCCAGCAGGAGGAGATTCTCTTCTCAAGGCAGGCATGCCAATCTTATGTAACGTAATTGCACACACACGGAGCCATGGATATCCCATCACCTTTGCCAGATTGTTTGTTACTAGCAAGTCACAGTCCCACCTGCACACAGTAGGTCAGGAATACCAGAAAGTGGAACAGTGAAGACCTTTTTAGAGTCTATCTGATGCAGCATCCACTCTTTGGACTATATGAATTTTACAGTTCTCTAAGGATTTTCCTTGTCAACAACCCCTACAACTACCATGAAAATACCTGCTGGCTGTGTCTTATTAAAGCTTTTTTTGGGTCTCTCTTTTTCTAGTTTTAAATCTGCTATCCTTCTGTGAACTTTCAGCATATACTGAGTTCTTTATGATTCTCTCAAATCACTTTTTTAAACACAGGTACACACATACACACACACATACAGTGTGTATTAATACCTTAAAGAGTTTCCTCACGGCTCTTCCCAAAGACTAGTCACCTGTCAGGTCCACATGGTCTCGTGCAATATTCTGCTCCTGACCTATAGCTAATGTTCATAAGTCACTTCTCAGATTTGGATTCTTTTCTTCCCATAAATATTAAAGGAAGGACATTTGCTTCTTTCACCATGACCTTTCTAGTCTTCAAGGCTTGTTTATGTGTTTTAAAGAATTCATGTCAACATTATATCTCTTGCAGGAACTTTGGCCAATTTCTTCATTATACCCTACAAGAAATAGCTTGTGGTCGAGTTAATTCAAAGGAGAATGCATGAAGTCTGTAGTGCTGACGGGCGGGAATGACAGTATTGACCCAAGTCTCTATTGCTATCAGCCAAGTAGACCACTTATGTCGTAAAGAAAATCAGCACGGCTGGAACCTCAGCTGTTAGGGCTGGAGTTGGTATTTGTCTCTTTGGACTCTTGTTTCCCACCCAATACATTTTATTTTATTACAGGAAAAATAATTTAGGGCTTTGGCAAAAACAATTAAATAATTCAGAGACTAGTGATTTTTTTTTCAATTTTGTAGCTGGATCAAATATTCATAAGATGTAGATCGGTAGGTACATTTCTCAGATGGGCAGTGCATGGGACCACCAATGCTTCATCACAGTGTGGCTGCCAGAACTCAAACGGAGGCAGCCCTGGGCTTGGTATTCATGTGGAAAAAAATACCCCACAAAACACTGCACCACTGCCTTCAAATCCATTCTTCCAGATCTGGACCCCTGGTACTTGTCACTTGATGTGGCAACATTGACAAGGATTGGAGCTTCAAACATACCTTTTGTCCTCTATGGTGTTTCCAGTATCCCTTTCCGTAAATTTTTAATGACCCTTTCAATTATGGGCCAAATAACATTTGACAGAATGCACCTTTGTCTAATACTAGCACTTAGACTGGAGTGGTGTTTTTAGATAGCAATTAGTATCCACAATGCTGTCATGATATTTGTGAACATACTTTAGGGTTGATCTTAATGATCCCATTATAATATTCTCTGCTTTTTTCATAAATGTGATGGTTTTGCTTTTGTGGTATTGTACAGAAGCTCTGGATTTGGGTTTTGATTGGAAAGGACTAAGCTGGTGTGTTTTTCTCGTCTGGGCCTGTGACCTGCTGGAGCCTGATCTGCTGAGGGTCACTGGAGGTCCCCAGTGTGGCCCTGCAACACAGTGTGGGAGAGCTGTAGCCATTACACATGGCATTTGCTAGGAGACAGGGCTGCTATAGCAGAATTCTTATGGATCCATTAGGTGCAACAAAAGATCTCGTGGAAGTTTCTGAAAGCTATAGGGCCAGACACAGTGCTTCAGACAATGTTTATTTTTTCCATGAAAACAATTTTGAATTCTCTCAACTGTGTGTAAACTCCTAAATAAATATGTAACTGCTACCGCCTTTGGCTTGAATGAGTGAAATATACATAGCAAGTTGATACTTGAGCCCTACTTCAGAAAACATTCACCCCGATAATCTTGGAAGCAAGGAATGTTGCTGTAATTCCTACTTATTCCAGTCAGCATTGTACAATTCTTATCTTGGGGCTTGGTTTTTATGGGTGTAAATTATCTGTAGATAATAACTTACATATGGGCATGGCCAGGCCCCATTAGAATTTAGGTCTTGATGATAACAGAGAGGAACCACCAGGAGGCTAAAGGACCCGGAACGAATACATAAGCTCCACTGAATCCTAATAGGAACATATAGTTGATCTTTTTTATTCCTGGACCTTTAGTGCTCTGAGGACATTTTGCAGTTAAATGCTTATGAAAATAAAGACATATTCTTCTGTAGTGTGTTTATATTGCCATCTAGCTATGACCTTGAAGTCTATCTCATTTCTATCCGATTTCTGACTTTTTCTGTTAGGAACATGCCTTTGCAGAGCTAAGGGGAATTCAGTGGCATTCAATAAAGTTACTTTTGTATTAATCTGTTCTGTTTCTAAACTGTAGTTATGGTTTTCCTGTTTTTTTTTTGTTTTTTTTTGTTTGTTTGTTTGGTTTTGGTTTTGGTTTCCACCAACTGGGGTCTGGCTTCCTAAATAATGGGACTAAAACTTCCAGATGGTATTGATTTTATATTTCTACAATATGATAGTATTTACTTAATATTTACCCAAAGAGAATACTCTTTATTTTAACTTAATAATGTAGATATTTTCATACATTTCTTTTTGTCTCCCTGATTTTCTTTCACAGCCTAGAGTAGTCCATCATCCTTCCTGCCTCAGGCCCTTTGTACCTGCTATTCCTTCTACCTGGAATGGTCTTTTCTTCATTTTGCCTAGTTAATTTACCTTTATAACTTATCTCAAGGTTGTTTTTCAGAGAATCTTACATGATACCCTCTTCTTTGCCTTGAACTAGGTCTGTTTTCCCAGGTAAAATCTGCATGTTTTCTTGTTTGCCCAAATCTCAAATATAGTTAAACAGTATATTGTGCAACCAGTCACTTAACATCTGAATTTTCAAGCAGAATGTACATGTCTTAAAGTTGACAGTTCTAGCCCAAGCCCCTCACTCAGATCCTCACACTAGAAGATGTTCAATTACTATTTATTGATTGAATAAGTGAGTATTGCTTGGAGAATTTGACTAATTTTGATCAAATCTGATTATATCACCAAAGAATAGCAATGTATATTTTATGTCTAGTTCTCGCCTTGACTACCACTGTTTCTCTGATGTCTCACAAATTTCTGTCCTAGAATTGGGATTTTATGGTCATAGATCATTGGAACTTGTGGCCTAAAGAGGGTTATATAGAATGAAATTTAAATACGTTTGGTTGTGCCTTTCTAACTCATAATCATAGAATCATAGAAGCATGATTCAAATATGGAATAAAATAGAGTGGAGAATAACTATTGGGAAAGAAGATGTATTTCTCATATATTTTTGTTTGGAATAGAAATATACGTTTGGATCTTTCCTTGTATCTGAAGAGAAATTAGATGTTAAATAAAGTTTAACATGGGATAAGCAGTGTCTGATTTGATAGGAGATGGATGTTATATATTTTGTGATAGATTTTGAGCTTCAACAACAAAATGAAGTTGAATAATCATCTTCCATGGCTACTTTGGTGGACATTGCTCATGATGAAAGTTTACTCTTTATTTTATGATGGAAAAACTTGTTGCCTAGAATCCCATGTAGTTCCATTTTAATGAGGCTGACTCCAGAAATTGATCTAGTCTCACATGACTTAAGTTATATCAAAATACTACATTTTTAAGGCTTTTCCATATATTACGTATCAAATCATTCTCTGCAACTTAAGTTTTCTTAATATCCGTACCAAATTTTATTCTCCAGAAAAGCGAGAAAAGATTATAATATTGTAAATCTTATTGAGGATATGCTGGATTTTAACTTTTGCTGAGAACACATTAAAAATTAAGTCTATCTGGAATGGTTAATTACAGTGCTGGAGCAAGTATGGGGTGATGAGATGTTCAATTATGTTATAGTTGATGGCACCATCTTGGATTTATTCTTTATCCCCAAACTGGTCATGTTGGACTTGGATTTTTGAATGCCAAAAAAAAATTTTTTTAAGATTTTATTTATTTGGCAGAGAGAGAGAGAGAGAAAGAGAGACAGTGAGAGAGGGGACACAAGTAGGGAGAGTAGGAGAGGGAGAAGCAGGCTTCTTGCAGAGCCCTGGCTAGGGGCTCAATCCCAGGATCATGACCTGGTCCCAAGGCAGTTGGTTAACCACTCAGCCACCCAGGCACCCTCCAAAATGTTTTTTTTTTTTTTTTTTTTTTTTTTTTTTTTTAGTAAAAGAAAGGTTTTCTATTAGAGGTTTATGGCAGAAGTCCCATATGGCGAACTGCTTATCCCTCAGTGCTAAGTGAGCTGCTTGTCTTCCTTGAGTATTCAGCCCATGACATGGCATATGAGCCTTCATAAAGGAAAGAAAGAAACCATAGCACTTTTCAGTGCCCATGCATTGCTGTGGTGGAGGGGTGTCATAAACATGCAGTCACGCACACTTTGTCTAGCCATGTTAACGTAAGACTTCCTTTCCTTTGTGTTCATTTGTTTTTGCTTTGCCTTGAGGATGAT
The DNA here is from genome assembly GCF_964662115.1 of Mustela nivalis. Lineage (NCBI taxonomy): Eukaryota > Metazoa > Chordata > Mammalia > Carnivora > Mustelidae > Mustela > Mustela nivalis. The sequence goes on from NC_139033.1 coordinate 64,009,213, forward strand.
ACGATGCAAGCACTCAGAGTTGCAAACTTCAAAGGGAAATAACATTTTTGTCCCACTTGAGAAGCAGCCAAGGATGAATGAGCCCTATCCTCAACCTCCGCCACTAAGTTTCTGGAGTTCCAAAGGGGCTCATGTTCAAGTCTGAAGACTTTTTTTAGAGTAATAAAAATGAATTTTTCTATTATAAAAACAATATATGATTAGGTAGAAAATGGTAAGATGAATGAACATTGTGCATTATTTTCTAATAACATTTAACTATTATTTGATGACTTTTGGATTTTATGCCAGCTCTCCTAAGGAAGTGAGATATTCTTAAGCCAGGACTTTATCTTAATTATTTCTATAGGCTTATTAATATCTTTATATCACATCCATGATATGATTATGGACTAAATGGTAAATTTACTGTGCTCATCGTATTAAGTCTACACTTAAGCGATCAATAACAGCACATGATCACACCAGAGATTTGGGATTATCCTGTCAAGTCAGAATCATTCTTTAGGCCAACTTTGATTAAGAGAAGACAGAGTTGGGTGCCTGGTTAGCTCAGTATGTTAAGCATCTGCCTTTGGCTCAGGCATGATCTCAGGGTCCTGGAATCGAGCCTTACATTGGACTCTCTGCTCAACAGGAAGTCTGCTTCTTCTCTCACTCTCCTTCTCTCTCTTTCTCTCTCTCTCAAAAAAATAAATGAAATCTTTAAAAAAAAAAAGAGCTAGAAGACAGAGTTTTTTCTTCTTGGACCAGTGCAAATGAATATGCAGCTCAAAGTTTTCTGCCTTGGTTTTAATTAGATAATTAATTTATCCACACACAAAAAAGTAAAATAAAATAGAACCAAGAAACTCAGCACATTTTCTGGAAAGACTAAAAGGATATGGCTCTTACCTGACCTCATGTTTTTATTTTTATTATTTTTTAAGATTTTTAAAAAATTTATTTGACAGAGATCATAAGCAGGCAGAGAGACAGGCAGTGAGAAAGAGGGGGAAGCAGGCTCCCTGCTGAGCAGAGAGCCCGATGCAGGGCTTGATCCCAGGACCCTGGGATCATGACCTGAGCTGAAGGCAGAGGCTTTATTTATTTATTTATTTATTTAAGATTTTATTTATTTATTTGACAGACAAAGATCACAAGTAGGCAGAGAGGCAGGCAGAGAGAGAGGAGGAAGCAGGTTCCCTGCTGAGCAGAGAGCCGGATGAAGGGCTCCATCCCAGGACCTTGGGATCATGACCTGAGCCGAAGGCAGAGGCTTTAACGCACTGCGCCACCCAGGCGCCCCCTGACCTCATATTTTAGAGAAAGTTGTTTAAAAACTGGAGAATGGTAGTTCGCCCATAAATGTTGTACTGAGCTTCTTGATCATTTTTGCCAGCATTACCTAAATGCCATAATTGATATCAAATTGCAAGATAGGAGGTCCAGCCACAGAACCTTGTAACTCATCTCTCTTTAGATAGCATGTGGGGTAGGCAGATGACAGCTGGGTCCTGGAAAACCATTGCATAGTGATCTGAACAGCTGAAAGCCTCAGCAATGTAATTTCTATTAATATACAGTGAAGAATTTTAAACTATGAACCCAGGCCTAGGCTTCTGGGAAATGGTGAATAACTAATTGGATGCATAGAAATAAGATTAAGAATCAGCTCATTTTGTGGATTAAAGATCAGAACATAAAACCTGAAATTATAAAACTCCTAGAAGAGAACAGAGGGAGTAATTTCCTTGACATCAATCTTGGCAATGATTTTTTTTGAGTGGGGGGGGGAGGTATTTGACAGCAAAAGCAAAGGCAATAAAAGCCAAAATAAAAAAGTGGGACTACATTAGACTAAAAAGCTTTTGCACAGTAAAGGAATCCATCAACAAAATGAAAAGGTAACCTTTGGAATGGGAGAAGTATTTGCCAACCACATATCCTTTAAGGGGTTCCTATCCAAAATTATATATAGAGAATTCATACAACTCAAGAGCAAAAAATCCAAATAACCCAGTTAAAAAATGGGCTAAAAACCCCACATAGACGTTTTTCCAAAGAAAATATTTAAGTGGCCAACAGGTACATGAAAATGTGTTCACCAGCACTAATCATCAAGGAAATGCAAATCAAAACTACAGTGAGGTATCACCTAATACCTGTTAGAATAGTTATCATCAAAAAAAAAAAAAAAAAAAAGGAAAGAAAGAAAGAAAAGAAGGAGGAGGAGGAGGAGAGAGGGTGGGGAGGATGGGGAGGAGGGGGAGGAGGGGAAGGAGAGGGAGGAGTTGGGGGAGGAGGAGGAGGAGGAGATGATGAAGATACCAAATGTTGCCAGGGATGTGGAGAAAACTGATCCCTTGTGTACTTGTGGGAATTGTGAATTGTGAATTGGTGCATCCACTGTGGAAAATATCATGGAGGTTTCTCAAAAAATTAAAAGTAGAACTCTGTGGTCCAGCAATCCCACTTCTGGGTATATATCTAAAGGAAATGAAAACAGGATATTGAAAAGATATCTTCATGCCTATATTCATTTTGCAATAGCCAAGTTAGGGAATCAATCTAAGTGCCCATCAGTGAATGAATAAAAAAAAATCACTTTATTTGGAGCAGAAGTCTGAGGCAGAGAGGGAACTCAGAATAAGACCCACGTAGAATGGGTAGGAGGTCAGGCAACTTCCTTCAGATATAGCAAGAGGAGGAAGATGATGTGTGGCTATGGTATGACGGTCCCACTTAGGAATAAGAAGGTCAGTCTATGTATAGTAACACTAAATTCTCAAAAAGGTTCTTTCGCAGGTCTCAGTTTATAAGAAAATTGAAGGGTGTTTCTTCTAGATCCTCATCCTTGGAACTCATAAGAACTGAACTTTGTGTATAAGTTATTTAACCTTTATGTGCCTCACTTCTCCTATCTGTAAAATGGGGGAAATAATTATATTTACTTTAGAGGATAACTTGTGGTAATACCTGTTTTGGGCTTAGAAGTGTGCCCAAATAGAAACCACACAACAAAGGTCAGCCACTATTATTTCCAGAAGTTGATTAATGGGAAGAAACCTTTCCAAATTGGAAGAATAATGTCTTCGTGTCATAGGGCTTAGAGAAAGAAGAATTGAGATATTTCTCTCTTAGTGTCGATAAGCATGCACAAGTATTATTTTATAAAATTGATCCCTACACTCTACAAACATTTACTGGTAAACTTCTGCTGGGTGCTAATGACATTATACAGTTAAATCAGCTTTCTGCCCAGTGGAAGGAGAAGTCATGTCTATTTCCCTGATCTTCCTCCCTCTTTTTCTTTCCTCTAATTCTCATATATATAAAATTCCCTCGCCTTCCTTTCTGTTGGGGCAGCATGGAATGTCAGTTGGACAAAGAGCATTGTGTTGTTATTCATGGGTGGTTAGGTAAGGTCTGGATCTCACATTGGCTTGGGATTACTTGAGATCTGTTACCGTACACCTTATATATTGTCACATTAGAATTTTTCTAGAACTTCACCACATTATAGCCCTAGAGCCCAGTCTCTGAGTTTTTCAGTAGCATGATAGTAGGTTCATGGTAGGGACTTAGCAAATCTTGGTTGAAAGAATAGAAAACCTTGTTAATGGTATCGGTATGGCCTCACGACTCTGTGTATCATCGGAACTCAATGATGGTGGTGGTGGGGTGTGTGTGTGGTGGGGGGGAGGGTTATTCCCTTCATTCCAAGAGGAAAAGTGCTCTTTTGATGAAAGGTTGTAATAATAATATCATCGAGTTGCTTTCTGAAGTGAGCGCTTGGTGAAATAACTTGTTTCTTACACAAAATGCGGCGCTAGGTCTGATAACCAGGGCATGGGAGACTGACGTCACTTGGGCAGAAATCCAAAATGTTGAAAATATTCTCTTGGCAAGACCGAGGGGAAATAGGCATTCTTACATGTCACTGCTAGGAAGGAAAAATGGTGTAAACCAAATGGATGGGATTGTGCAATAGCTAGCTAAATCACATTAGATATTTCCATTGGCTAGAAGCCCCCTTTCTAGGAATCTGCACCCAAAATAAACTAGCAAAAATATGAAAGCATATACACAAAGCTATTTATTGTAGCATCTCTGTAATTTCAAAAGACTAGAAATAACCTGTGTCGTCTATCAACAATAGATGAAGAAATTATGGTACCATTGCACAGAGGAGTACTGTGCCCTTGTAAAAATAAATTTGGAGTGTCAGCTCTGGAGAAGTCTCCTGGTTAAATGAAAATGCCAAAGTGCAGAACAATGTGTCTGATAAACTATCTAATAGCCAAGAAAGGTATAGGATAAGCACATATGAATGTATTTGCTTATACTTAAATAATGAAAGGATAAGCCAAATGCTAATAAAATGATTACCCTTAGGGGGAGGAAGAGAAAGAGCAGATGGGATCAGTGCTTTGTAGGACTGACTTTTGATCTACGTGTCTGTTTTACATAATCAAGAAAGGAAATTAAATCAAAATGAAACTAACAAGCCCTCCAAATCAAAAGCAAAATGAAACAAATTAATTTAAAAAAAAAATGTGTTCCTCACAAGGCAGATGAGCTCAAGCCAGGAGATGAGATTCCAAACTTTATTTCGTTCAGACCCAGAAACTGAGGCACTGGGAGCTGATCTCTGGCTGACAGAGCCGGCATGATGGAATTCTGATGGGCTCCTCTGTCTTGGCTGGTTCACCAAGCTTCTTTCATTGCACCTACTTTCTTCATTGGGAAAACGGGCATCTCGCTGGTATGTCACATGAATCCTTAACAAAGTCAACGAGAACACACTTGGAAAAGGCATAGTGTACTTGTGTCACCAGGTCAGATTTTATAGGGAATGGGAAAAAAACCCGCGAACGGCAATTTTGGATTCCTGAAACTGATCCCTGCCTTCTGGGCAAGACGGATCCACACTTCCCGGACGGAAGCCCCGCTGATGAAGAAGCTGGTGCTGCACCCGCGCTGTCATGCCTTGGACATTATTTGTTCCCCATGTGCACGTACCGCGCACAGAAATGGCATCTGGCTCTTGAGCAGAGCTCGCCAAAGACGCCAGCCCCAACTTTTACAGCAGCTTTCCTCAAAGTCGTTCTGGATGAAGATTCCAAACCGTGCTCCTAGCACTTTCAGAAAGTTTCTTCAGCCACGGGGAGAGAGTGAATGGTGTAGCAAAGCTGCCAAAACAGTATTCAAGTTTTCCTCTTGGAACGGCGAGAGGAGCCAACTTCTTAGGAAGCAGCCCACTGCTGCGGGATGACACGGGGGCCCCAGCAGCGCTGAAAAGTCTCTGACTACCCTAAAGTTGGAGACCGTCCCAGGGAATCTATGCAGCGTAAGCTCAGGCGGGCCAAATGGCCACTCGGAACTGCCAAAGGCTGCCTGGATCGCTAGTTCGCAGAAGCTTGGTCTCAGCAGGCTATGATGCCGGCATTTGTTCCATGGGGAAAAAAATAAAATAAACTTTGTGTGGCAAGTGATCACCCTGACATTTCAATCTATTTACCACAATGATGTTTCCTAGAGTTACAGAGTAAAACAAATTAGAATTATAAATACCATCCAATTTTCCTAACAGCTCTTGTGAGTTATTAGTGGAAATCAAATCACCTTAGTCTATCAACGGCAGCTTAAATGCCACTATGCTGTTCCCCCTCAAGATCCGAAAACACCTCTCATTCCTATGGAGTGGCGCAACTCCCTCGGTGTGGTGGAGGCTCAACACTTCTGTGTAAATATGAAAGTCAAGTCAATAATTTGTACTTCTACTAAGTACGGTACTTAAGCTTGGTTACCTTTCTGGGGTTGGGCCTGAAATCTGATGCAAAGCCGGTGGCTTCATAGGAGCTCTGGGAATGAATAAAACCCATCATTATCCTTCTTGCATGGGCAGGCATTGCACGAGCGTGAAACCATCTGCAGGCATAGAGGAATTTAAAATTGACGTTAACTCATGATGATTCCACATGAAGTGTTGAATCGGGGGCCTTTTGCAAGGAGGCTTCCTGGTGAGGAGCTAAGACACTCGGAAGGCTGTTTGAAGCAAATGTTTCATTTCCGTCAACCTTTACCTGAGAAGGAAGCAGAGAGACCCATGTTTCTCTCATGGCCAAGGGTTGTGGTAATTGCTGAATACTTGGATGAGTTGTCAACTTGATAGCTGTTTGTCATGTCCTACTTAATTGGAGCCCCATAGAACAATAATGAAGTATCCTCTCCATGCAGATGACTTTGTGATTGATGACCCAGCTGAGGAGATCATTTACAAACACCGCCCCAAATTCAGCCTGGTGATGGATCTCATCTGATATTCTCTCGGTCCTCCGACTGTGGCTTTTTGATTGACACCCACGGTATTGTGATAACCCAAGAGAAAAATCTTGCCTCTAGACACAACAAAGACCCCTAAATTGACTCACTCTTATTGAAATGGAGTGAAACTTCGTTAGCTTCTTTTCTAGCCGACGGAAGGTTTAGTGCATATATATTTTTAATGCAGTCTGGGTGAAAATATTACATTGGAAGTCATATCAGTTGATTGACATTTTAAGAAATTGAGTTCCATTTTTGTGTGGTCATTTTCTCAGTCAGATGTGCAGAAGCAAGAGGGTGCTGGAGGCCCTGGCCGTCCCTGCAGAGTGACGCTTCCTTTGGGAGGAGGTGTTGTAAAGGGCACGGAGGATGTGTTGATTTAATGATCAGTTTCCACTCATTCAAGCTTTCCCATCTCCTTTCAACCATGAATTAAGTCACAAAACAACACTTTATTTTCTTTTTTTTTTTTTTTTTTTTTTTGCTGTTCAAGATACTCAACTCACCATTAGAAATAATTGGGTTAATTTAAAAGTTATAAATGAAGGATAGAATATTCCAAGACAGTGTGACCTAATAACCTGCAGCAGTCATTTGTAGGGAAAGATGCTATTAGTCCCAAGGAGGGCAATTGAGTGATATTTTTAAAAAAGAATCAAATGGCTAGTATTCACCAGGAGTCATTTTCATTATAAGGCCAAGGAATCAACTCAGGCAAGAGGGGTCAGAAAAAATGAAAAGAAGTGAAGGAACATCAAATTATGTGATTAATATTGTCTCTTGCAGTCGAAAGTGCAGTGTGTTTATATGCATGTAGACAGATTCTTGCATTCACATTTTCCCTTTAGAACCATATTAAATAGAGTTAATGTTTACCTATTGCTCTCAGAACTTAGAAGTTTACTCCTAAGGATTTTGAGCAAAGTTATTGGCAAGAATAGGGCAACTGACAACAATATATAGTGACCTGTGATATCTCATTCCATTGTAAAGGAAGTGAGGGGAAAATCCGTCCGTTCATTTACTCAGTCAACCATTAATTCACAGTTACATATGGAGGGCCTTTAGGTGACAGAAGTGCAGGGTTAAAATCAGACCTGTATCAATTTTGTGATTATAAAAATACACGTGATTATAGGTAGTACATATATAAATGCATGTTTACATGCATTCCGTTTCAATATTGTTGAGCACCTATTATAAGTAAGGTAGTATGCGAGCCCCAAGTGGAAATCTAGCAATGAAGTGGAAATGGTTCTCTGTGATTTATAATTAACACTTGCCAGTCCTGAGGAGGGTAGAGTTTCCCTTTAGGAACACTCTACAGAGTAGGCAGCGTTAACGCTGGATGCTGAAGGCTGGATTGGATTTCCCTAGGTGGCGATGGGGAAAGGGAAAAGAAAGGGAGCTTTCTAAGTAAGTATTCAGAAGTGGAAAATGGCAGGGAATGTTTAAGAATGACCATTTGGCAGGGCACAGCATGGGAGCGGATGGTGGGATGAGCCAAGTGGAGCAGCTGCAGGAGATAAGGGACCGGATCTCGGCAGGCTTGCTTTGAATATGGAGTGGAGAATTTGAGCTCTGTCTTTACACACTGGGGTACCATTTGTGTTTTCTGAGGAAAGGGGTAATAAAATCAGAGCCGGGCCATAACAGCCTTTATCAGATAATGGTCCAGAGGATGTCTTTAAGGAGGGGCAGATCCCAGTGTGGCGACCAGTTAGACAAGAGGTGGGGACATACGGTGGGGAGATATGTTGAGAAGGAGCAAACTGACAGGATTAATAACTGATGATATGGGAGGGAACGAAGGAGAAGCCAAGATGGCTCCATACTTCACTTGCCTCAGTGGAGAGAGGGAGACTCAGAGGTGGAAGATATTTGGGGCTGAGAATGGTGAGTTCTACTTTATTCTATATGAACACAATATACAGTATAATTTCTCCTAACACAGTAGTTTCTTCCTTTCACAATAACAGTACTCCTAAAAGTAAAAAATTGCTTTGCTTTTTAGAATTAAATGGTCAGTAGTTTCTTAAAGTTGTCATTGCCCGGGGAATGACTCTCCATGGCAGGAAAAAGCAGTCTTAAGAGTGCTAACATCTCTTCCTCAGCATTTACATTTCAGGAGTCATAGCAGAGACTGCTCCTGTGGGGGGATAAGTGAATAAAGCTGACTCCTCCAACCCCTATCAGTAATTAGAGATCCAGCTGTTGGGAGCGAGGAGAGCACAGGTGCCACGGCTGGGATCAGCCCTGTCGCCACCAGCCCTGTCTCCTGGGGATCCATTGAGTATGTGTAGGCAGCAGGGAAGCGAGGATGACATGGTGGAGGCACGCCTTCATTCCCTCACACATTAGCCAACAGCTGCTTGCTTTTGTCCGTCTCCTGTTCACCTTCCTTATCTGCTTGGCTCTTCCTTTTGGTTTTACCCTTTCTTTTATTTTTTATTATGATATAGTCCAAACATACAGGGAAAAAATGGTAGAAAACAAGTAACGTAACAAACATCCCCTTCCTATGAAACTTTAACAAATGTTAATTAACATTTTGCCTTATTTGCTTTGGATCTTTTTATTAAAAAATAAAAATACTCTCTCCTCCCACTCCACAGGGAGTTAAAGCCTATTGTATATATCTCCTTAATACTAAAGCAGTCTCTCATTTCCCAGATGTCAGCGCTGTCCTGAATCTGTCCTTTTCATTCCTGTGCCTGTTTTTATATTATTAGTAGTCTCACTATATGTATATATATACCACATACAAATATTATAGAGTGTTGTTTTACGTGTTTTTAATCTTTGTGCTAATAGTATATTGATATTCTACTACTGGTCTTTGAATTTTTTCTCTCAATCTAATATTTTTGAGATTTACTTATGTTGGTAAATGTAGCTCTAATTCATTTATTTTGATGGTTGATGAAGTCCTCTGTATGAGTATACTACAATTTATTTATCCAATTCACTCTTACTAAACACTAAATTGTTTCCAATTATTTTTTTCCTGCTATAACAACAAAAGCTGCTGTGATCATTTTTATGTATGTCTTCTTGGCACATATACTGGAAAATTTATTATATACCAAGAATTGGAATTTTTATGTTGTCAGGCATGCTCTTTACTAATTATTGCCATTTTTAAAAAAAGTTTTTACTTATTTATTTGAGAGAGGGAGAGAGGAGAGAGAGAGAGAGAGAGAGAGAGAAATCACCAGCAGTGAGAGAGACAGAGAGATATAATCCCAAGCACTGTGTGTGGAGCCCCATATGGTGCTCAGTCCTATTACCCAGAGATCATGACTTGGGCTGAGATCGGGAGTAGAATGCTTAACTGCCTGAGCCACCCAGGTGCCCTTTATGGCCACATTGATCTCCAAAGTGGTGGAACCAATTCGTATGCTCACCAGCAGTCTGAATGCTAGGTCTTTCTCCACATTCTCCTCAACACAAGGTACTCTCGGACTTCTAGATTTTCCAGTGTGTTGGGAATTAAATAGTATCTCATCATTGTGTTACTTTGCATTTTTTAAAAAAGATTTTATATATTTGAGAGAAAGAGTGTGAGAGAGAGAGATCATGAGTAGGGGGGAGGGGTAGAGGGAGAAACAGATTCCCCGCTGAGCAGGGAACCTCATGTGGAGCTCAATCTCAGGATCATGACCTGAGCTGAAGGCAGACACTTAACTGACTAAGCCACCCAGGTGCCCTAATTTGCATTTCTTTAATTACAAATAAGAGCAAGCATTTCTTCATAAGTTTATTATAAATTCTAGTTTCCTTTTTGTGAAGTGCTTGAATATATACTTTTCCTGTTATTTCTAAGTTTTTCTTTCTTATTTTATGTTTTCATGTATTTCTTTGTTTTTTATACACACATACACACTTAGATGTATATATTTATATACAAATAACTTTAGTCTGGGGCTAGATTTTTCATTTTGTTTATGGTATCTTTCAGTGTAGAAAAACTTAATTTTAGTGACCCCAATGTATCAATCTTTTCTTGTATTTTTGTTTTGTTTTTCTACTTTTTTTCCCTACTGTCTTTGTTCTCTGGGTATAAGTTCTAGTAATCTCATGAACTTAATTGGCTTGCCTTCCCACATTTTCTTTTCTGAAGTAATTTTTAAGGTGGAGATTATAAATTTCTTGAAGGTTCATTAAATCTTACCCATAAAACTTTTTTAAAAAAAATATTTTATTTATTTGACAGAGAGAGATCACAAGTAGGCAGAGTGGCAGGAAGAGAGAGAGGAGGAATCAGGCTCCCTGCTGAGCAGAGAGCTCAATGTGGGGCTCGATCCCAGGACCCTGAGATCATGACCTGAGCCGAAGGCAGAGGCCTTAACCCACTGAGCCACCCAGGCGCCCCCATAAAACTTGTTTTGAGGGGAAGACTTTGTGGGTGGAGGAAATTGGCTGCCTTTTTTTTAATTTTATTTTATTTATTTATTTGACAGACAGAGATCACATAGAGGCAGGCAGAGAGAGAGGAGGAAGCAGGCTCCCTTCTGAGCAGAGAGCCCAATGTGGGTTTCAACCTCAGGATCCTGGGATCATGACCCTAGCCAAAGACAGAGGCTTCAACCCACGGAGCCACCCAGGCACCCTTGTATTTTAAAGATTGATTGACTGATAGTGCAGGTGTGTGGTGGAGGGGAGGGGCAGAGGGAGAGGGAGAAAGAAACTCAAGCAGATTCCACATTGAGTGCAGAGCCGGTTGTGGGGCTTGATCTGATGAACCTGGGATCATGCATGACCTGAGCCAAAATGAAGAGTTGGAGGCTTAACTGACTATCCCACCAAGGCATCTCAGGGCTACTTTCTCCTTGTGTCTTCACATAGTCTTTGCGCTCTGTACGTGTCTGTGTCAAAATTTCCCCTTCTTGTAAGGACACCAGTCCTACTGGATTAGAACCCACCCTAATGACTTGATTTTAACTTAATTACCTCTTTGAAAACTCTATCTCCAAATATGGTCATACTCTGAAGTCCTGCACATAGGACTTCAACATATGAATTTGGGGAAGGGAGACACTGTTCAGCCGTTAACAATTAGTATTTGTGTAGTATAACCTTTTTTTTTTTTCAAAAGATTTTATTTATTTATTTGACAGACAGAAATCACAATAAAAGCAGAGAGGCAGGCAGAGAGAGGGTGGAGGCAGACTCCCTGCTGAGCAGAGAGCCGGATGCGGGGCTCCATCCCAGTACTCTAGATCATGACCTGAGCTCAAGGCAGAGGCTTTAACCCACTGAGCCACCCAGGGGCCCTGTGTAGTATAACCTTTTTCCAATTCTTCGTGTTGTTTTGTTTTAGGTATGTTTTTTATAAAGCAGCAAATGGCTAGATTTTAAAAATGCAATTTAAATAGATACAGTTTCATCCAAACTTATTGGTCTTCTAATGTGTGATATTACTTCTTTCATTTTATTGTGGTTTTTATTTTTGATCCAACAATTATTTTTTAATTATGTCCAGTTATTCTTTTATGGTTTCCACTCATCATCATCATCATTATTATTATTATTACTGTTATTATTATTTTACCTTTTATTTTCTTCTTATCTCTTCCTAATTTCACATGAATTGGGTAAGTTTCCAATATTAGCCTTTCTTTACCCTGACATTTGAAATCTTCAGATTACTTTTTTATTCTGGCCAGTATCCTTGAATTATAAACATGTGCACGTATCCATACATTTTTAAACAAAGCTTAAAATTATTCAGTATTTTTGTTGTCTTCTAGAATATGCTTTAATTCTCCTTTGAACATATTCCATATTATTGTTGCCTAGAGATTTAGATGTTCATTAAAAATTAGTATTTTTATAATTGATTTTTAATTAAATTTTCCAGCATATTTGATCAATTTTTATATTGAACTCTACATATACTATGTTTTTTCTTATATATACACACCTATGATAAGTTCTATTTCTTGCACACATCCCAGTTTGGGAATGCAGCTTCTGCATTCTGAAGACCTTCTTAAGGAACATTCCCATCTGGAAGGGTGCTGGCAGCTGAGGCAGAGGGGAAAAGGAACAGGAAGACATGCGCTGGGTGTTAAAGCTTTCACATAAGAGAATTATATATCACTTTGTTCATGTTTCCTCAGCCAAAGGGTCACATGGTCAACCCTGACTTTGAGAGGGACAGGAAAGTATAATTCTCCCATGGGGGAGGAGGGAAGAACATTGGATCTTGGTGAGTTCTTCAAGTCATTCACATCCGCTGTCACTCTGGCTTCACTTTCCTTCCTGCTGAAACATATTCTTTAATACTTTTAATGAGCATCTGTGGGTGGTAAACTCTTGTATTTTGAGAAGTGTAAAAAAGCCTTTATTTTGCTCTTACTCTTAATTAAATGTTTAGCTGTGTATAAAATTTGAGCTTACTGTTTCTTTCCCTGAGCACTTTGAGAATATCATTCCATTGTCTTTTGGCCTGTATTGTTGTTAATGAAAGTTTTGTTGCCAGCTTAATTGCCATTATTTTGTGGCCATTTGTCATTTTTGGCAGCTGTTAGTTTAGTTTTGTTGTTTTAAATCTGGGCACACATTTATTCTTTATCTTGCTCAGAACTTGGAGTCATATTGAGCCTATGGACCTGTCTTTCTTTAACTTTGCAAATTCTCAGCCATTATTTCTTCAGTTCTCTTCTGAAGCTCCTGTCAGATACATATTGGAACTCCTAAAATTTACTGATTCTTGGGGCACCTGGGTGGCTCAGTTGGTTAAACATCTGCCTTTAGCTCAGGTCATGATCCCAGGGTTCTGGAATTGAGCCCCACATCAGGCTACTTGGTCAGCAGGAAGCCTCCTTTTCCCTCTCCCTCTCCACAGCTAGTGCATGCTGTCTCTCTCTAGTGCTCTTGCTCTCTCAAATAAATAAAATATTTTTAAAAGAATGTACTAATTCTTTTTAATCTGGTCTAGGATTTATCTATCACTTTTCTCAATTTCTCTGATTATTTTCCTTTCTAAGATACCTTCTTTTAACTCTGTGATAAAAGAGATTATTTAATTATTTATTATCTTTTTCTGGATATTGCTGCTTTTATGGCCATACTAACCATACATACGTTAAGGTCATTGTTAGACTATTTTATGACATTGATTTCATTTAGAGTGAGTATAATTAATTAATTAGTTCATTTATTTATAGTTATCTTTGTTAACATTATTTTTCTCTGTGTTTTGGAATTGGGGTTTATAAGCTTATCACAAGTGGGGAGAGTGATTTTTCCCTTGTTTTTTTCCTTTGTGCTTCCCTCTTTCTGCCTAAAGGTTTTGCTGTGACCTTTGCTCAGGCTCCCATGTCTCAGTTAAGAATAGATTTCATTATTGTACATATTTCTGATTACTGGGCATATAGCTGATACATTCACAAGAGCTACAAGGAAGCTTAGTTCCTCTCAATTGGCTGGACTCCTGGCTTTGTAAAAGTTGAAGCCTCAGGCCTCATTCAGCAGCATTCTTAAAAACTTCCTTTCAGGAGTAGTGGAGAGCCACCTTCCAGCTTTTGGCTTTAAGTAGTAAATTTAGCTCTAGATACCACATAGCATGGGATCTTTTCAGTCTCCACTGTATTGCAGTGGAGCATTATGACTACCAACCACATGCAGTATGCCATGGTTTGATCATCCTCATTCCCTTCTAACCTTGTTTTGGGTTCCTGTCTCATGTTTGATCCACTAGGGGGTTTGACTTGTTTTGGAGCCATGATTAATCTTTCTGGTTTACTGTTTGTTTTTCTTTCTCATCTATTATTTATAAGTGTTTGAAGCAGAAGAGGTAAATCGACTTTGAATTTTGAACTCACTAAACCATTCCAACAGGAAATGCCCGATTCCACTTCCTTCCCCTTAGTCTCCCCACCATATGGCTAGGGAGTAATTTACCTGTCTAAAGTATGGGATAATAAGTTATGCCTATTGTACAGAGCTGTTGAAGAGATTACATGAAATAATGACTGTGAAGAGCCTTTTACAATTGCCTGCACCTGGTAAGTAACTGTAGGCATATACGGCCCAGGTATTGCTCAAGTATAAGAATTTATGCTTTGAAGTTTTTTTTCTAACAGTGGCAGGAAGGTGTATCTGGTAAGTACATACATACCATTAGTGTTAGAGATGCTGGAATGTCTTTCCTGTTCCCCAAAAAACTTTCCTGGAATATCATTATTAAAGAGACTTTTATTTGGATTACTATATCTCTCTTTAAATCAGAGGTTCCTGTGGCACATTGAGCAGCAAAGGTTTCCATTCATTTGCCTTCCTATGTGTCAGTTTATTTAAATTGATTTTTCTGGTTGCCAGTTGGAGAATAAAAGGAATTAGAGTTTTATTTGGGCAGGGGAAACTTATAACACTGCCCAGAATGGACGGAAGGATCTGAGTGGGACATGCTAGTGGGGTTTCTAGTAACTGACAAATGCTACCACACAGATGGACAGGAGCCTCAGGGGCAGGAATAAGAATGCAAGACGTATTATCCAGCTTAGGCTAAATTGTACTATGATAACAACTCCAAAATTTTCGTGAATTACAACAACAACGGCTTATTTTGCTCATGGTATACACCCTGTCTGGGAAAATTTATAGCTCAGAGCCAAAAGAAAGTAGGACATGGTGGAAGCATGCAGTGGCTCTCATGCTTCTTCCTCAAAATGGTACATCTCACTTCCACTTACATTTTACTGGTCAAAGCAAGTCACATGGCTACGCTTGAACTGTATATAATACAATCCTTCACAGCTTCTAGTTCAGGGTAGCCAATAACTGCACAGACTACAGTAGCAGACTGATTGTGAAACTAACAAGTCTCAAATTCCTCCATTAATTTCCCTAACACCATATTCTTACCATATCAAGCAGGGAAGTACCCAAATGTATCAACATGTATTTGACTAATGTTGCAAAAACATGAGAAATCAGGAAACTTTGTAGAGATGAAACATAATATTAATATCTATAGACTTGTATGGGCTGAATTAGTGCCTTTAAAAGTGTGTTAATTAGGTTAAAGTGAGGTCATTTGGATAGTATCCATTCAGTTTGAAAAAGAGATTAGGATACAGACACTCACATGCAATATGAAGACACAAGGAAAAGATACTTATCTATAAGACAAGGAGAGAGGTCTCAGAAGAAACCCAAACCTGCTGATAGCCTAATCTTGAACTTCTATCCTCTAGAACTGTGAGAAATCAGTTTCTGTTCTGTAAGCCATCTGGTCTGTGATATTTTTTGTGGCACCTCTAGTAAACTAATACGAGGCTTTAATATACCACATGAGAAATGTCTACTGACCTCCTTCCCATGTATAACATGATGGAGAATGGCAAATATTTCTGGTCTATCATTGATCTAGGGATTGCTGTTGAGGAATTCTTTTGGGGCTTTCCAAGAGCAAGGCCCATGTTCATTGCTACAAAAAGTTGGCCTCTCTATTTCCCAGCCCTCAGTGTCGTCTTGTTGGCCATCGCATTCAGGTAACAATGGCTGAAGGCAAGGCCATTGGGAAAGTTCCTTCTCACTGCTGGTGACAGTATAATAATTAGTCTAGCTAGTTGTGCCTGTCCGCTTTTCTTCCCTCAAGTTATATACAGGCACTTGAACTTCAGATTTGTTTATGATGAATTTATTCTCAAATTCTAAATAAGTAATGTATTATAGATGTGTTGGAGTCTAAATAGGTAATCAAAATATGTTATAATTTTGTTGGCTCAATAGCCATCGTGGACACTTGTTTCCACTCTGGCACTCTTTAGGCTTTTATAGAAATAGCCGCCAATGAATTTGTGTGTGTGTGTGTGTGTGTGTGTGTGTGTGTGTATGTGTGTGTGTGTTAGCACATACTAGGTGTTCTTGTTCAATAGAGACATTGGGAAAAGAAATGGTGAGATAAACACTATTCTCTCTTCATGTAGGAAAATGCCAGTCATGCATAGATCATTTAAAGTTGTGCTCAGGTGACATTCCTAGTCATATTTATCAGGAATGGAATTTTTCTCAGAACCACCCTATCTGCAGAGTCTTACAGGGTCTTGGAGCTTAAAGCAAAGATGCCTCTATTTTGAACACTTGGGGTTTAAAAAAAATCTAATTTACCCTGAAATCCCTTTTGCATTTTAAAAACTGTATCTGAATTCTCAATGCAGTCGGAGTGACTGTTTGGTAGACAAAATGTATCCCCAAACCATCAAGGGATTTTCATCAGCAATTGGGATTACTCCAAAATACATTGCAGATTGGTATCAACTATCATATTTGAATTTGTATTCTAGCGCTGAGAGCCATTTGTAGCACATTATAAATCATAGCCCCTCCCTCACAGTTCAGAATACTCCTGTCTATGACAGGCACTAAATATGCTGTTGCTACAGTAGCAACATCAGAAATTGCCCAGAGAAATTACACAAAACTGAATGACAAGAGAAAATTTCATAATCACTTTATAAGTACAACCCTTCAGTATAGCCCAATCTCCTTCCACCTGAGAAAAATTGAGATGAGTTTGGATTGAGAATGTTAATTGGAAATTGATATGCTTGGTTTTCTGGCACAGTATTTAAATGTTGTCAGGGTTGTCTTTTTTTCCAAGAAAGCTACAAAAAGTTAACTTATCTCCTTTTTCCCCTCCAAAATGAAAGCTTAGATTCTAGAGAGTACAAACCAAATCTGTAGAGAAAATCCTAAAATTGCAAGCTCCATAGTTATGAATTGACCCTAATAATAGCTTTTATTATTTAGATGTAATAAAAATTCTAATGATCTGCAGAACAGCGAAATCTCTAGTTTAGCAGGAGATTGAAATATTTTTTGGATTGTGCTATATATGAAAGCCATCAGAGACAATAGAGTCTTGATAGATATCCACTCTAACATTTGCAAAAAGCATTAACAATATATCACACTTCACTGCCAGCTGCAAACCCATAATATTATTCACAAATTATCTATTTAAGATTGGGGAGCCAGAGACATTTTTGTAATGCTAACATATTAAGACATCCCCTCCAGAGAGGTTCTATAGAACCTCTGCCTGCATTTTTCATTCACCTTACTGCTTGACCATGTGATGATTTTGAAATTGTTGCCTGGCTACACCAATCCCTATTTCCTAGAGTATTATCTGCCAGTGCCCAGAGGGGTTATGTTCAAGAGTGTTACTTCCTAAAACTGGACCATAGTTTATATAATTTATCGAAGGAAGTTTTTAAAACCATTAAAAATACTTCTAACGGTTAGTTGATTCATTCTGAGGGGGAAAAAAGTATTACTTTGAATAATGAAATGCTAATAAGACCAGAAAAATTGAAATTGAATATCATGCAAATAACATGGGCATAGGGATTATTATTTAAGACGTACCTTTATTCTTATTAGTTTGATTAACAAATGATATAAAAAATTGTCGAATAGAAAAAAATTAAGTAAATTTATACCAGATGCTTTTATAGAGACCTAAAACTTTTAAGTATCCCAAAGGAAATAGAATTAATTTATGATGAGATAGGAGTCTTTGATATCTCTATTAAGACTATAACAAGAAAGAGGCATATGGTGGAGAAATATCAGTAAGGTAGACATGTCTGGCTAAGTGGTGTAAAATGAAAGCATTAATTAAGACATGTGAACAATAATAATAACAATTGCAGCAGCAGCAGCAACAGCAGCAGTAATGATGGTAATAATAATTAAAAGCCAAGGTGAACAAAAAAAAGGAAGTGAGGATGGGTAAAGGTCATTCTACATAGTTATGATTTTATCCAAACAATAATCAATCACTAAACATAACTCAATAGACCTAGTCTTGACAGCAGATTGGATTAACACTGTTTCTTTTATTAGAATTAGATTGCTGGAGAGTAAGGGATCAGATTAGGCTGCTAGGCACTGAAGAGGAAGCAAGAAAGTAGGGTCAGAAGGCCTATCTTGGGAGAAGGAACAGGGATGGGAAGAAATCACAAGGTCGTATTTTTAAGTTCTTGTTAGACAAAGATGGGACAGAGATTTGTGACTCAAGAGTTCATTTTGGTTACATTCTTTGCTCTGTGTCAACATTTCTTGGAGCGTTTGATAAATAATAAGATTGACAAATTTGACTTGCACTTTTCTCTTTTTACCTGCCTGTCTGTCCATCTGATGAAATTTGAATAAGAAATAGGTATCTATCAAATTGGAAATCAATGCATCAGCTTTCATTTATCTTCAGAGACAGCACACAGCTGTGGTTAAGAGTATTAGCTGTAGAATCAAATAGACCTGAGTATGAGCCTAGGCTCAGTTTCCTCATCTTTAAGACTAGATCAAGAATGATTACTTTGTATAGCTGATGTGATAAGTCAGTGAGATGGTGCCTGTAAGCCGTAAGCACTTAACCTGTCTCACAGTGGGCATTTAAAAATCTTTAGACAATGTGTTATTAAAACTCTGAATATTTTTATTATTATTGATTCTAAATAAAAATAAAGTGGAATGGCAGAATTTGTTTATGTTAACAGGAAAAAATGCAATACATTATTCTAACATTCATTGGGTATCTTTAAACACTTGAAGGAAAAGATTATTCTCCTATTAAAAATATGATAAATAATAATTTCAAAACAACATCCTCAGAGATATATATTCATATGAATAAGTATTTTACTGTATGTAATTTTCATATCCTAATGAAATTCAGATCAGAATTAATATATAATGAAAAAATAGTTTTTATGAATAACTTATTCCTGTTGTGGAGAAAGTTGGCAAGTGATGTGTATAGTATATTTAAGAAGCCCGCAGTGTTCTCAGCTACTCCATTCGACTTTTAGTTAATGCAGTGGAGGGTTTCTACTTGACAGTGAGAAAAGAACATTACACAAGTCACCATGTTCTGCAGTTTTCTTGCCAGCCTGCTTTATGCTCATTTAACTTTTAATAATTACCGTATGCCTGGCTAGATTTCAAAACTACAAAGGGAGAATTCAACTTTGCTATTCCACATTACCCTTAGCTTTTATACAAGAAGGATTTAAAAAAGGAATATTGGCCCTGAAGTAATCTTTCCTCCATGAAACAACCAAAGAAGGGAAACCCCTTAGATGGAATTTAGAGATTAAAAGTTTTTTTCCAGGTAACAAGTAATCAAGACTGCTGCTTCTTTTACTTGCCAGAAATTGAGCACTTCCATTACTGGGTAGAATGTGATTGTTTTGTCAAACTTACAGTCCTGCTGAGAACAACCAGAAATGATGAATAAAATACACACACACACACACATACACACCCCCCCCCCCCACATATACACACACTACATATATTTAGGGATATCTTAGAAATGAAGAAGCAAAGAGAACAGAAAAGCCTAAAGCTTTGTAGAAAAGAAAACCTCTAGAGATAACAATCTTCATTCTCTTTTTTTTCTGAAAGATGTCAATTTTGAGCCTAGGCTGAATGAAGTTTTGTTTAGTGAGCCTCAAATACAGGATTACTTTTCTCTCAAAATATTTGCCAAATTCTAACAGTATCTGTGAAGCTAACAAATCTGTGTTTAAAAACAGATGTGGGGAGGGGGTTTCCCAAAGTCTCTTAGTTCTGGGCGGGGAGGAAGATGCATAATGGTCTCGATTAAAAGCTCTTGATTTTAAAAGTGCCTTGCTCTAGGAACCGGGTTAAATCAGAACTACATTGTCTTACTGTAAAGTGCAACACAGCCTTGACTCAGCTTAGTCCCTGACTGGATAAAGAGGATCATTATCCTCCTGAGTCCATAATAACTAGCAGAAGAAATGATTAACATCCTCTGGTGAAAGGTAAAATCATCTGGAGCCATCATGTCTGTCATTCAAACAAAAAAGCGTTAGGTATGACAAGAAATATGATCATATAACCAAACTCCAAGAGAAAAACTAGACTGTAGAACATACTTACAATTGATTTAGATATTGTAGTAAAATGACATGGCTTTCAAATAACCCTATTATGCTAAAAAAGAAACAGATGAAATATAGATAAAAATGGGAAAATTTCATCAGAAAATTAGAATCTAGAAAAAGCAAATAGAAATTTCAGAAATAAAAAAATATATGAAATTAAGTAACAATGGATACAGTTAACATAAATTAGACACAGAACAAGACAGGATTAAAGAATGGGAAGAAAGACTAGTAGAATATATCTCAAAATAAGACATATATAGAAGAAAAATGGAAGTAGGAATAAGAATGGAGCAGATATTTGGGATTCAGTGACTATGTAACACACACATAATTAGATTTCAGATGAAGGAAAGAAAAGAGAAAAAACATACATCAAAAATAAACAGGAAACTCAATTTTGTCATTAGTTACATTAAAAGCAAATGGATTAAATACTATCTTTAGTGAAAGACTAAGAAAGTGAAAATGAAAAGCAAAAATCTAAATTTATGTTGATTACAAGGGCTATACCTTAAATATAAGGACAGTGAATGGCTTAAAATAAAAGGAAACACAACAAATACTAATCAAAGGAAACCTGGTATAACTATATTAGCATCAGACAAATAGTCTTTAAGGTAAATATTATTACCAAGATATTAAGAGACATTTTATAAGTATAAATGAGTTAGCCTAAAAGGAAGATATGCAGTTTTAAATCTGCATGTTTCCAATAATATATTTTAAAAATGAAGCAAGCATTAAAAGAACTAAAAAGATGTAGCAATATGTCAGTATCACTAAGAATATAGAATGTCTGTAGAAATTTGGATTGACATATATCTTTTATATGACATATATAACTTTATATATAACTTTTATATATATGACATATATAACTTTTTTTTCCACTTTGTACTTTA
Source organism: Mustela nivalis (assembly GCF_964662115.1). NCBI lineage: Eukaryota > Metazoa > Chordata > Mammalia > Carnivora > Mustelidae > Mustela > Mustela nivalis. The sequence continues at coordinate 64,030,361 of NC_139033.1, forward strand.
TTTAAAATTAATTAAATGATAAAAACAATTATAGGTAAATGGCAATTTGGTACATTTGAATAACATTTTAAAAATTACATATTCACAAGTACATAGATCCTTTACCAACATCAAACATTTTAGTCTATGTAGTCAAAGTCTTCTGGAATTCCAAAGTTTTTATCAATTTTATTTTCTTCGAAACCAAATTTTCTTTTGGCCCAAGATTTTATTGCAAATATATTATCAGTCCATCTGTTAGCAGCTTCTTTGGCTATTTTATTTGCTTGACGTATTTCTTCCACAACTTGTGGGTCACATTCCTTGTATTCTTCTACTTCTGCCTTTAGCTGTTCCCTTTGGTCTCGAAGTGAAGAAAGCTCTTTTGCTAGCATGGTTCGTTATTCTGTTTCATGTAGGCCAATTTTAGCTTTCTCAATGCTTTTCTGTAGATTTGTGTGCTTCTGGTTTCCCTCAGATACCTGAGATTCCAGAACCTCCAACTTGCATTTCCTCGCAAGAAGAGCTTTACTTGGAAAAGCCCAGTAATAATTAGACGTTCCAATCCTCTCACAGTCAACCATACCATCATCAACCAAACTTTGAAGGACTTCTTTCACTGACATAGCAGTAATGCCTTTCTCTTTGGGAGCAATCTTCTCCATGTCTTTTAATTGAAATACATCTTTCGTCTCAAAAAATATTTCCATCATGTGGCTCTCTTCTCCTCTGCACTTAATCCTTTTTTCTTCGACATGGCTCGGGCGGCGGGTCTTCCGGTGGCGGGGCCAGAGGGGGAGGCGAGGGGCGGGCTGACATATATAACTTTTAATTGACATATTCAGAACACTATGCCTAGCAACATCTAAACTCATTTTCTTTTCAAGTGCCCAGTATATCTTCACTATAATTGATTATGTGTTGGGTCAAAACAAGCTCCAACAAATATAAAAATCTTGAAATTATTCAGAGCATGGTCTCTGTTTACAGTATAAATAAGATGGAAAAGAATAACAAGCAGGTAACTGCCTAACTGTTTGGTAAGCTGACTTATATACTTCTAAATAATCAGTAGATGAAGAGGAACCTTTAATAAAAATTAGAAGACATTTTCATCTGAAAGATAATTAATGATATGATATATCAGAAGTTGTGGTACTGAGCTAAAGCAATATTAAGAGGGAAATTTAGAGATTTTAATGCATATATTAAAAAATAATAAAAGCTCAAAGTCAGTGATTTAAACTTCTTTCTCAGAAAAGTAGAAAATAGGAACAGCAAGCCAAATCCAAATAGAGTAGGAAGAAGGAAACAATAAAAATGAGACCAGAAATCAATGAAATAGAAAATGAGTATGTAATAAAATAGATGAAATAAAAGTTGGTTCCTTGAAAAGATTAGTAAAATTGATAAACCCTTAGAAAGACCTGTCAAGGGAAAAAAATAGAGAATATACAAATTACTTATGTCAAGAATGAAATAGGAGACATTACTACAGAGCCAATTGACATTAAGAAGAAAATAAGAAAATATTCTAAGCAACTTCATGGCAATACATTTAATATTTAGAAACAAAATCAATTCTTCAAAAATAAAATTCACCAAAATTGACAGAAGAAATGAAACATTTGAGTATTCTTATATTGGCTAAAGAAGTTGAGTCTATTAATAAAAGCCTTACCACAAAAAACTGAGGTGGTCTCATAAATAGAGTTTTACAAATATGGAAGAAAGAAATAAGCATGAATACTTCCTACTCTTCTTATGAAGCAGTATAATCTTGTTCCCTAAAGTGATAAAATCATTAAATGAAAGAAAATTATAAGCCCATGTCTTTCATCTGTTCAGATATACAAATCCTATCCAAAACATTAGTTAATTGAGTCTAGCAACATGACAATAGGATGGCATACCACAGCTTTATTCCAAAAGTGTTTAGTATTCAGCAAAAATAAAAAAAATATAATTTATCATATAGAGATGCAAAAATGTATAATGAAATTCATAAGAATTTATTATTTATCATAAAATTCTTAACAAATTCTTAGCTTTCTTAAATTCATAAGGATTATCTACAAAAAATTAAAACTACTAGAGCAAAAATAACACTTGTGTGACAGTAAGGGACAATTTCTCCTGAGACCGAGAATGTGACATTAAAGTCTACCATAACTATTTTTATTCAACACTGAATTGAAGATCTTAGTTGGTATACTAATGGCAAAACCAAACAAAACCCCAGATAAACAAACAAAGAGGCATGTGTAGTGGAAAGGAAGAAATAAAATATTCACATTATATATAGATGATATGATTTTGTAAAAAATTTAAATGAACCTAGAAACAAGCCATTATGATTTAAATGTGAATTTAGCAAGATTTCAGGATATAAAAATTGATTAGAATTGATAAGTGACTTTGGCATAATATCTGGATAAAAGATCCTTTGCTAACATGGATCTCTGTTTTTATATACCAGCAACAAATAACTAGAAATTGACATTTAAGGAATTATACCATTTTATAACAGTAATAGGACACAACATATGTCTGAGAGTAAATTTAATGTAAGATATAAAATTACACACATTTTAAACTGAAAACCACAATTCATTCTTGGAAGAAATTAAAAATCTAAATAAATGGGGCAATATACCATGACCATAGATCGGAAGATCCAGTATTATAAAGATGTTGGTTTGTCCTAAATTGAGCCATAGATTCAAGATGATTACAGTGAAAATCCCAGCATTTTCCCCCCAGCATAATTAACGTAAATTGTACACTATAGTTCAGGTGTGCAATATAGTGAGTCAATAATTCTGTACATTACTCAGTGCTCATCACAGTAAATGCACTCTTAATCCCCTTGACCTATTTCACCCATCCCCTCCCCACACCCACCTCCCCTCTGGTAACCATCAGTTGTTCTCTATATTTAAGAGTCTGTTTTCTTGTTTTCCTCTTACTTTCTTTGTTTTGTTTCCTAAATTCCACATGAGTGAAATCATGGTATTCGTCTTTCTATGACTGACTTATTTAACTTAGCATTATACCCTCTGGATCCATCCATGTTGTTGCAAATGGAAACCTCCTGAATGGGAGAAGATACTTGCAAAGAACATAGCCAATAAATGGCTAGTATTCAAAATCTATAAAGAACTTATAAGCCAACACTCCCCATCCCCAAAATAATGTAATTAAAACATGGGCAGGAGATATAAACAGACATTTCTCCAAAGAAGATATCCAGATGGCCAAAAGACACATGAAAAGATGCTCAGCATCACTAATCATCAGGGAAATGCAAATCAAAACCACAATGAGCTATCACCTCACAACTGTTAGAATGGCTAAAATCAAAAACAAAAGAAACAGCAAGTATTGGCAAGGATGCAGAGAAAAAGGAACCCTCTTGCACTCTTAGTGGGAATGCAAACTGGTACTGCCACTGTGGAAAACAGTATGGAGGTTCCTTAAAAATTAAAAATAGAACTACCATATGATCTAGTAATTCCACTATTGGGCATTTAACCAAAAAATACGAATACAGTAATTTAAAAAGATATATGCACCACTGTGTTTATCACAGCATTATTTACAGTAGCCAAATTATGGAAACAACCCAGTGTTTTATTGATAGTTGAATGGATAAAGAAGAGTGGTATATATACACAAATGGAATATTACTCAGCTATAAAGAAGAATGAAATGATGCCAAAATTCAAGCACTTTTAATGGAAGTTCACAAGCTGATTCTAAAATTTTATATGTAAGTGCAAAGCACCCAAGACAGTCAAAATAATGTTGAAGGACAAAGATGGAGGACCTATTCTATCAGATTGAAGACTTATTTTGAAGCTGTAGTGATTAAGAGTGTGATATTGAGGCAAGGATAGATAATAGACCAATGGAACAGAATATAACATTCAGAAACAAACCCACACATAAACAGTCAATTTTATGAAAGATGACATTGCAGTGCAGTGGGAGAAGGAGAGTATTTTAAAGTAAATGATGCTGATTAATTGCGATACTCATAAAAATATGAATTGCCACTACTACCTCATATTATATAAAAATCAATTCCAGATAAATTGAAATTATAAATTTACAGGCCAAGAGATATAATTTTAGAATAAATCAGAAGAGAAAAATTTGATGACTAAGCAAAGATTTCTTAATGCTCTAAGGATAAAATGAAGAACTATTTGCCAAAAGACACTATCAAGATAGTAAAACGGCAAGCCAAACCACAGAGTGGAAAAAGATATTTTTCAATACATGTAAATACATAGGTGTTTTCAATACAAAGGTCTTACATCCAGAATGTATAAACTCTGCAAATCAATAATGAAAAGCCAACATGATCTCATTTATCTTGTGTTTAAAACTAGGCACGGCTAAGCTGTGGTGTAAAAACAGGGTAGTTATTACCCTTGGCTGGACTGGAGCCTGAGAGGAGCTCTGGGGTCCTAGAGTTACATTTCTTTTTCTTCTTCTTCTTGGCAGGCAGGGGGAGAGGGAGAGAGAGAATCTTAAGTGGAGCTTGATTTCATGACCCTGAGATCATGACCAGAGCCGAAATCAAGAGTTGGACGCTTAACTGACTGAGCCACCAAGGCGCCCCTAGAGTTCTATTTCTTTATCTAAGTATTGGAGACATGTATGTGTTCATTTTGAGAAGAGTCATTGTGATTTATGCAACTTTTGTATGTATGTTAAACTTCAACAAACAAACAAAACCAAAACACAGCGAACAGTAGTGCCCTCAGATACAGATGTGTTACTGTGCATCAAAGAGCTCTAGAAGAAAGCCAGGGTAGCTGCTTATGGGAAGGCATTTCTTAATTCCAAATGTTGTGGTCATTGGACACCAAATGTGGTAGATTACACATTAGCAAAAAAGTAGTGTGAGCAAGAATTTACAACACGTTATGTGTTTACACATGTACTCATTATGAACATTGTAAAATATATGTCTAGTACATCATACCTCCTATGTACATGATTTGTACATGATGAACATGTGACCACAATTAAGTGTATAAAGGATGAAATAAAGATAAAATAAGCAAAATTTTAAAAAATTAGTTTTTTCCATCCATCATATAAAATCCCATTTTAAAAAAATTCCTTTAAAAAGAAAAGAGTGTGAAAGGCATGTGATTCAATATGTCAGCTACAATTAGGTCATCACTGCCTTTACCTCATATTGTCTCAGATGCTGAGCTTATACTAGGAATAAAAGTATTCAGCTCAGCTATTTTTGCATTTACTTGTGCTTGTATTATTTATGCTATCTTCAATCTGCAGTTTCTTTGAAGGAATCGTTTAAAGCCATTTGTCCATTTTGTGGGGGTGTGATTTAGTTCAAACTAAATGAGATAAGCCATAAATTCATTTAGTAGGCACATGATATAAACTGTAAGTCATGGCAACACTTCAAAGGTGCCACATGATATCTGACCAGTAAATCCACACACTAAATGCATCTAAACAAATTTGTTTCTCTTAAGGCAGAAATTCTAGTATTTTCTCCCCATTCCCAGTGAATTGTCTTGAGGGCACCCAGAATACATATACTTCTTGATGGGTAAGTGAAGTCACAGTTTCCCTCATGAAGTTAGTGGAATTACATCTGGGACTAGGAAGAAGTGTGTAGCTCTGTGTGAACTTCTCTGTGCCCGATCCATAGATTAAGGGTGATCAAGGACTACTGGAATGCTTTTATCACCGTATCTCCACTAGGTATAAAGCAAGGTTGTCATGAAACTTTTTTTATCTCTAAATTTTCAGAGTAAGAGCCATGGACTAGAAGTCCCACAGATTGTTGTGGTTCTCATTCTGTCTGTATTTAGTTCTGTTGCTATGACAAATCTCTTCTTGGGCATGTTATTTTATCTATCTCAATCTAATTTCTTCTGCATAAAATGAGGGGTTTGTAAAAAGTGAACACAAAGTTCCTTCTAGTTATAATATGTTATGACCCAGATTGTGTCCCCCTAAAATTTGTATGTTGAGGTTCTAATCCCTAACATCCCCCTAAAATTTGTATATTGACATTCTAATCCCTAACCTCACAATGTGACTATATTTGGAGATAGGGCCTTCAGAGAGGGAATCAAGTTAAAATGAGGTCAAAGTGTTGGATCTAAGCCAATAAGATTGATGTCCTTGTAAAAAGAGGTTAGGACACAGATACAGAGAATAGACATGGGAAGACTCAGAGAGAAGATGACCATCTCTAAGCTGAAGAGACTGGCTTCAGGAGAAACCAACCTTGCTGACAACTCAACTTCAGACATCTAACTTCTAGAATGGTGAGAAAATAAATTCTATTGTTTAAGGCACCCAATCTGGTACTTTGTTAGGGCAGCCTTAGAAAATAAATACAATAAGTACGTTTTATCCCCCAGCTTGATGTAGATATAATTGACGTGTAACATTGTGTAAGTTTAAGGTGCACAATGTAATGATTCAACACATACATATATTGCAAAATGATTACTGCTAATTATTACTACTAATAAAGTTAGTTAACACATCCATTACCTCACATAGTTACCATTTTGTGTGTGTGTGTGTGTGTGTGTGTGTGTGGTGAGAGCTTTTAAGATCTACTATTTTAGCAGCTTTCAAAAATACAATATAGTATCAACATGCTGTGTATTACATCCCCAGAACTTATTTATCTTATAACCAGAAGTGTGGACACTTTGACTACCTTCACCGATTTCCCCTGGACAATACGTAAACTTGTAGAACACACACCATCTGCTTATAATTGAACTTGGATTTAAAACCAACAACCTGGGGCACCTGGGTGGCTCAGTGGGTTCAAGCCTCTGCCTTGGGCTCAGGTCATGATCCCAGGGTTCTGGGATGGAGCCCAGTATCGGCTTTCTGCTCAGCAAGGAGCCTCCTTCCTCCTCTCTCTCTCTTCCTGCCTCTCTGCCTGCTTGTGATCTGTCAAAGAAATAAATAAAATCTTAAAAAAAAAATAAAACCGACAATCTGAATCTAAGTTACCTCTATGAAGTAACTGAGCACAGAAGAGGTAACTAAATTTATTATCTCTATCTAGAAATAAATACTTGAACTCTTAAACTTGCTTGATAAGAACTATACTTCCCTCTCCTTCTAACTGTAAACTTAAGACTATTAGTTCACAGATTTTTCCTTACAAACATTATACCATTAGTCAGGTTGGGCTGACTAAGGCCCAGAGGCCCAGAGAATCCAGAGGTGGTATGGGTCATGGCCATGGTGGTTTTGCTGTTACTGTTTAATATTTATGGAGTACCCAAAGCTATGTGGGAAGATTACACAGTGTTTTCTTGCGTGATGCCCAAGTTTCATCTGGTGAAATACTTTTTTTTTTTTTTTAAATACTTCTTTACTTGCTCAGTCACCAAATATTCTCTTAAAGAAACAAGTTACCTTATTTGAATTTATAAAAACCTGATTAGTTTTCATCCCACTTATATCCTAGTAACTATTTTCCAATAAAACATCTGGTGTCCAGATAGGATGGCACTAAATCACATTTATATCTGAGAAACTAAAAGAATGTGAAACACCAAATAGGTTGTTTGCTCAAGGAGAATGGACTAACATAGTTAATTGGATTCTCTCCTTGTCTTTCTGATAGCCCAAGGCTGTTTTGGGAAGTTAAAAAAGGCATATGTGAGGAAAGATATTAGACAGTAATGCTAAATCTTTGCATAATCCATTTAACAAATTACTTCTTTTAAACTGAGGTGTGCTGTCAAAGGAAGGGAACACATTCAGTCAAATGTTAAAAGAATAATAGGATCGCTTGCTTCATGTGCAGTAATGGTAGGCAGGTAAAAATAACTGGCAGGGAAAGGGGAGGTATTTTGGACTCTAGGCTCTGGTGGAAGTTCTACACTTCTTATTGGGGAGCTTTTCTGCTCTTCTGCGCTGGAAAATGAGTAAAGGAATGGACTTTTCCATAGCTGATGGATTTATCGGCAGAATGAGGAGCTAGTCCTAAGTGGTTTTCAAAGTGTGCTCTCTCCACTCAGGGCAACCTGGGGATAAGGGTACCTGGAGGATTAGGGAGCAGGTGGTCTTTGCATCTCTCACCCAGGGATGTCAACCAGGAAAGTTCTACTTTTGTTGTTTTGTGTATTGAGCTTTATTTAAAGATATCCTTTGATTAAAGTGTTTCGAAACCAAAACAACTTCGGGGACTGGTTTTAGTACTGCTCTTGCTAATCTGAGCAGAGTTTTGTGCTTGGAAACTTCTAGTCCAATGCTCTTACTCTGACAGTGTTTACACAGATGCTTAAAGCTAAATGGAGTCTGGTTTTGTGCTGGTGGAGAACTATTTAGTCTGTGTGACTGTTAGAAAGAAGGCAAAGAGGGCACCTGGGTGGCTCAGGGG